>NC_041386.1:283292326-283369904 GCF_002162155.2 Triticum dicoccoides
GGCGGCGGCAGCTGCAGCGTCCCAGCGAACGCCGCGGAGGCCCCTGGATGCGGCGAGTACCACGGCAGGGCCGGCGGCCCGGTGGCGGCGATCGGCGGCAGGGGCGGCGGCGGCCCGTAGGGGCTGGCCAGGTACGGCCGTATCCCCTGGACGGCTGTGACGAGGTCGTTGAGGACCCCGGTGACCTCCTCCGGGGTATAGGCGGCAGCCGGTGGTGCGGTGGAGGGCGCCGGCATCTGGGCGGTGGCGGCGCCGGAGGGGGCGAATAGCGGCGCGGATGGGGAGGGCAGCGGCGCGGTGGAGATGGCCAGCGGCCCGGTGGTTATATAAACAAGCTGTAAGACTCTTTTTCGGATTAAGCAATAAGACAATTCTATTGCCCTGCTCCCAGAGGAGCCGGAACCCTAAACCCTAACCGCCTTCTCTCACCGCCACAGCCTCCTCCACGCGCACGACGGCGCCCAGCCGCCGGCGGCCGCGTGCTCACCCGCGCCCAGCTCCCTCCTTCCCCTACAATCTCTGGCCTAGACCTGGTAGAACCCTAGCTCCTACCACTATCTCTACGTCATCATCACCGGTGATAATGATATCAACATAAACTGCAAAGATGGTTAGTTTCCCTTGAGTGTCTATAAAACAATGTATGATCACCAGTGCATTGTCCATACCCTATGTCACACACCACCCGTCTAAACTTGTCAAACCAAGCTTTTGGAGACTGCTTCAGTCCGTAAAGGGCTTTCTTCTAAACCTGGGCATTCTCGGGGCCAGGCCTTACAAAGCCCAACCTTAAAATCTCAAGCACGAGCCTGGCCTCGCCAGAAATAAATAATCAGTGCACTTTTTGATTAAAATAATAATTTTCAGGATATTTAAAATATATATTATATCTATATATCTAATAAAATAATGGTTTATGTCCTGTTCGGGCTTATCTTCGGGCTTCCGGACCGGGCTACAGACGGAAAAGCTGAGCCCGAGCCCGGCCGGGATGTCGGGCTGTCCATGCTTGCATCTACTTTCTTCAGCCTTCTTACCTTGCCAACGGTCTCAGAAGTCGAGAACCCAGGTGGAATCACCATGTATACCTCTTTGTCGTGAAGAATACCCAATAAAGATACACTTGACTGCCAGAGGATCGAATTTGTTGACTGATGGCCTATGATCACGAACAAAGCAAGTGCAACCGAACACCTTGGGAGGAACATGGAATTTATTTTAGGTGAAAATCAAGTCACACCGTGATTTCATACCTATCATCCGGGATGGCATGCGGTTGATCAAAAAGGTGGCCATCATGATAGCTTCACTCCACATGAACTTGGGCACATTCATGGTGAACATCAATGCCTGGGCCAACCTCCAGAGGGTGGCAATTTTTCCTCTCTACCGCCCCATTCTGAAGAGGTGTGTCCACACAAGATGTTTGATGCAGGATGCCCTTGTCCGACATGAAGGCACCAATGGTCTTGTTAACATACTCAATGCCATTTCAGATCCGTGTGTTTGAATTTTCACATTAAATTAAGTCTGAACAAGTGCATAAAAACTTTGAAACACTGAAACACTTCATATTTATGTTTCAAAAGATAGACCCAAGTCATCAGAGAATAGCAATCAATCAACATAAGGAGATACTTTGCACCACTGATAAATAACACTGGATATGTCCATACATCACAGCGGATTAACACAAAAAGAGATATGCTCATGATCCCCTTACTCACATGTGGGTTTACGGTATTATGATGCCCTTAACACAAAAGGAGAGAGTGTGGAACATAAGAATTAAACTCATTAAAGTCTCCAGCAACATATTATGATACTCCAAAGTCAAGCACCCATTCCGAGTTTATTTTATGGGGTTGCTATTGATGCGTATTCAATGTTACCTTCGTTTGTATCGACAAAATTGCCATAGCTCGTAGCAGTCTTCTGTCCTCCTGCAGGCTGCTTCCCTTCAACTGAAGCAGCTACATTTCAATGAGGAGCATTCCAAGAACCGCCACTCCCATTCTGTCCACCTAGGCTGCTACTGCCACTGTACCCTCGGCCTCTGCCTCTTCTGGGTCCAGTGCAGAAATGACTTATATGCTCTGTTTGACCACAATTATAACACCCCTAAAACCTCACTGGTCAGCCACTCTATAAGCAGATTCATTTCCATCTCCTCTTCTCGACTAGAGTGTACCTCTTCTTGGGACATCGCAACAATGGCCTCATCAAGGACAAAAGCATCGTTGATGAAGCAGCACATTGTGCTGCTCTCAAAACCTTGATCTAGACCTTTGAGAAATTGCATCACACGCCTGCGCTCAACCCAATTCCTGGCAATCTCCATGGACTCTGCATGTGGAAGGTCAACAGGATCACACTGATCTAGATCTGCCCAAAAATGTTGCAGCTCATTCACATACTGTGACATCCCGATTTGGTATACTCATATCACCAAAGGTGCACCTTCTTTTCCAAGGGCCCATTCGAAAGGAACCTCAAAGTTAAGCGTGCTTTGCTTGGAGCAATTTGAGGATGGGTGACCAACTGGGAAATTAATCTCGGGTGTTCAGAGTGTGGACAAAATGCGCAGAAAAGACTCTAGATCCCAGGCGCAACGGCCAGGAACCAGTGGGTTTGGTCGGGGCGTTACAATTGGCATCAGAGCCGACCCTCGCGGTTACATGGCCGTGTATGGGTTAGTGATGCATACACATGGCACATGTGGATGCTGGTACTAGCACGAACAGATGTGTGCCAAGAGAGAACGTTCTTGCTGGGCCGACGGGGACGTCGGTTCCTTTGAGGGGGGTATATGTGACATCCCGACTTAATAGGAATGGAAGACTGCTCATATCAACAAGGTGCAGCTTCTTTTCCGGGAGCCCATCCGAAAGGAACCTCAAAGTTAAGCGCAGGAAGGATAGTGTTGGTCTGTGGGGCCAGTCTAGATCCCAGGCGCAACGGCCAGGAACTGGTGGGTGGACTGATGGATTTGGTCGGGGCGTTGCACATACTCACACTTCTATCACCTTGAGGAACAACATGGACCCTGTCTTCAATTTGGGACACGAGCATCTGGTGGCCCTTACCGGAATACCTCACGGACAGCAGGCTCCACACAGCAAAAGCATTCGGTAATGCCTCAACAGACACTGCAATGGCTGGAGTCAGGGAGTTTAACATCGAGGCCAATATCAGGGAGCCAGTAACACTCCACTTCTTCCATTCTGAGCTCTCCTTGTCAGTCAACCATTCCCAGAACATACCCCGTCAGACATTTGTCTTCCAAGATCAACAAGGCCTGCCTCAACTAGCTCAGGTAGCTGCTCATGCCGTTCAGCTTGACATCATTTGGCATGAGGTCAAGCTTGAACCCCTGATCTACTAGGCACAACAATTATGCCACCTGGAAGAGTTGACCCCTCGCAGCCTTCGCAGTCGTGAGTTGCGCAAGTTTCTTTATAGCAGCGATCAGTTCAGCCCCCATGACTGCCTCCACCTCTTTTTCTCCTAGCTGTGCCACCTCTAGTGCTGCCTTGTTCCTCTGCAATCAGCAGCCACTCAGCTCTTCTACGCTCGCTAGCACCACGAAACTAGCCACCAACTCCAGGAGCCCAGCAGCAGCAGCAGCAGCTCCAGTCACACTCTCTTCTTCTCCACTAGCACCAACTCCAGCAGCTGAGTAGCAACAGCAGCAGCAGTCACTGCCACCTTCAGGACCACAGCCCCTACTGGACAGTCTGGTCGCAATCTGGTCACTCAAACCCTTCTTCTCCAATCAGCACGCACGCAGAATCAAATCAGCAGCAGCATGTCGTTCCCTCTCACCACAAACAGCACGCAGCAACCGCAGCTCCTCCTCCTCTCCAATCACCTCCTCCCCTTCTCAGCTGCAGCAGCTGCAGCTCCTTCTCCTCTCCTCAGCCAAGCTCGCCGCCTCCAGCTTCACCTCCTCGCCGGACCCAGCCGGCCGCCGTCGCCCGCGCAGCTGGCGCACAGCAGCCACGCCCAGATGCGCCGCCGCCTCCTCACCGGACCCCGCCGCCGGCGCCGCCGTCTCCAGTGCCCTGACCTGGTCTGATTACCATGTTGCGAGAGAGAGAACGCACCTCGTGCTTTTCTAGTGTGGAGCGACGCATCTGACCGGACATGATCTGGCTCCTCTTTTTTTTAAGGCAATCTGGCTCCTCTTTTTTGTTTTGAGTGGAGTCCGACTCCCCTTTTTTTGCCAAAAAAGGTTTTCGCCTCGCTTTATACATAAAACAAACCACAAGAGCCACAAAATCCAACAAATGTTCACGCCACACGCACAGGCAGAAGTAGCAGACAGACAAAGTGCAAAAGGGTTCTGCTGATGGCACAACTCAATAAGCCTAAAAAAAGGAAAAAAAAGGCGAACAGAAAAGCAGCAGTACAACTTTTTTTTTTTGGAACTAGCCTGCGAACAGAAAAGCGGCAGTACAACTTTTTTTTTTGGAACTAGCCTGGGCCTTATGGGCCGGACGGAACAAGGGCTCACATACAATATTATCTTTAGTTTCTTCTCCGAATAACAGAATGTGCATGCTTATTTAGATCTTTTGCTGACCTTTTCTGTATGTATATGTAGATTTATGATTTTGACCGGGACTACAAAGACATAGGCATTGCTCAGTTGACAACCAAGTTGTTTGTTCTCAGAAATGGTCTTGCTAATGCAAAATCAGATACTGTTGTTGCACCCTGGAATCCACCATCTGAATGGGGCAAGTAAGGATGGCTTCTTCTCCCTTGCAGCATTAAGCGATAGTAACTACAATATCTCTTTTGCAAGAATGAAGTGACGTGAGAGTTCTTTTAGGCATGTGTGGACTCTTCAGCCTCTCATTTTGCCAACTTAATTGCAGATTCTTTCATTTTGTAAGATATTACTTTTAGTCTGGGATCTGCATTTTCCAACAACAGGAATATTGCCTATGTGAAACTTTGTCACACACAAAATATATCTCAAAGCAACTTTGCACTGCTAACTGTGAAATATATAAGGGCATCACAAAGGTGCAGCGCAAGAAGTTTCTGCATAGGCACTTAAAGAGAGAGAGAGAAAACAGCTACACTTTGTGAGTGCTTAGATGGACATCACAAAGGTGCAACGCAAAAAGTATCGCAAAGCATCCGTATGATGTTATCTCCGCCAATGCAAGCACCTCTTTGTGGGTGCTTAAGATGGTTGTATAGTTTACTTGCTGGAGATAGCTACACTAAATATATCTTAGTGTAACTTTGGAATACTACTAAAAATGAAATATATAATAGCATGCACAAAGGCACAATGCAAGAAGCTTCTGAATGGGCACTTAAAGAGAAGCATAGCCACGGCACCAAGCACCCGTCTGAGAGTTATCTCCTTCTATGCAAGCACCTCTTTATAGAAGCTTAGATGGTGATCAAGCATAAGAACCTTAACACTAGTACTCCCTCCTTTCCGGTTTATAAGGCTCAGTTCAAAAATCTCACCAACCAAGGTAGATGATGAGTGGTGGAATATTTTTTGTATTTTGCAAAAGCACCCAATTAATGCTCTTGTTTTCCTCAAAAAATTATGTTTACGGATGCATTAATTGCAATGCATGCATGCATAAAGTGCATGCATTTGTCAGTTTTCTCTTAATACTTGCATGCAATGATTTAATGCACCTTGAAGTCTGAACATGTGATGGGGAACAACCAAATTGAGCCTTATAAAATGGAAAAACTAAAATTTTGAGATAAGCCCTATAAACCGGAAAGGAGGGAGTAGTGTCTAATCAAGCACCGGCACTAAAAATCTAGCACCCTGCCTTTGCTGCGGGGCAAGAAAAAACATTTTATTTTTGGTAAGCATGTCTCCAAGCATCTGCATCGCGCATTACTAATAAGTGACACATGTAGAGTTCATGGACTATGGGTTCTGACTCTATTCATTTCTGTGTGAGTTGAGCTCAGCAGAAGTACATCCAAGATTAACCGTGGCTCCATTAAGACAAAGGAGTGAACTAAGCTAAAGGCATGGATGCCGAGTGTGATATTTGAATCTGAACTTTTGTTCTTACAGTTTGTTCTTCATTTTCTGTTCTTTTTCCTGATTCATATGTATTTGATTCATTTTAGCTTGGAAGAACATATATTCTCCATTCTGAGGAACCATGGTTCAACACTAATTTTCAATGCAGGAATGCAATGCTTCGTGTTAATGCTAGGCAAGGAGCTCCGACTGATGGAAACTCAGTAATTGAGAGTTTGCTGGTAGGTTCAGTGGATTTTACATTTGATGAACTGGAGTTTAGCAAGAATGTTCTTCCTTTGATTGCTAGCTTTACCCAACTCTGTAGTTTACAAGAACAAGAGTAACAGATCAGGCTGTATGAATACACATTAAACAGTATTACTGTCAGGTTATTTTCGGTTGTGTATATACATGCATAGTGAATGGTTTTGCTCAAAAGAAACAGTTTGGTGAATGACAGTGTTTCCTTTCTACCTTGTTAATGTAGGTGGACATCTATCCACTGAAAATTTATTTAACAGAATCAATGTACAGAATGATGTGGGGATATTTCTTCCCTGGTGATGAGCAGCACCCACAAAAGCGGCAGGTTAAAATATCATTTCATGGTATTTGTGTTGTGATTTATTAATTATGCTTTCTCCTTTGTTGCTCATTTTGTGCTTCTCCTTTTCCTTATATAGGAACTTTTCAAAGTCTCTACTACAGCAGGGACACGTCGAGTTAAGAAAGGCACTTCGGTTGCAGAAACAAACAGTCCCAGTAACCAGTCATCATTTGACAGAACATGGGAGGAAAATGTGGCTGAATCTGTAGCTAATGAACTTGTTTCACAAATCCAGGGTCAGTCAAATGCCCAAACTCGTTCTGCTCGTGAAGAGAAGAAGCCTGTAGAACCTAATGAGGTGAAGCAATCTAGACCTCAGAAGATGATGGACTTCCGCAATATAAAGATAAGCCAGGTTGGTTGGTATATACTTCATCAAATGATGTTTTATTTATGCAACGTAGTAACCGTAGTACACAGCCTGCTGAAATTTTCTTTAATATGCTCGCTGTTATTCCATATAATGTAAGCTTTTGATGATATGCTAGGTCGAATTGCTTCTCACGTATGAGGGATTGCCATTTGCTGTTAGTGATGTAAGGCTACTCATGGATACCTTTCATCGTGAAGATTTTACTGGGACATGGCCAAGACTATTTTCACGAGTGAAGAAACATATTGTATGGGGAGTACTGAAGTCAGTAACTGGCATGCAGGTGCTTTTCTTTCATTTTGCTTTCTAACTTTTGAAGCTGAATGGCATTCCGTATTGAATGCTAAGTAGTTAAATAGCAGATCGTGCGATGCCTTGTATGGATCTTTAAGGTTCAAGGCAATCCTTTGACTTAGACGCCGCTTCTTTTTTACAGGGTAAAAAGTTTAAAGCTAAATCCACTAGCCAAAAAGAGCCAACTGCAGGATTAATCGCTGCCAATGATTTAAATTTGAGTGACAGCGATGGTGATGAAAGTGGGAACTCTGATCAACTACCATCTTTCCTTAGAAAACCAAGTGATGGTGCTGGTGATGGATTTGCCACCTCTGTGAAGGGATTGTTCAGTTCACAAAAAAAGAAAGCAATGCATTTTGTCCTGAAGACTATGAAAGGAGATGGTGATCAGGATTTTCAGGGTGAACGGAGTGAGAATGATATCGAGTTTTCTCCATTTGCTCGGCAGTTAACTATAACAGAAACAAAGAAGCTTATAAGGAAGCACACGAAAAAGTTACAGCCTAAAGTTCCCCAAAATGCAGGTGAGATACGAATCATCGCTTCAGTGATTCTATTTGTCAGCTCTAACTGAAGTAGAAATAGAGGAAGAAATAGCACTGGTCAGACATTTTAATCATTGAAATATTTTCCTTGTTTGAAAATAAATAAAGAGAAGATCTAATTGGTCTGTCTGTAAGAGTACCTGCCTAATCATGCGACCACTCTAGCTTGTATAGTTAAAACAATATTTCTTGCATTCATTAGTATACAGGGGTAAGGAAATTGTCGTATTTTGTGCTACGAGCAAGCACTTGGAAACTGTATTGGACCCCATATCCAAATGGTATCATCATGCAACTTATTATTTTCATTATTATTGAAACAATTTATAGATTGTTAAGACTATCTGAGGAACATGCCTGAACAAATTGGAGACTAGTGTGTGTGAGCTGGAACAAATCTATTCTCATTGTGATAGTTTCCAAAAAAATATAGAGGGTTCTGACGTGTGTTTTCTTCTTGTCCAGGTAGTCAGCAAGAACACGGGTCAGAGTTGCCACCGCGCGGCCCTTCTGGGCATCATACGGACTCGTCGTCCTCCTCCTCCTCTTCATCCTCTTCTGACAACGATGAGCCATCGCAGGTGGAAATGAGCCCGAAAGATCATGCAGCGTAGGCGTACGCGTGGACGATTCTTTGGTCAGTAAAAGCTGGATGGATGCTTCTAGTTTGTGGACTAAAACAGCTGCGCCTGAAGAAATTCTTTAATCCAGGAGAAATATTGTTGACACATATGAAGCATTATTTTACCGAGCTTCTGAAAACAAGGCGTTGAAATAAGCTGTGTCCTTCCTTTCATGGCAAGCCACACGAATTTGCTCCTTGGTAATTTTGTTTTGCAATGCAGTATAATAGGACAACAAATGTGTACTAACATAGCATCATCAATGAATCAATGACCATATATTGATAATAGTAGCAAAATATGCAATGCCTCTAACAATTAAGAAGGATTACTAAACAACAAAGGAAATATAATATAACTCTACAATCCCCTTTTTCGGAGAGATTGATAACATACTCATCTTCCACTTGCTTGAAGAATTCTCTCTCTTGAAATAGGCTTTCGCCCCGTTTTATAAATAAAGCAATGATTTATACAACCAGCATCCAAACATCTTACCAAGAATGACGGCTGGGGCAACAGCACACACATGCCCAAGAAAACATAAAAGAAATAGGAAAAAAAAGCCACCTAGTGGTTGTCGCCAAGCGGCGTGGCGAGGATGATACTTGCCGTGTTGTAGCCAGAAGTGCATCCATCACGAGGCCGAGACGATCACGCTCATGCTGCCTCGAGAGTGGATGTCGGTGTTGCAGAAAAGCAAGGAATTTGAAGGAGTCAGACACTTTCCTCGGAGAGTCATCCAAATTGTCCATGACATTGCTGCAAAGATAAGCTAGAATAAGCGGCTATGTTGAGACTGTTGCGTAGCCTTGCACTGGAGGAACTCTGTGAGGTTCAGGGCCTCCCAATCGGGCCCCAGCGCAACACGGATGAACGTCCATAACACCCGCGCTGCCGTACAGGAGAATAGGATATGGGTCCCAGTATCTGTACCGCGCAAAGGGGGCACATGCCATCACCCGGGCCGTGCCAATTAAGAACCTCTGTCCCCAAAGGAATGTGATTGTGTAATAACTGCAACACAAAGATCTTAATCTTTAGGGGTAAGGGGGCTTTCCATAACGGTGACTGGCATAAATCATGGTATGCCGTGCTCATCGAAAACTCCGCCGTCGGAGCGAGCCACCAAGACACAGTGTCCGGTAGCACTAGTGGTAGGGCAGTCCGTAGTCTAGTCCTGTCCGATATTGCTACTAATGACTAATGAATGAAAAGTATTCCACAAATCCTCTCTTTGATGTGTTTCCATCAGAAATGGACTAAACAGGGAAGAGATCATGTGTGGAAATGGAGGGGAAGGAAAATGGAGAAAGAAGGAATCAACGAGAGGCGTCTCTGTGAAAGCAACACAAAAGACGATGATCGTATGGCATGGAAACTGAGGTAGATCGTCTACGTGGACAACTTGTATAAATGGGACCCCATCGAAATATCAACAGAGGAGTCAGAGGAGAGCGTCGACAATAGCCAGAACATCATCATCATCATCATCATCATCATCATCATCATATTCATCCACAAACCCTAGCGCCCTCCATTTACATCTCCATAGCCACCATCACCACCATAGTGCTTCCTCATCTAGTTCATACTTGTAATCGTGCATCGCACAAGGCATCCATTGTAAGACATATTTGCAATCAATCAATCTTCAAGATGTGTTTTTCAATGTTTTCTTCTCGCGATTTGATCTCCATGTGTGACTGGTTCGTTTAGGTAGGGTTGAGGCATGAGCCTTGCAACCCTCTGTATTTGTTGTGGGGATCAATGGAAGGGCTTTGAATTAGCATTATGTATGTGTGAAATAAAATTGTTTCGTAGATGTCTCTTGTCTTGTCCACGCTTCATACCTGCAGGTACCAAGGATCATGGAGATTGAGCACCAGGTACCAGATGTGTTCATCCTGTATGTCGAATGTCCCAATATAGAATTCATGGAACATCGGCATGATCACTAGTTTTAGGACATTCCAAAATTTCTGGAAGAAGGCCACCGGCAAGCCGTCAGGCCCCGGTGCCGACCCTGCCTTCATAGAGGTGATAACCCTACCCACCTCTTCCGGCGAGAATGGGATAGTTAATTCTGCATTCTCAATGTCAGATACCTTGTCCGCAAGTGGCCAGAAGTTATCCGCCAAAGACACCCCACCACAGGGTTCCACCGAAACGAGCCCCTTAAAAAGGAGTAAATGTGGGACCAAATCTCATCACAGTGTTCCAGAAGGGTGTCTTGATACACAGGATAGAGCACTTCTGGCGCCACCCATTGGCGATCGCCTAGAAGTAAGAGGTATTAGCATCGCCTTGGAGGAGCCATTTCTGGTCCCCCAACATTGCTAGAACAATTCTTCTCCCTTGAAGATATCCATCAATGAGGACTCAAGGGAGTACTACCTCAACCAATCGTCGACCGACGGACCAACTTTATCAGCACCCATGTATAAAGCCATAATCTGGTCCAATAGAGCCCCTCTGCGGGCCCTAAGGTCATCACCCAGGTTTGCTCCCCATCCCTGCATAAACTGACAGGTGATCTTAGCTAGAGCAATGGTGCCAGATATCTATAGCACAAAATACCCGTGGTGGATTGGATGTCGCTTGTACCCAACGGTCCTGTGCCATCTCAAAGAACCCAACTATATTAGCCATGATGGTTCAAAGTGGAAGCGCCTCAACTATGGTGGAGACCCTTCCCTCGGCGAGAATAGCAGGGGGCGTGATCGGAGCCTATCCGGGTGACCGCTCTAAGCGAGCACAGTGGGAACATAATCTCCCACTATATAGACAACATGACCCTATCAAGCACACTCTGGATAGGGTCCACCTATTTATTAATCCATGTGAACCTAGCCCCTAGACGGGCTATATCAGGTAGGGCCATATCAGCTATGTAGTTGTTGAACATGCGCATACGCATCCGGTCGACATTGGGAGAGCTCTTGTCAACATCTCGTCTAAGAAGGTTGAAGTCAGCAACCATTACAACCGGAGTAGTGCAGCGCTCCACCTTATCCCGGCCAGGAAGTCTGCCGACCGCCCGTGATCAACCGGGCCATAGACAATGATCACCTCCCAACTGAGGTTCACACATCAGTTAGTAACAGACATTACTAAGGAAGACTTCCCCTCGGTCCATATCCTCAACCGAGAAGAAATCCTCCCTGACCCCCAGTAGGATACCCCCCAGAGAGGCCAACCGTAGGGAGCCATTGCTAAGCGAATGGGTGCCGGGGAAGCCCCTGGAGTTCCTGAATGGAAAAGTCCCGACGAATCGTCGCTTGTAGACCTACTATATCGATATCTTCCCGCCGGATGTAGTCGATCAACTGGCGCCGCCAGCCCAAGTTGCCGAAGTCCCTAATGTTCCAGCATAGGAGCTTCATATGGGAACCACAGCTGAGTTAATAGGCCCATAGGGGGCCGAACTAGCCCGACAGCAATTTGTAGGACAGGGCAACTGTTTTGCCAGTCGACCATGGTGCCCCATCTTAATGGGGCCACCGGCAGCCATGTCCTCCCCAAGGGGAGCCCTATATTAGCACCACGGACCACCATCTGCTGCTCAGTGGGATGGAGGCGTGTAGGCAGCCTTCATCTTAGAGCCCTTCCTACTGAAGGGCAACCAAGGGTATCAGGCCCAGTGGACGAGCGACTAGGCCCTGGCACATCCCTGGGCTCTCTATGCCCAGGATGGTTGGTGTCCGCACATAGTCCCATTCTCCGCTCGAGCACGGGCCTCTGCCAGCATCCCATCCAGTCTCTCCTTGGCGCAGATGGCAGAAATCTGCTCAAGACGGGGCCCTTATCTCCTTGAAACACAATGTCGCAATCTGAAACTACATCGCCAAGGTGTGCAAGTGGAACAGAACCAAGGACTGCAAAATGGGAACCAGAGCAGGACGGGCCAGAGGGGGGTGGAATCATACCTGGAGTGAGGTCACGAGCAGCCGCGTGCATGACCGCCTTCTCCGGGATTGTCGGAACCCGACCATCCGGGAGGGTCCGAGTCCGACTCAGGCACTCGCTCTGCCTCGACGCCACTGAAGAGGAAGGGACCGATCTGGCCACGGGGTAGGCCATGGGGGAGTCGAGGCAGGTTGTGCCAACCCACAGGACCGACGTTGGAGGCGTAGTGAGCATGAGCATGGAGACCCCAAGGCTGGAAAGGGTGGGGTCCCAGGTGAGAAGAGGGCGCACGTCCATCCCCGCACTCAGGGAGTCCTCCTCAAACACAGAGTTCGGTGAAGATGCCGGCACATCAGCTGGAGCCGGCGCCTCCCCAACAGCCGAAGGTCCAGGGCGGCGCACGGCTGGAGCCGGAGAGGCACACCTACCATCCGTGTCTGTGGAACTGTCCTTAGACGGGTCGTCACTATCTAGAAAGCTCAACTTGTCGCAAAAGGTTTTCGACAAGTTCAAGGGGTTGACTACGATGGGACTTTCTCACCCGTAGAAATGCTTAAGTCTGTCCGAATCATGTTAGCAATTGCCGCATTTTATGATTATGAAATCTGGCAAATGGACGTCAAAACTGCATTCCTTAATGAGTGTCTAAAAGAAGAGTTGTATATGATGCAACCAGAAGGTTTTGTCGATCCTAAAGGTGCTAACAAAGTGTGCAAGCTCTAGCGACCCATTTATGGACTGGTGCAAGCATCTCGAAGTTGGAATATATGCTTTGATGATGTGATCAAAGCATATGGTTTTATACAGATTTACGGAGAAGCCTGCATTTACAAGAAAGTGAGTAGGAGCACTATAGCATTTCTGTTGTTATATGTGGATGACATATTACTGATATAAATGATATAGAATTTCTGGATAGCATAAAAGGATACTTGAATAAGAATTTTTCAATGAAAGACCTCGTTGAAGCTGCTTATATATTGGGCATCAAGATCTATAGGGATAGATTGGGACGCTTAATAGGACTTTCACAAAACACATACCTTGACAAAGTTTTGAAGAAGTTCAAAAATTGATCAGTCAAAGAAAGGGTTCTTGCCTGTATTGCAAGGTATGAAGTTGAGTAAGATTCAGAGCCTGACCATGGCAGAAGAAAGAGAAAGGATGAAAGTCATTCCCTATGCCTCAGACATAGGCTCTATAAAGTATGCCATGCTGTGTACCAGACCTGTTCTGTGCCATGTCATGAGTCTTGCAAGGGGGTACAATAGTGATCCAAGAGTGGATCACTGGACAGCGGTCAAAATTATCCTTAGGTACCTAAAGGGGACTAAGGAAATGTTTCTCGGTTATGGAGGTGTTAAAGAGTTCGTCGTAAAGGGTTACATCGATGCAAGCTTTAACACTGATCCGGACGACTCTGAGTCTCAATGTGGATATGTATTGAACGTGGGAGCAATTAGATAGGGTAGCTCCATGAAGAGCATTGTAGACATAGAAATTTGCAAAGTACGCACAGATCTGAATATTGTAGGCCAGTTGACTAAAACCTCTCTCAGAAGCAAAACATGATCACACCTTAGAAGTCATTAGGCGTTAATCATATGGCAATGTGAACTACATTATTGACTCTAGTGCAAGTGGTAGACTGTTGGAAATATGCCCTAGAGGCAATAATAAAGTGGTTATTATTATATTTCCTTAATCATGATAAAGGTTTATTATTCATGCTAGAATTGTATTGATCGGAAACATAAATACATGTGTGGATAAATAAACAAATACAGTGTCCCTAGTGAGCCTCTAGTACACTAGCTAGTTGATCAAATATGGTTAAGGTTTCCTAACCATAGACATGAGTTGTCATTTGATAACGGGATCACATCATTAGTAGAATGATGTGATGGACAAGATCCATCCATTAGCTTAGCATATGATCGTTCAATTTATTCCTACTGCTTTCTTAATGTCAAATACATATTCCTTCGATCATGGGATCATGCAACTCCCAGATATTGGAGGAATACCTTGTGTGCTATCAAATGTCACAACATAAATGGGTGATCATAAAGGTGCTCTATAGGTATCTCCAAAGGTGTCTATTGAGTTGGCGTGAATCGAGACTGGGCACTCTATATGACGAAGAGGTATCTCTGGGCCCTCTCGGTAATACAACATCACACGAAGCTTGCAAGCAAAGTGACTAAGGAGTTAGTTACAAGATGATGTATTACGAAACGAGTAAAGAGACTTGCCAGTAACGAGATTGAACTAGGTATAGAGATACCGACGATCGAATCTCGGGCAAGTAACATACTGATAGACAAAGGGAATTACGTATGTTGTCTTAAAGGTTCGACCGATAAAGATCTTCGTAGAATATGTAGGAACCAATATGGGCATCCAGGTCCCACTATTGGTTATGGACCGGAGAAGCGTCTGACACTACTAGGAAAAGGCATGCTAGTGGCGCACCGAATTTGCCTTCTAATGGCGCACTACTGGTGCGCCACTGGCATCACGCCATTAGAATTAAATTCTAATGGCGCACTACTGGTGCGCCATTAGTATCTGGTGTTCTAATGGCGCACCGCGTAGTGCGCCATTAGTATAGCCTGCAGTGCGCCATTAGAATGCCTCCCAGGGGCCATATGTACAAATGTGCTTTGGCATTCTAATGGCGCACCAGCAGCTAATGCGCCATTAGTGTGATGATCACAGTGCGCCATTAGTGTCTTGTGTGGTGCGCCATTAGTATGAATATTAGGTTTTATTTTTTTTGCTTTTCTGATTTTTGCACAGGTTACAAAATATATTATTGCATAGAATATAGACAGCAGCACACAGCAACATCAGATTCATCAAATACAATAGAAGATTAGTCTCCGAATACAATTCATCATATTAGTCTCCGGATTCAAAAGACCGGACAAAGATAAAACATTACAAGTCTCAAGACCGCGAGTATCGAGTTTGCCTTCACATTACAAGTCAATATTGATCATCTAAACTACCATCACATAGAAGAGAGCTGTGGTCATCACGATGAGCATCATCGCGATCAAACTGGTCTTGATCCGGTTCCTCCAACGCTCCCTCCTCTCCCCCGCTAGATAGCGGGCGTATCTAGATTCGGCCTCCGCCCTAGTGGTGTACCCTTTGTAACTGTTACTGCTGAAACGGTGAACCTGTCTCCGACACTCCTCCCAGTCATCGTAGACTCCAGGAACCTTACCCTTGTACACGACATACGACGGCATCTCTATGCACAAGCCAAACAACAGACAATACATAAGCAATGTGTAAGTATGCAACAAAAGGATCGGAAGAGAAAAGCAAGACATTAATAGCACGATTCATGGTCCTACTAATAAATAGCATCGATTACATCTAAGTTGAACAACCGTCCAAACCAAAGAGACATCCGAATTCATTAAAGTTTAATTACAACATGAGCCAATCAATGTTTCAGAACTACACATCACTACTTTCAACTCAACTCATCGGACAGGAGCGTGGGTGAAGCCGCCGTCTGTCGTGATGGTCATGAAATCACGGTCGTTGTCACCCTGCATTTGTAGCGTTTCATCTATCTCACTGTTGGACGGTTGATATCTGAGGAAGAACTGCCCCGCGGTATGAAGGACATCTTGATGGATGATGTCCGCAAACTCCGACTGGATGCGAAAGAATTCTTGTCTGAGGTCCGCGTCCTGGACTGCCGACAAGCTCGCGGCCCAATCTTTGAGATTATCTGGTAGCAGAAGGTGATGACGGTCCCTTACGATCGCCCGCATGTGATGGAGGGCGTAGTAGGCATCCTTCTGACGCCAGGCGGCTGCTTGACGCAGCAGAACTTCGTATTGTGTGAGAAGATGTGCTTGCCGTACTTACGAACTGGCCTGGTGAAGGTGCCTCCAGATTGGGCGTAGCCGGGGAGAACATCATCAAGAACTTTCTTCACATTTGTGTAGTCTATCATGGAGTTACGGTTCGGGTCGAAATACGTGGCCATGGAATATTTCGGGCTTAAGAGGATGAGTGTGCAATGTGTGTCACTGCACAGAACACGGAATGTTAGAAAAAAAAGAATGATCGAAATCTAAGAAATCATATGTTACGGGGCGGTTAAGGGATGACTTACTCGGGAAAGTAAGGCACAAGGAAGTTATCCTTATCTGCGTTTGCCAGAATGACGCCTTCGAGGTGTGAACTCGCAACTTGGCGGTCCCCAGCGCTGCTCAAGTGCTTGGCACGCATGTAGAAGGGGTCGACTATCACGATGTCCGGGGTATTGTCTCTAATGATCCGCATCTGCATGCTCAGCGAAAACAGCCGAACGAAGGTGTAGTGCAACGGATGAAGGTTAAACATAGCAAAGATGTCATCAAACTGCAGGACGATCATACCCCCGATGTCGCCATCCACAAAGCCCTTGCTCTCTGGCACCTTGGCCACGAAAACCGGGTATGCCACATCCTTCTCTCTGAGACGCCGCTTCTCCAAAATCAGAACACTGTCGTGCAGACTCCGCATAGCACCGGTTGCAGCATTCAGCATATTTGGCGGTAGCATCGCCCTACCCGCCACATGCACCCTCCTCGAGATATCCTTAGGTGAAGGTGGCCCGTCCTGAGCACGGATCAAACTCGGTGCCAGCTGGCTCGCACCAGCGCCCTTGTTAGTCTTTCGTTTCCGGCCCTTCTTCTTGATCTCCTGTAATGGGACCGAGTTCTGCTCACAGACCGCCTTCTTCAGCGTGTTGGGGCTGATAATATTTCGCGCCTCAGCTATCTGAGGCTCGGTGAAGGCGGGAGCTAGAGGCGTGTCCTGAGAACTGAACGCCAGACGACGCTTGTTGCAATTGGATTTCTCCGCCGTACCAGCTAGATCGCGGTGGTCTTGGTTGGGTTCTTGAGAAAGAGGCCCGCAGAACTCGTCAGCGTACCCATGTTCGGCAAAGTACTTATCAACTTTGGTAAATGTACCGTCGTCGTTGTCGTCGCCGTCCGGATCCTGTGCCATAGGGCTGTCCGGATCCTGTGCCATAGGGATGTCCGGCAGGTCCGATAGCGTTGCGGCGTTCTTGCCATGGCTTGGCGCCGGCACGACTGGCGGTCTTGTCTGTGGGGTGGTGTCCCCCGCCCCCAAACGAATCTGGCTCTTCGGCCATAGCAGGGGCCAGTTTACGCAGGTGCCGAGGGTCATCTCATCTTCTTCGTCGGCCCCAGCGGGTCGAATCGGAGGTAATAGCTCGTCGCAGCCTGGCAGCACCCGGACCACTTCAACCCTATACATTGTGGTTGGCATCGGATTACCGTGGAACATGGGGTTGCCCGGTTGAACGATTCTGCCCTTGGCGACATCGACCAACTCGGCGCCCACGAAGTGCAGAAGAGTGCAAGGAACGTCGGCGGTGCCCTGGAAAAACATGTATAGGGCGTCAGGGATGCCCAGTCAAAGGCAAGGAGATGAAGTCATCGGCCGAGAGGCTTACTTACCGTGATGCCGTCGAGCTCGGCTAATGTCGAGGCACCGCCAACGGCGGGCGTGCAACTGACGGAGGGGGCGCTTGCTGGCGAGGTGCCGGTCAGCGTACACCCGGGTGCATTAAGCTCCAATGCCCGTGCCGGTGCCGGAGACACGAATACCGCCTCCGCCGGAGACACCAATGGCGCCGCCGCCGGAGACACCAATGGCGCCGCCGCCGGAGACACCAATGGCGCCGCCGCCGGAGACACCAATGGCGCCGCCGCCGGAGACACCAATGGCGCCGCCGCCGGAGACACCAATGGTGCCGCCGCCGCGCTGTGCGAGTTGCTGGTCGTGAAGCTGGGAACCGGGGGAGGCCCCTTTTGGCCGCCCGCAATCCACGTCGTCAGCCCATGAATCAACGTAGGCACCATGGCGTTGAGCATCGTTCCAAGTTGTTGTTGCACTTGCTCATGGACAAGCTCCGGAATCCGCGCCACTTGTGCCTTGAGTTCTTCAACCTCGCGCATTTGGCTTTCCGAGCTGGTCTTTTTCTCCTTCCGCACACCAGCGGTATAGTATGACCCCCATTTTGTGGACAAGCCTTTGCCGGCCACACGACAAGCTGACGTCGGCTTATCGAGCTTATCCTTCTTTTTCATTATGTTCAACGCCCTATTTAAAGGGGTGTCGAAAGGGGAGCTCTTAGACGACCCCGTGCTACTGCTTTCATTGTCCTGCGAAAGGAACATGAACCATTTAGAAATATTGGGGATTAATTAGAGTGCAACCATATGGAGCTAATTACGCGGGGGTGTATTCCTTACCAAAACAAGCTCAAGCGCCCTGGTCTTCGGATCCGTGGTAAGCTCCTTTGTTATCGGGTCCTCCTTGTACCGGGCCCTGACATAGTTCCTGGTCTGCTTGTCACCGCTGTATTTCTCGAAGCGGGGCGGTAGGCCTTGCTCGGCACGCTCCGCGTCCTCCTTGTCCCATATAGGCTCCGCCACTCTATAACCGCCGGGACCGAGTTTGTGTTCCCCTAAGTTCAACTCCCGCATTTCTTTCCCCCACTGACTTGATTCGGAGGTTGCGGGGCTCTGGCACTTGATCTTGAACTCCTTGTACTCATCTTCGCTCATCAAAGGATATTTCGCCTTGATCTTGTCATAACTATCACCTTTATCAATCATTCTCTTCACCGCGCTTCTCCAAGTAGACAGGGCCGTGCTCATCTTCGTGAGGGCGACACTGTTCACTTTATTCCCTGAGAGGCGTGTGTTTTTAAATTCGGAGGGGAACTTGTATCGTTCATGCAGCTTCGTGAAGAGGAGGTTGCGCAAATTCCCTCGGTCCTTATGCCTAAGGTTCTCGGTGTTGATCGAGACGGTGCTCCGGAGAATGCACCCGAGCTGAACCGAGTACCCCTTGACTATATGTTTGGGCTCCGTTGGATTCCCGTCGGAGTCCACTTGAGTGAATTCCTCCTTGACGGTGCGGAGCGCATTCGGGCGCCGGTCCTTCCTTTGCTTCTTCGGTTGGCTGCCATCTGTGTGTGCGCCGCCACCATCTGTGTGTGCGCCGCCATCATCAGTGGTGGCATCCTCGGCGGCACCATCAGTGGTGTCATCCCCGACGCCACTAGGGGTTGTGTAATCAGGATCGGTGTCTTCCGCGGCGTCATCATAGCGGTGAGGTTGTTCCTCCATCTCTTGGGACAGCTCCCAGAATTGCTTGCCGCCCGAACCACCGGCCTCATCGTTGTGGGCCATGTTTCTCTCTACATAGGAAAAAAGTTTGGTCTAAAAGATGGTTATTGTCAAGGAACAAGATCATGGTCTCATGATTTAGGGTTTGTCGACACCGAGGCACCCTAAAAGCCTAAGCTTTCATCATTTAGGTTCTCATCGACACCGAGGCATCTGGGGCAACCAAGTTAAGTTTTCATCATTTAGGGTTTATCGATGCCGAGGCACCCTAGGTTGGGCCTAATCTTGGCTCTATTGCCACCTATGTTGGGTTTATCATCTAGGGTTTATCGATGCTAAGGATAATTCTAAGTTGGGCCTAATCACTTGGCTCTATTGCCACCTATGATTTAATGCAGCAAGAATGGCAGGGCAGTTGATCCTACTTAACTAAGTACTAAGATAGCCCGGCCCATGCATTAGTCGCAAGTACCCCATATGTTCTATTTTTAGCAAAGTCATGCTAAAATTCACGGAAAATTTCAGCATGACCTTTGCTGAAAATAGGACATATGGAGTACCCGAATTTGCCAGAACGGAAGTTAATCGACATTCCGGCAAACTCAAGGGCCTCTCGGGGTACCTGCAAATTCATCACGACACGATGGTCGGAGACAAAACCCAGCCACAGACCATATGGTCCTCTGCTTTCATATGGACAAAAATCAGCTCAACTTATGTGAGCTTCCATTCCAGATATAATATGTCTCCCAACAAAAAATCATCAATAGTTTAGAAAGTCTGTACAAACACAGAAAGAATGACAAATGTATTTTTACAGATCATGGCTCAGAGTCATAAACATCTATGGACCAAATATAGTAATGGATACAGCAGATTAGTCTTATGATTTTACTTGTTCGGTATAAAATAGCTTATGCTTTCCTTACAGTACATGTCCACATTTGATATGTCCTTTTTGTCTGTCCTGCTTTTTGAATCAACCGTATCGAGCAATACTATGGAATTAGTCAAATAATTGTGCATGTTTTGACAATAGGATGAATGCAAAAGAAAATCAAATGGTTGTGGCAATCTGTCCATCATCATGACTGTTGACAGTCGCCACACCCACTGTTGGACTTCGATCTAGCACAAAGGGGGTGTATAAGAGCAGATATGGATGGTGTGGTCTGGCACAGATAGCAGTATAATCATCTTAATCTTGCAGTGTAATTTTTAATCCGTGGCAGCAAACGGGCATTGTGCTAGTCTAATAAGAATACACATTGTTGAACTTCATTGCTGGAATTAATGGTTTACTATCGGGATGTGCCTTAGGAGCATCGCTTATCAAGTGAAAACATAAGACACAAACTTGTAGCTGTATGTGTTTTGCCAAGAAAGGGTGCAACAAGAAATATTTTCCTAGTACTGGTTTATCTCACCTACTAGTAAAGGGACATTTCTCATCAAATCGAAAGTTAATACATCGTTGTTTCTTACTAGGGGAAGATGGACCTGGATGGTCAAGCACATGGAAGATGGCTTTGTGGGCGCGCCTTCTTAACAGCGAAAATGCATACAGAATGATCCTAAAGTTAATCACATTGGTTCCACCTGGTGAAAAAGTTGGGTTCGAAGGAGGACTGTACACCAATCTGTGGACAGCACACATAAGAACAGTAGCAGTAGTACTACTACTAGCAGTAGTACTACTACTAGCAGTAGTACTACCAAAAGAAAGGAAAGAACAGTAGCAGTAGTACTACTACTAGCTAGCTAGCTAGCTGGTACTAATCTAGCTTCTGCATGCATTTCTCTGAATTTTGTTATACTTAAACACTACAAGGAATTATACTTTGTCATAGCTATCAGTCTTTGGACTAAGGGGCACTAGCACACTAGTAAGTGATAGGCAACCATCCTACATGGAAATGTGAAGAGTTACATGGATGAGTACCAGCTCTAAGTGAAGGCTCAATGGATTCAAGATCAACCGACTGAAGTTGCCCAAACCTGCAAGGAAAAGAGAGAATAATGATTTCGAACTGCTTCTGATGGCATACATAAGCATAAGTTCAGTCCCCCAAATCAAGTACTCCATCAGATTGGGATACTACTCTAGATTAGTGTAGCCACTATCTAACAAAAAATTTCAGAACTGAATTTCAGAGTACTCTAAATGTTGTGTGCCCTAGTATTTCTGTGTTCCCTTGCATTTCTATAACATTTAGTAGCATGACAATTTTATCATGTTGAAAAAAATTCAGTAACATGAATTTGGCTAAGCCAAGCATGATCTTGCTTGCATTACCGCCTTTGCTACATGAAGCAATAGGGTAGGTTCAGTTTCACTGAATTTTTGAAACTATACATCATTTGCTGAATTTTTGCTCTACATCACTTGCTCTTTGTAAATTATTGCATATATCCAGTGACTGAATTTTTGAAACTATAGGTGAACCTCTTCAGGAAACGCAAAACAGTTAACTGAAACTATCTAAAATAGTTAAATCCACTTGATGCTTACCTAATGCAGGCCAACAGAATGAAATGAACTACGAATTTGTTCTCTGAAATACATGTAGGCCAACAGAGAGGATGTTCTTACAAGGGAGCAAGAAGCCTGCCGCCATGGCCCTAGGGTTTGCAGGTGAGGGGGTGGAGGAGAAGGGAGGAAGGATGGAGAGGGAGGAAGGAGGAAGGAGGAGAGGTACCTGGGCAGGCGCGGCCGGTCGCCGGAGGGGTCAGGGTCGGGGTTGGGGTCGGGGTCGGCGGCGGCGTCGGCGTCGAAGGGATGCCTCAGTTGGCCGTGGGAAGGCCGGCGGCCGCGGTCGTCGTCCTGCACCCCGTGCCCGGACTGAGGAAGACGCCGGCATTGAAGCTCCGGCAGCGGCTAGGCGTCGGGGGGCGACGGCGCAGGGGCGACGGCGCGGGGGCAAAGTTAGGTCGAGTGGGGGGGGGATCTGGCGAGGGAGGGAGAGAGGCTAGAGGGGAATAGGTGGAGGGAAGCTTTCTAATGGCGCACCACACGCAGGTGCGCCATAAGTACGACTGTTCTAATGGCGCACCACCCCTCGGTGCGCCATTAGAATTTTGTTTTAACCTAGCCTAGTAGCCATATCTACAGCCCAACCCTATCTACAACAGAACCCACGCACTAGCCCGACTGGTCAGCACGCAGCACACACACCAGGAGGTCCTGGGTTTGATTCCCAGGATCCCCAATATTTTTTTATGCATTTTAAATGGTGTTTTTTATATTTATTTGTGTTTAAATATGTTCAAACTTGTTTAAATCATAACAGTAATATTTTTTATGCATTTTAAATGCTGTTTTTTATATTTATTTGTGTTTAAATATGTTCAAACTTGTTTAAATTATAACAGTAATATTTTTTATAAAAATAGTAAAAAAAAATTAAAAAATATGTTCAAAAAGTGAGGGTGCGGGGGGCCGGGTGCTCCGGCGGTGGAGCGGGGGAGGGTTGCGATGGGTGGAGCTAGCGGGGGAGGGTGCGGGTGCGATCGAGATGGAGGGGGATCGAGATCGAGATGGAGGGGGAATCGAGATCAAGTGTCCTCATGAATTCAAAAAGTGCCCATGAAATTTAAAAATATTCATGATATCAAAAGGTGCCCATGAAATACAATCGAGAAATGAAGACTACGATTTAAATACAATCGGTCTTAGCTAGCTATCTGTTCACAATCTTCTTGCCCTTCTTTTTCGCAAACGGAGTTCTTCTGTGGAACGGGCGTCCTTTAGGTAGGGTGGTCCTGCTTCTTCTTGTGGTGTGTGCTGCTACTTCATCGTCGTCGTCATGTTCGATCTTCGGGTCGCCGTACTTGTCGAAGTCTTGCTCATTGGCTACTCCATCCATTCCGATGATCTTCCTTTTGCCTCTCCTCACGACAACACGACTGGGCTTTGGCGGGTCGGTAATGAAGAAGCATTGGTCCACTTGGGAAGCCAGTACCCATGGCTCATTTTTCGCGGTGACGTTTGCGCCCGCGGTCTTGGATTTGGCTTCGGGTATAACCATGGTGGTGAAATACCGGTCTTCTTTTATGACGTTTTTGGCCCATCTGACACGGAACATCGGGACCTTCTCTCCAGCGTAGCTCAGCTCCCAGATCTCCTCGATCCTTCCATAGTATATGTCCTTGTCGTTACCGGTGTAGGATTCCATCGTTACCCCGGAGTTCTGATAACCATCGCTCTTCATGTCCTTGTCCTCGGTGTAGAATGTGTAGCCGTTGATATCGTACGCCTCATAGGTCATCAGGTTGTGCTCGGCGCCCTGTGACAAGGCGAATATGAGTTGTTCTTCCGCGGAAGAATCCTCATGTAAAGGGTACGACAGAAGCTTCTGCTTGAACCAACGCGTGAAACATGAGTTGTGCTCTCTGAGTATATCTCCGTCCGTCCTCTGTTGGCCTCGGTCATTGTACGTCTTCTTAATAAAGGTTTTGTGCTCTACCACCCAAGGATCGACCACGTCTATGTGTTGTAGCGCGACTAGGTTTGCTCTTTCAAAGTCGGCGAGTCGACCCTCGAAGTCGACATGCATTTCGCGGCGACCCCCATGGTGACCCCATCCAGGGAGCCTGCCGAGGTGCCTGTTGACGGGCAGACCAACGGGGTTCTCGATGCCTAGATAATTCGTGCAGTAGGAGATGCACTCTTCGGTCAGAAAGCCCCTGGCTATGCTTCCCTCTGGACGTGACATGTTGCGAACGTATCCTTTGATGACACCATTCATCCTTTCGAACGGCATCATGCTGTGCAGGAACGTCGGCCCGAGTTGGTATCCTCCACTATATGGACCAGCAGATGCACCATAACGTCGAAGAATGCGGGCAGGAAGTACATCTCAAGCTCGCATAGTATCACCACGATCTCTTCCTGTAGCCTTCTAAGTTGCCTCACGCCAATCGACTTCCGAGAGATGACGTCGAAAAAGTTGCATAGGCCAAATAGCGTTTCACGGACGTGCGCGTCCATGATCCCACGGATTGCAACTGGAAGTATCTGCGTCATCAGCACGTGACAGTCGTGAGACTTCATCCCGCTGAACTTCTGCTTCGCTGGGTCTAGGTATCTGATTATCTTCCCCGCGTAACCGTAAGGAAGTTTTACTCCTAGGAGGCAGGTGAAAAACTGCTCGATCTCCTCCTGACTTAGAGTGAAGCACGCGGGAGGGTAGTCATTTCCGGTCTTCTTGGCCTTTTTGCCTTTGCGACGACTTTTCGTGTCCTGCTTCGCCTCATCATCATCATCATTAGCGTGAAGCTCCTGCCTGATGCCCATTGATTTCAAGTCTGCCCTTGCTTTCGGCCCATCTTTGGTCCTCTCTGGCATGTTGAGCAGGGTACCAAGAAGACTCTCGCACACGTTCTTCGTGATATGCATGACATCAAGGCTGTGAGGCACACGGTGGATCTTCCAGTACGGCAAGTCCCAGAAAACAGACCTCGTTTTACATACCTTCAGCAGCGGCTCTGGCGCCTTTCGCTTCTTTCCCGGCAGTGGGCAGTCTTTCCAATTTTTCAACAGCTTGTCTATTTCCTCGCCGCTCCTCGTACACGGGCGTTTTCGGGGTTCGGTTTCACCATCGAACAGATCCTTGCGTTTCCTCCACGGGTCATTGTCGCGAAGCCACCTTCGATGTCCCATGAACACGATTTTCGAAGACCCGGGATCTCTATCTAGCTGGCGATACGTTGTGTCATCCATGCACCTTACGCATCCAGAAAATCCGTGGACTACCTGCCCCGCGAGATATCCGTAACCGAGATAGTCGTGCACCGTCGTGAGCAGTGCGGCTCTCATAGGGAAATATTCTTTCTCTGCGGAGTCCCACGTATTGGCTGGCGTTTTCCACAGCGTGTCAAGCTCCTCTTTCAGCAGCCCCAGATACAGATTGATGTCGTTCCCTGGTTGTTTCGGCCCTTCAATTAGCATACTCATGTGAATGTACTTCCTCTTCATGCACAACCAGGGGGGAAGGTTGTACATCCACACAAACACAGGCCAGGTGCTATGTGTGCTTCTCTGGCTGCCAAACGGATTGACTCCATCGGTGCTCGCGCCCAGCATGATGTTCCTTGGATCGTTCCCAAATTCTGGGTATTCGAAGTTCAACGCTTGCCACTGGCTCGCATCCTTAGGGTGACTCAGCATCTTGTCTTTTTTATCTATCTCCGGATCATTTGCGTCATCTTCTCGCTTCTTCTCCTCCCTATCCGCGTGCCAACGCAGGAGCTTTGCTACCTTAGGGTCCGCGAAATACCGCTGCAGATGAGGAGTGATCGGAAAGTACCACACCGATTTTCGAGGAGCTTTCTTCCTCTTCTTGTATCGAGTGACGCCGCACACCGGACATATGGTAGACTCCGCGTGCTCGTCCCGATAAATGATGCAATTGTTCATGCACACATGGTATTTCACGTGCGGTAAATCCAGAGGACACACGATTTTCTTCGCCTCCTCGAAACTGGTCGGGCACTTGTTCCCCTTGGGAAGACGTTCGTGCCAGAATGACATGTTCTCGTCGAAGCATGCGTCGGTCATTTTGTGTTTTACCTTCATCTCCAGAGCCATGAGCGTTACTTTCAGGCGGGTATCCTCGGGCCTGCATCCTTCATACAATGGAGTAACCGCGTCTATCTCCAGTTGATCCAGCTTGGCTTTCTCTCGGGCGGCAGCTCTTGCGTTATCCGTCCACTTGAGAAGCAGCTCTTGAATATGAGGGTCCTGCACCCAGCCTCCATCGTCGTCTGCTCCGGCATCTTCATCTTCATGATCATTCCCTTCGTCTTGATCTTCCTCATCATCATGTACGACATCTTCTACATGATGACTGTGTACAGCATCACCGTCGTGATCATGTCCTGGAGATTCTTCGTCTTCTCGCCCGCCCTCGCCGCGGTGGTACTTGTCTTGTTGCCCTTCCTCATTTCTTGCCCGGCCCTGGCCATGGACGACTTGATAGTCATCTTCATCACCTTGCCACCGATAGCCATCCATGAAACCACGCAAGAGCAGGTGGTCCCGCACCTGCTCGGAATCCGGGTCCGCAATAAGGCTCTTCAGCTTGCATCTTCGACATGGACATCTTATCTCCGTCTCGTTCTTTTGAAGCATCTCGGCCTTCGCGGAGCTCAAAAACCTATTCACGATGCCTTCAGTCATCGTGCGGACCATGGTCGCCTGCGGGGTAGAGCAAAACGATATGTTAGAACCAAGAAAAATTTTGGCATGACCTTCCCTAAAAATAGGACCAAAAAGAATGCATAGTGCCAAAATTCTCGCCGAAACAGAAATGAATCAAAACATTCCGGCAAAATATTGGCAACTATCGCATATTTCAAATACCGGTACCTTCAAACACAAACATATATGCAACACCACAAACACATGCAACACCACAAACATACATAGATCTAGCTAGGCCACAAAAAGTGCATGTGCACGTTGTTGGAGCGAGCTAGGAAGAAAAAAAAGTAGATCTATATCATGAAGATAGCTTTCCCTTACTTACCTATCAAAAAAAGGTAATTTCACCACTTAATTTTGTTGAATCTATGGTGGAAATGAGGTGAGGAGGAGGAGATGGCCGAAAGCTTGGAGAAGGAGGTGGATGGAATGAAGTGGGGAAAGTGAGTGGGTAGGTGTGGGCTGTCCAAAATATCTTGTTGGTCCCAGGTTACTAATGGCGCACCGTAGGAAAATGCGCCATTAGTAACCCTGGTTACTAATGGCGCATCAGCCTACGGTGCGCCATTAGTAGTTTTGCAAAAAAGTAAAAATAATAAGTATATATACTAATGGCGCATCTCCTCTGAGTGCGCCATTACTAGTTTAAACTAGTAATGGCGCACTGTGCCACGATGCGCCATTAGTAGTTTTGCAAAAAAAAGAATAAAACAAAATTTACAGTAATGGCGCACTGCCTGCTTGGTGCGCCATTAGTAGTTATAGATAGTAATGGCGCATTATGGACCCGATGCGCCATTAGTATGTATGGGAAAATGGAAAAAAGAATAATTCATACTAGTGGCGCACCCTGTTTACGGTGCGCCATTAGTGTCTTCCACACTAATGGCGTATCACAAACAGGTGCGCCATTAGTATATAGTAGTGGCGCACTGCTTCCACGGTGCGCCATTAGAATCAATCCTATCTATAGCCCTTTTCCTAGTAGTGTGAGTCATGTTTACATCATTCTCAAACCCGTAGGGTCCGCACGCTTAACGTTTGTTGACGATATAGTATTATATGAGTTATGTATTGGTGAACGAATGTTGTTCGGAGTCCTAGATGAGATCACGGACATGACGAGGAGCTCCGGAATGGTCAGAAGGAAAAGATTGATATATAGGATGATATGGTTGGGCCAAGGGGTAAGGCCCACGAGGCCTTAAGACAATGCACAAAGGGGTTTTCACGGAGGGCAGGGGCTAGACACCAAGGTTCGTGGCGTCTACCCCATGGGCCAGACGCCGTAGTACGTGGCGTTTACTTAAATGCCAGGAACCGTGGCGTTTGGCCCTGGAGTCCAAGGACTCTTCTTTGTAGTGCAAAATGACTTTGGGGAGGCCCTCTACCCAAGTAACGACCCCAGGGCTCAACATATAAATAGAGGAGTAGGGCTAGCCCCTAGAACACAAGTTTTTTTATCCTCCTCTAGTTGGTCTTAGTTGACTAGTTAGAGCTAGCCCTAGCTACCTCTAATCCGCATAATTAGAAGTCCAGTGTGGTTCTAATCTCCTCCGTTCTAAATCCGTTATGCTTGGTGAAGCCCTGCAGAAATAGTTTCACCACCATCACCACGCCGTCGTGCTGCCGGAACTCATCTGCTACTTCGCCCCTCTTTGCTGGATCAAGAAGGCGAGGACGCCATCGAGCTGAACATGTGCTGAACGCGGAGGTGCCATACGTTCGGTGCTTGATCAGAACGAATCGTGAAGGAGTACGACTACATCAACCGCGTTGATAAACGCTTCCGCTTAGCGATCTACAAGGGTATGTAGATGCTCTCCCCCTCTCGTAGCTATGCATATCCATGTATAGATCTTGTGTGTGTGTATAATTTTTTTTGTTTTCCATGCAACGTTCCCCAACAGTGGCATCATGAGCCAGGTCTATGCGTAGATGATATGCATGAGTAGAACACAAATGAGTTGTGGGTGGTGATATTCATATTGCTTACCTGCAATGTCTTACTTTGATTCAGCGGTATTGTGGGATGAAGCGGCGCGGACCAACCTTACATGTCCAGGCACATGAGACCGGTTCCGCTAACTGACATGCAACTTGTTTTGCATAAAGGTAGTTGGCGGGTGTTTGTTTCTCCTACTTTAGTTGAATCCTATTTGACTACAGCGGTCCTTGAAGAAGGTTAAATAGAAACTTGATAATCACCGTTGTGGTTTTGCGTAGGTAAGAACGATTCTTGCTAGTTGCCTGTAGCAGCCATGTAAAACTTGCAACAACAAAGTAGAGGATGTCTAACTTGTTTTTGCAGGGTATGTTGTGATGTGATATGGTCAAGACGTGATTTGATATATGTTGATGTATGAGATGATCATGTTTTGTAATAGGTTCACGACTTGCATGACGATGAGTACGACAACCGGAAGGAGCCTTAGGGTTGTCTTTAATTATTGTATGACCTGTGTGTCAATCACTAAGCGCCATGTAATTGTGTTACTTTATCGCTACACGTTAGCAATAGTTGTAGAAGCAATAGTAGGCGAGATGACCCCGATGCAACGATGGAGATCAAGGTGTCACGTCGGTGACAATGGAGATCATGTCGATGCTTTGGAGATAGAGATCAAAATAACAAGATGATGATGGCCATATCATGTCACATATTCTGATTGCATGTGATGTTTATCCTTTATGCATCTTATTTTGCATAGAACGACGGTAGCATTATAAGATGACCCCTTCACTTAATTGTAAGATAAAAGTGTTCTCGAGTATGCACCATTGCTAAAGTTCATCGTTTCAAAGCACCTCGCGATGATCGGGTGTGATAGACTCTATGTTCACATACAATGGGTGTAAGCCAGTTTTGCACTTGTTGAATACTTGGGTTAAACTTGACGAGCCTAGCATGTATATACATGGTCTAGGAACACTGGAGACCGAAAGGTCGAACGTGAGTCATATAGTAGATATGATCAACATAGAGATGTTCACCATTGAAGACTACCCCTTCTCACGTGATGATCGGACATGGGTTAGTTGATTTGGATCACGTATCACTTAGACAACTTGAGGGATGTTTATTTAAGTGGGAGTTCATTAGTAATTTGATTATTTGAACTAAAAATTTATCATGAACTTAGTCTTAATAGTTTTTGCATATCTATGTTATAGATCAATGGCCCGTGCTTCCGTTCCCTTGAATTTTAATACGCTCCTAGAGAAATCTAAGTTGAAAGATGATGGTAGCAACTACACGGGCTGGGTCTGTAACTTGAGGATTATCATCATTGCTGCACAGAAGAATTATCTCCTTGATGCACCGCTAGGTGACAGACCTGTTGCAGGAGCTGATGTAGATGTTATGAACATCTGGCATGCTTGATCTGATGACTACTCGATAGTTCAGTGTGCCATGTTTTACGGCTTGGAACCGGGACTTCAAAAGCGTTTTGAATGCCACGGAGCATATGAGATGTTTCAAGAGCTGAAGTTGATATTTCAAGCTAATGCCTGGGTCGAGAGATATGAAGTCTCCAACACGTTCTTTAGTTGTAAGATGGAGGAGAACAGTTCTGTCAGTGAACACATACTCATAATGTCTGGGTACCACAACCACTTGACTTAGCTGGGAATTGATCTTCCAGCTGAGAGTGTTATTGATAGAGTTCTCCCGTCACTGCCACCAAGCTACAAAAGCTTCATGATGAACTATAATATGCAAGGGATGACAAAAACGATTCCCGAGCTCTTCGCGATGCTGAAATCGGTGGAGGTAGAAATCAAGAAAGAGCATCAAGTGTCGATGGTTAAGAAGACCACCAGTTTTAAGAAAAATGGCAAGGTAAAGAAAGGGGACTTCAAGAAGAATGGCAAGCAAGTTGCCACTCCTGTGAAGAAGCCCAAAGCTGGAACCAAGCCTGAAACTGAGTGCGTCTACTGCAAAGGAAATGGTCACTAGAAGCGGAACTGCCCCAAGTACATGGTATATAAGAAGGATGGCAAAGTGAACAAATGTATATTTGATATACATGTTATTGATGTGTTCCTCACTATTGCGCATAGTAGCGCATGGGTATTTGATACCAGTTCGGTTACTCATATTTGTAACTCGAAGTAGGAGCTATAGAATAAATGATGATTGGCTAAGGACGAGGCGACGATGCGCGTTCGAAATTGTTCCAAGGTTGATGTGATCGCCGTCAGCACGCTACCTCTACATCTACCTTCGGGATTAGTTTTAGACCTGAATAATTGTTATTTGGTCCCAGCATTGAGCATGAACATTATATCTGGATCTTGTTTATTGCGAGACAGTTATTCATTGAAGTCAGAGAATAATGGTTGTTCTATTTATATGATTACTATCTTTTATGGTCATGCACCTTTGATGAATGGTCTATTCTTGTTGAATCTCGATCGTAGTGATACACATATTCATAATATTGATGCCAAAAGATGCAAAGTTGATAATGATAGTGCAACATACTTGTGGCACTACCGTTTAGGTCATATTGGTGTAAAAGTCATGAAGAAAGTCCATGCAGATGGACTTTGGAATCACTTCTTTATGAATCATTTGATACTTGCGAACCATGCCTCATGGGTAAAATGACTAAAACTCCATTCTCCAGAACAATGGAGCGAGCTAATGACTTATTGGAAATAATACATACCAATGTATGCGGTCCGATGATTGTTGAGGCACGCGGAGGGTATCGTTATTTTCTAACCTTCACAAATGATTTGAGTAGGTATGGGTATATCTACTTGATGAAACACAAGTCTGAAACATTCGAAAAGTTCAAAGAATTTCAGAGTGAAGTGGAGAATGATCATAACAAGAAAATAAATTTTCTAGGATCTGATTGCGAAGCAAATATTTGAGTTATGAGTTTGGCATTCATTTAAGACAATGTGGAATTGTTTGACAACTCATGCCACCTAGTACACCACAACATAATGGTGTGTCCGAACGTCGTAACCATACTTTATTAGATATGGTGCATTCTATGATGTCTCTTACCGATTTCCTTTATCATTTTGGGGTTATGCATTAGGGACATCTTCATTCACGTTAAATAGGGCACCATCTAAATCCGTTGAGACGAGACTGTATGAACTGTGGTTTGGCAAGAAACCTAAGTTGTCGTTTCTTAAAGTTTGGGGATGCAATGCTTATGTCAAAAGGCTTCAGCCTGATAAGCTCGAACCCAAAGCAGAGAAGTGTGTCTTCATAGGATACCCTAAAGAAACTATTGGGTATACCTTCTACCACAGATCCGATGGCAAGATCTTTGTTGCTAAGAATGGGTCATTTCTAGAGAAGGGGTTTCTCTCGAAAGAAGTGAGTGGGAGGAAAGTAGAACTTGATGAGGTAGTTGTATCTTCTCTCGAATTGGAAAGTTGCACATCAAAGAAAACTGTTCCTATGATGCCTACACCAACTAGAGAAGAAGCTAATGATAATGATCATGAACCTTCATATCAAGTTACTACTGAACCTCGTAGGTCGACTAGAACACGTAGCGCACCAGAGTGGTACGGTAATCCTATCCTGGAAGTCATGTTGAGACAACGGCGAACCTTCGAACTATGAAGAAGCTATGATGAGCACAGATTCTGACAAATGGCTTGAGGCCATGAAATCTTAGATAGGATCCATGTATGAGAACAAAGTGTGGAGTTTGGTGGACTTGCCCGATGATCGACAAGCCATTGAGAATAAATGGATCTTCAAGAAGAAGATGGACGCTGATGGTAATATCACTATCTAGAAAGCTCAACTTGTCGCAAAAGGTTTTCGACATGTTTAAGGGGTTGACTATGATGGGACTTTCTCACCCATAGCAATGGTTAAGTCTGTCCGAATCACGATAGCGATTGCCTCATTTTCTGATTATGAAATCCGGCAAATGGATGTCAAAATTGCATTCCTTAATGGGTTTCTAGAAGAAGAGTTGTATATGATGCAACCAGAAGGTTTTGTCGATCCTAAAGGTGCTAACGAAGTGTGCAAGCTCCATCGATCCATTTATGGACTGGTGCAAGCATCTCGGAGTTGGAATATACGCTTTGATGATGTGATCAAAGCATATGGTTTTATACAGACTTACGGAGAAGCCTGTATTTACAAGAAAGTGAGTGAGAGCTATGTAGCATTTCTATTGTTATATGTGGATGACATATTACTGATTGGAAATGATATAGAATTTTTGGATAGCATAACAGGATAGTTGAATAAGAATTTTTTAATGAAAGACCTCGATGAAGCTGCTTATATATTGGGCATCAAGATCTGTAGGGATAGATCGAGAAGCTTAATAGGACTTTCACAAAGCACATACCTTGACAAAGTTTTGAAGAAGTTCAAAAATGGATCAGTCAAAGAAAAGGTTCTTGCCTGTATTGCAAGGTGTGAAGTTGAGTAAAACTCAAAGCCCTACCTCGGTAGAAGAAAGATAAAGGATGAAAGTCATTCCCTATGTGTGACGCCCCATACTCAATCGTACACTAATCATACACGCAAGTATTTATGATCAAGATCAAGGACTCACGGGAAGATATCACGACACAACTCTAGACAAAAAAATAATACAAGCTTTATATTACAAGCCAGGGTCCTCGAAGGCTCAAATACAAATGCTCGAAGACACAAGAGTCAGCGGAAGCAATAATATCTGAGTACAAACATAAGTTAAAGAAGTTTGCCTTAAGAAGGCTAGCACAAAAGTAGCAACGATCGAAAAGGCAAGGCCTCCTCCCTAGGACCTCCTAACTACTCCTCGAAGTTGAACTCCACGTAGAATCATCCTTGGGATCCTCTGGCTCCTGGACTCTAGCATCTGGTTGCGACAACCAGGTATAGAAAGGGGGAAAAGGGGGAGCAAAGCAACCGTGAGTACTCATCCAAAGTAGTCGCAAGAAAGGATCTACACTACATATGCATTATTATCAATGAAATGGGTAGTATCTGTGGACTGAACTGCAGAATGCCAGAATAAGAGGGGGATAGCTAGTCCTATCGAAGACTACGCTTTTGGCAGCCTCCATCTTGAAGCATATAGAAGAGAGTAGCTGGTAAGTTCACCAAGTATCATCGTATAACATAACCTACCCGACGATCCTCTCCTCGTTGCCTTGTGAGAGAGAGATCACCGGGTTGTATCTAGCACTTGAAAGGGTGTGTTTTTATTAAGTATCCGGTTCTGGTTGTCATAAGGTCGAGGTACAACTTCAGGTCATCCTTTTATCGAGGGACACGACTATTCAAATAGATAAACTTCCCTGCAGGGGTGCGCCACATTAAACAACACGCTTGATCCCTCTGGCCGGACACACTTTCCTGGGTCATGCCCGACCTCGGTAGATCAACATGTCGTAGCCCTACCTAGGCACAACAGAGAGGTCAGCATGCCAGTCTAAATCCTAAGCGTGCAGGGGTCTGGGCCCATCGTCCGTTGCACACCTGCACATTGCGTACGCGGCCGATGAGCCGACCTAGCAACCTCCATTACAAAGGAAGTTGCGTTACGCGGTCCAACCTGGCACATGCCGCTCAGTCGCTGACGCCAAAAAGGCTTCAGCTGATACCACGACGTCCAGTGCCCATAACTGTTCCCGCGTAGTTGGTTAGTGCATATAGGCTCGTAGCCAGACTCAGATCAAATACCAAGATCTCGTTAATCGTGTTAATATGAAATAACCGCGATCGCCGACCAGGGACCAGGCCCACCTGTCTCCTAGGTGGTCACAACCTGCCTTGTCGCTCCGCCACAAAGATCCACACAGAGGGCCGTCGGGAAAGTATGTCCTTTCAGCCCCCAATCCGTGAATCAACCGCGGGTACTCAATGAGCCGACCCGACTTTAGTCACCACATGTATCATGTAAGATATATAGTTTATACCCGTGATCAACACCCGACGTGATCACGACCCAAAAATATAGCATGGTAGACTAACAAGAATGTAGGGCCACTAATGGAATACTAGCATCCTATACTAAGCATTTAGGTTTGCAGGTAAGGGTAACAATTGTTGCAACAATGGCAGGCTATGCAGCAGAATAGGATTAACCGAAAGCAGTAACATGCTACACTACTCTAATGCAAGCAGTAGAGAGAAGGAATACACGATATCGGGTTGATCAAGGGGGGGGGCTTGCCTGGAAGCTTGGCAGAGAAGGAGGGGTCGTCAACACCGTAGTCGTACTGGGTAGCAGCGACGTGGGTCTCGGTGTCTAACGAGAGAAGAGGGGGAAGAAACAATAAATATAATGCAAACATAAGCATGACTATGCATGACATGACAATGAGCGGTGCTAGGTGTGCTCTAACGCGGTGGTAGGTGATACCAGCGAAGGGGGAAAACATTCGGAAAAGTATTCCCGGTGTTTCGCGTTTTCGGACAGATGAATCGGAGGGGAAAAGTTGCATGTTCCCTATGCTAGGGACGTGTGGCTGACAAACGTACTGCGTATTCGGATTCGTCTCGTCGTCCCGAGCAAATTTCATGTACAAAGTATTTTCATCCGAGTTACGAATTATTTTATATTAATTTCTAAAGATTTAATTTTTTCCTGGAATTTTAGGAATATTATTAATTCGAAAATGTTAAACAGTTAAATCCTATGTGCACCCAAAAGTGTACCTTAGATAGGGTATAGAGGGGCTGACAGACGGGGTCCAGTTGACTGCACAGTCAGCAGTCAACGTGGACCTGTTGAGTGGTCAAAGGGACCACCGGGACCTATATGTCATACACTGCGAGTTTAACAGGGATTAAACTAACAAGGACCCACATGTCATCTATACATGGACTAATCTAACCACTAACTATTATCTAGTCTAAACGGGGCTAGCCCCAGAGGCAATGGCCTAAGTCGGCCTAACACACGGCCATGTACAGATGTACAGGGGCAACAACAGTTAGTAGCAGGCGGCGACAGCAGCTTGAGCAGCAGCAATGTAAGCGAGCAACAGTGGCAAGCAGAGCAGCCAAACAACGACAACAATCAACAGCGCAACAACAAACTCATCGCAGTAGCAGCGATAGTAGCGCATGGGGGGTTAGCGGGCACGGCGGCGAGCACGTGCGGCGGTGCAGGGGTGCGGCCAGGGAAAGCGAGCGCGGCGCAGGCAGCAAGCAGCGCCAGGTGCGATGTCGCGTGCGTGGAAGGCGATGGCGGCCACGACTGACGCGGCCAGGCGAGGCGGAGGCACGACAGCGGGTGAGCGGCGGTAGGCGGAGGCAAGGCCATGGGTGGGCGCGCGCGAAAGCGCAGGCTGCAGCAGCGAACGAGCATGTGTGACAGTAGCAGTGGTAGCGCAAGAGTGGAGGTGGTTGGAGCAAGAGGCGACGAGGACTAACGACGGCCGGAGTTCTGTGGGGAACGACGGCTATAGGCATGGATCGAGCAGGGAAGAGCAGGAATCGAGTGAGGACCTCACCGCATTGTCGTAGGCGAGCTCGAGAAGGCCGGGGGTGGAGCGATGGCAACGAATTCGTCGATGGCGTCACGGTGGCTGGAGGTTGAAGACGACGTCGATCCCTACGATTCAGGGGCTCCCGGCTCCAACTGGTGGACGTAGTTGAAGGAGTGGACGTACACGAAGCTCGCAAACGAGGTGGCTGGGCGCGGGGAGCTCGGTGGGCACGTGGATGTCGGAGGCCATGGCGATGTAGGTTCGGCCAAGGGTTGCGAGGACGAAAGTGACACATGGAAGGGAAAAAAGGAGAGCTAGGGTTCGTCAATGCGTCGCAGGGGATCTTACCGTCGAGGAGCCATGGATGCACGGCGCATGGACGATCCGTCCATGGACGCACGAGCAACGGCCAGCACTTCGCTGATGAACATGGGTTGAAGATGGGGAGCTGGTGGGCTGGGCCTGGTGGACTGGATGCCTGGTTGGGCTGAACTGCCCAGGGGGAAGGGGGTTTATTTTTTTTGTTTTGTTTTATTCTTACCTTTGTTTCTATTTTCTTTTATTTCTTTAATAGTTTATAGTTTTATAGAAAGTAAAACCCACACCTAAAATAGAGTTACAATTCCACATACACTCGCAAAAAGTTTTACCCCTGAACAAAATAGTTGAGTATTTTATAAAATCCAAAAGGCATTTATTTAATTGTTTTAGCTATTGTTTTATTCATTTTAGATTATTTAAACATTTTATAAAAGTGTGGTTTCTCCACAATAATTACCTATGCATTATTTGGCTCCACCCGAACATTTAGTTTTAACATTTGAAAACTTTTATTGTTTGCCTTTATTTTAAATTTGAAATTTGAACTGGGTTTTGAACCGACGCGAGTTTATCAGAAGTAACTGAGGTGACATATTATCATTAGTGGAGGTTCACTGTAGCTTAATTATTCGGGCGTCACACTAGCCTCATTCATAGGCTCTATAAAGTTTGCCATGCTGTGTACTAGACCTTGAAAGTGCGTTATATCGACTAGAGGGGGGGGGTGAATAGGCGATTTTTACAAATTCGTCACTGAGGAATTTTGGGGTAAGGAAATTCCTAAGTCACGAACAACTAGCAGCGGAATAAGTACTCAGATGCAAACATAACAGACCAGTAGCATAGTCATCATGATGAAATGAAAACCATCACATAGTACAAGTAGCGTAAACACAGGATAGCAGGCTGAAGACAAAGTGACTGAAGAAATAGGATTGAGGAAATTGAGAAAGTCTTCAGTCAAAGTCTTCAAACAGTAACGACCAAGTGCTTTAGCATAAGAATGAGGAAATGAAAGGGTTGGCGAAATAGAACCAGTAGCTCGGTGAAGACAGTGATTTGGTAGGCCAGTTCCAACTGCTGTGATAGTTGTACGTCTGGTTGGAGCGGCTATGTATTTAAACCTGATGACACACAGTCCTCACCATATTCTCCTTGAGCTAAGGTCACATAGACCTCTCCCAATCACTCGTGGTAAGTCTTTAGGTGACTTCCAAACCTTCACACACTCGGTCACTCGGCAATCCACAATTTCCTCTTGGATGCTCTAGACTTGACGCCTAACCGTTTGGAGGATGCACAGTCCTCAAAGGTAGCGTCGGTTCTACACATGAACAATCTCTTTAGTGATGCTCAATCACTTTGGGTTTGTAGGTGTTTGGGTTTGGGTTTTTCTCACTTGATGATTTTCGCTCAAAGTCCTCGGAGGATGGGATGCTCTCAGTGACAAGTGTCAGTTTCTCGCGGAGCAGCCAACCAGCTAGTGGTTGTAGGGGGCGGCTATTTATAGCCTAGGGAGCAGGCCGACATGATAAGACATAATTGCCCTTCAATGATATGACCGTTAGGTGGGTAGATATTTTGGGACAGTTGGCGCATAGCACAACAATGGTAGGAAATTTGACTATCAAAATCCTCAGGGCTATCATGTTCCTCACTTGCACGCAATCCGCACTGGAGAATTCCTAACTCCTCAGTTAGAACAAATTCCTCAGAGACCAGAAGATCTTCTTCTCTGTCACTGAAGAAATTGACTGAACTGTATGAGATTTCCAATGGCTTCACTCGAAAGGATTGGTAGGTGTAGGATTTTGAGATGAGCATCACCTGGAAACTTTTCCTTAGTTTTACCTCGACCCTCTTTAACAGTACATTGTTTCCTATGACTCAATAAAGAGAAAATGAAACTACGAAAGCAAAAGTCTTCAAGCTTCATATTCCTCGCATGAATATCAAGTCTTCAGGATCACACCAAAATCTTCACTTTCAAAGTCTTCAGAAAGCCAAAGTCTTCAGTTGAAGACATTCATTTTTAGGGGTCGACTTTCACTGTAAATATCAAACTCCTCATAGACTTATAGACCTGTGTACACTCACAAATGCATTAGTCCCTTAACCTATACGTCTTCAATACACCAAAATCACTAAGGGGCACTAGATGCACTTACAATCTCCCCCTTTTTGGTGATTGATGACAATATAGGTTAAGTTTTCAATGGGATAAACATATGAAGTGTAAATACTGATATTGAGGAATTTGATTGCAAGATATAGAAGAACTCTCCCTGAAGATGTGCATATGTGAGGAATTTGCCTTGAATAGCAATTGAACATTATAGAGTAGAATCATGGAGATCTCCCCCTATATCTTGTAATTCATACACGCATTTAACATATGATACGAAGGATTTGAAATGCATGATGAAATATGGTGTCTGATGTAATTCAACATGCGTGCATTAACATATATGAGGAAATAGCATGCAGAAAAACAGAGTAAAAGTATCAGACCACTATCGAACTTAAGTTTACGACTCGATCCAACAAATACTTTAGAAGAACGAGAGTCATAACTTAGCAAAAGATGCCCATATAATGTAGACCCGCTTGAAGACTAACTCAAATTTCTCCCCCTTTATCACCGAATGACCAAAAGGGACGAAAAATGAGGAATAACGCCCCTGAAGAATATCATCATGAAGTCGATGTTGGAGCGCCAGCGTTGTTGGGGTCGTTCGTTGATGTAGGGCCTGCTGCAGTGTCGTTTAAATCTTCAGCTTCATCCATCTTGCGTGATGAAGAACATGAGCTGGCCACTTCTTGAATTTCTTCGAAGGCGGCTGAGACCAGTCAAAGTCCTGCTTGAAGCCCATCCGCTTGAGATCTTCATCACCGTAGAGGTGAGACAGTACAGCCCAAGTGCGGCCAAAAACTTCATGCAAGTAGTAGTGGTTCTTCTTCACAGTGTTTTGCGTGATTGTCATGTTCTAAAGAATTGAACCAAACTGACGCTTGACCCACTTGTGATTGCGATCCACCTTCTGATGAAGACTGTGGAGAAGCTCACGGTTAGTCATCACCCTTGGAGCAGTGGCTTGAGGATATTGCTTTGAAGCATTTGCGGCAGTGTCATGTGTAGCAAAGTCATCATTGGCGGAATAAGATGCAGCATTGTGAAACTATCCATCCAATGGGCGAGTGCCTTCATCGATAACAGCAGCCTTGCCCTTCTCATCAGCTGAGGAAATAGTCCTTTTGAGGACTTCAATCGGGGGCAAGTAGCTGAGATGATTTTGACAATCAGCCTTGTAGTTGATTGAAGACCTTGATCTGATGATTCTCATGATCGAGGGAGCGTAAGGCTTTAACTCAAACGGTGACAGAACTACATTTGCCAAAGTCCTCATGAAGAAATCGTGGTAGTTGATAGGAATACCATGTATGATGTTGAAAAGAAAATTCTTCATGATGCCAACAACTTCTTCAACATCAGAGTTGTGGACCTTGATTGGACTGAGAGTTTTGGTCAATATCCTGTAGATAGTACTTGACACATAAAGCAGTTCCTTGATGAGGAATTTGGTTCTTGAAGCTTGGCCTGGCTTCAAAGGCTTCATCAACACTTGCATCAGATGATTGGAGAGCTTAGGTTCATCATAGATGCACCTTGCACCTTCAGTGGGTGGACTGACTGGGATGGCATGAAGCAATTCAAAGGCCGGAGCTTTGTAGTGAGTATTTTCAGTCATCTAATCCAGCACCCATGAATTGACATCTTTAACATTTCAAGTAATGTGCAGCCTGGTGAAGAATTGAAGAATGAGTTCTTCATTCCAATCGTAGATGTCGGTGCAGAGGTTGAGCAACCCAGCGTCATGAAGAACACTGAGGACTGGGTTGAAGCACGATAGAGACTCCATATCAACATGAGGAATTTGCTCACGGTCAAAGATCTTATCCTTATCAAACAGCAGCGATGAATAGAAGTTCATCTGGCTATCAGTTCAAAAACGCTTGCGTCGAAGACGAGCAAAGTCATATGGATTGTAGTCAGTGAAGAAAATGTGCTCAACTGAAAGTGCGTTATATCGACTAGAGGGGGTGAATAGGCGATTTTTACAAATTCGTCGGTGAGGAATTTCAGGGTGAGGAAATTCCTAAGCAATGAACTACTTAGCAGCGGAATAAGTACTCAGATGCAAGCATAACAGAGTAGTAGCATAGTCATCAAGCAGAGAGTACAAGTAGTGTAAACACAGGATAAGCAGGCTAAAGACAAACTGACTGAACAAATTGAACTAGGGAAAATGAGAAAGTCTTCAGTCAAAGTCTTCAAACAGTAATGATCAAGTACTTCTACACAGAAATGAGGAAATGAAAGAGTTGAGGAAATAGAACCAGTAGCTTGGTGAAGACGTTGATTTGGTAGACCAATTCCAGCTACTATGACAGTCGTATGTCTGGTTGGAGCGGCTAGGTATTTAAACCCGAGGACACACAGTCCCGGACACACAGTCCTCACCGTATTCTCCTTGAGCTAAGGTCACACAGACCTCGCCCAATCACTCGTGGTAAGTCTTAAGGTGACTTCCAAACCTTCACAGACTCGGTCACTCGGTGATCCACAATTTCCTCTTGGATGCTCTAGACCATGACTCCTAACCGTCTGGAGGATGCACGGTCCAAAAAGGTAACATGCGTCGGTTCCACACAGGAACAATCTCTTCAGTGATGCTCAATCATTTCGGGTTTGTAGGTGTTTGGTTTGGGTGTTTGGGTTTTTCCTCACTTGATGATTTTTGCTCAAAGTCCTCGGAGGATGGGATGCTCTCAATGACAAGTGTCAGTTTCTCGCAGAGCAGCCAACCAGCTAGTGGTTGTAGGGGGCGGCTATTTATAGCCTAGGGAGCAGTCCGACATGATCTAGGGAGCAGCCCGACATGATAAGACATAAATGCCCTTCAATGATATGACCGTTAGGTGGGTAGATATTTTGGGACAACTGGCGCGTAGCACATCAACGGTCTGAAATTTGGCAATCAAATTCCTCAGGGCTATCATGTTCCTCACTTGTAGGCAATTTGCGCTGGTGAATTCCTAACTCCTCAGTTAGAAGAAATTCCTCAGAGACCAGAAGATCTTTGTCTCTGTCACTGAAGAAATTGACTGAACTGTATGAGATTTCCAATGGCTTCACTCGAAAGGATTGGTAGATGTAGGATTTTGAGATGTGCATTACTTGGAAACTTTTCCTTAGTTTTACCTCGACCCCTTTAACTGTACGGTGTTTCCTATGACTCAAGAAAGAGAAAAGTGAAACTATGAAAACAAAAGTCTTCACGCTTCATATTCCTCGCATGAATATCAAGTCTTCAGGATCACGCCAATTTCCTCACTTTCAAAGTCTTGAGAAGGTCAAAGTCTTCACATGAAGACATTCATTTTTAGGGGTCGACTTTCTCTGTAAATATCAAACTCCTCATAGACTTATAGACCTGTGTACACTCACAAACACATTAGTCCCTTAACCTATAAGTCTTCAATACACCAAAATCACTAGATGCACTTACAATCTCCCCCTTTTTGGTGATTGATGACAATATATGTTAAGTTTTCAATGGGGATAAACATATGAAGTGTAAATTCTGATATTGAGGACTTTGATTGCAAGATATAGAAGAACTCCCCCTGAATATGTGCACATGTGAGGAATTTGCCTTGAAGAGCAAGTGCACATTGTAGAATAGAATCATGGAGATCTCCCCCTATATCTTATAATTCATACACGCATTTAACATGTGATATGAATAATTTGAAATGCATGATGAAATATGGTGACTGACGTAATTCAGCATGCGTGCATTAACATATATGAGGAAATAGCATGCAAAAAAACATAACAAAAGTATCAGACCACCATCGGACTTAAGTTTACAACTCGATCCAACAAATACTTGAGATCTTAAGCACTGTAGAGGTTAGACAGAATGGCCCAGGTGCAGTCAAAGACTTCATGCAGATAATAGTGATTCTTCTTCATAGTGTTTTGAGTGACTATCATGTTCTGAAGAATAGCACCGAACTGATGCTTGACCCACTTGTGGTTGCGGTCAACCTTCTGATGAAGACTAAGGAGAAGCTCATAATCAGTCATCACCCTGGGAGTAGTGGCTTGAGGATTTTGCCTTGGCACATAGAGCAGTTCCTTGATGAGGAATTGGGTCCTTGGAGCTTGGCCAGGCTTCAATGGCTTGATCAGCACTTGCATCAGATGGTTTGATAGTTCAGGTTCATCATAGATGCACCATGGCACCACGCAAGGCGTCATGTTTTCCAATCATGTGTTTCATTTTTTGTATAGTTGTTAACCCAGTAAACGACACGTTTATGGTTGACTATTGCCACGCATTTCCTTGAAATATCTGCCTATTCCTTGTAAAAGGCATGAGAATGTACTAAATAACACGAGCATGGTTTTCCAGACCGTTCTTGTGCACCTTTTCATGCACCGATTGTTTGAATTTGAATTATGTCCATTAATGCCTAGAAAATGCACATAATCCCATAAATATGGTAAATGAGCCCGGAAAAATGTCAAATTTTAACACGTTGCATTTGAGGCGGTATGTTGATCGTTGGAAAAAGACTAAATGACAAACTAGGATGGAAATTTGGATTCCCCTTCAATCTTGGGATTTCCCTCTCGAAAGCATGGAACTTCCTCGGTGATGGTTCGATTTATGAAGGGCGTGCATGATGACATAAACCAAACCATCTCAAATTTTTACCAGGGGATGGTGAGGTCATACCATGGTACTATGCCAGGCGTCATGTTTCTTTAGCATTTATTCCATTTTTTCTATAGTTGAAAACCCAACAAACACACATTTGTGGTTGACTATTGCCACACATTTCATCGAAATATCTGTCCATTCCTTGTAAAAGGCATGAGAATTTACTAAATGGCATGAGCATGGTTTTCCAGGCCGTTCTTGTGGACCCTTTCATGCACTGATTGGTTGAACTTGAATTATGTGCATTAATGCCTAGGAAGTGCACATAATCCCCTAAATATGGCAAATGAACCCGGAAAAGTGCCAAATTTGAACACGGTGATTTGCAGGTTGTATGTTCATCATAGAAAACAACTCGTGGACAAAGGACAAAGGAAATTTGGACCCCCTTCAATCTTTGTGATTTCCCCCTCGAAACCATGAAACTTTCTCGGTGATGGTTCGTTTTTTGAAAGGCGTGCATGACGACATTTTTACCAGGGCACGGTGAGGCCATACCATGGCACCACACCAGGCGTCATGTTTTCCAAGCATGTATTTCATATTTGTATAGTTGTTAACCCAGTAAACGACGCGTTTATGGTTGACTATTCCCACACATTTCCTTGAAATATCTACCCATTGATAACCCACAAGTATAGGGGATCAATTGTAGCCTCTTTCGATAAGTAAGAGTGTCAAACCCAACGAGGAGCTAAAGGTAGAACAAATATTCCCTCAAGTTCTATCGACCACCGATACAACTCTACGCACGCTTAACGTTCGCTTTACCTAGAACAAGTATGAAACTAGAAGTACTTTGTAGGTGTTTTTGGATAGGTTTGCAAGATAATAAAGAGCACGTAAATAAAAAGTAGGGGCTGTTTAGGTAAATAAGCAATAAAGTTACTATAGCGAGTGTGGAAAATTGGTGGTAGGAGTTGCGAAATTGTCCCTAAGCAATTTACTATGTTACTAGACCGATAGCAAGTTTTATGTGGGGGAGGCCACTGCTAGCATGTCATCCCTGACTTGGAATTCTATGCACTTATGATTGGAACTATTAGCAAGTGTCCGCAACTACTAACGTTCATTAAGGTAAAACCCAACCATAGCATTAATATATATTGGCCCCCCTTCAATCTCGTATGCATCAATTTCTATGCTAGGTTGAAGCTTCTGTCACTCTTGCCCTCCAATACATAGTCCTATCAACATACAACTAACCCTATGGTGTGATCCATGTGCGCGATCATATGATGGGCACCAAACGACAGCAACATAACCACAAGAAATTTAAACCAATCATAGCAATTCACCAATTACCGATAGGACAACGAAAATCTACTCAGACATCATAGGATGGCAACACATCATTGGATAATAATATGAAGCATAAAGAACCATGTTCAAGTAGAGGGTATAGTGGGTTGCGGGAGAGTGGACCGCTGTAGATAGATGGGGGAAGGTGATGAAGATGTTGGTGAAGATGACGGAGGTGTTGGTGTAGATCGTCGTCACATGATGATGGCCTCGACAGCGTTCCGGCGCCACCGGGAGAGAGGGGGAGAGGGCCCCTCTTCTTCTTCTTCTTCCTTGACCTTCTCCCTATATGGGAGAAGGGTTTCCCCTCTGGTTCATGGCCTCCATGGTGGAGGAGGGGCGAGAGCCCCTCCAAGATTGGATCTGTCTCTCTGGCTATCTCTGTTTCTGTATTTCCTGATTCTGCCCTTTCACCGTTTCTCATATTCCTGGAGATCCGTAACTCCGATTGGGCTTAAATTTTAACACGATTTCTATCCGGATATTGGATTTCTTGTGGCGAAAGAAGGGCACCAACCACCTTACGGGGTGGCCACGAGGGCCCAGGGCGCGCCTGACCCCCTGGGGTGCGCCCCCTGCCTCGTGCCCCCCTCGGCATCGTCTCGCATTGATTATTCTTCCCAAAAATCACATATATTCCAAAAAAACTCTCTGTCTGTTTTTATCCCGTTTGGCCTCCGTTTGATATGGATTTTCTGGGAAACAAAAAACATGCAACAAACAGGAGCTGGCACTGGTCACTGGATCAATATGTTAGTCCCCAAAAATAGTATAAAAAATTGCTAAAAGTATATGAAAGCTGTATAATATTGGCATGGAACAATAAAAAATTATAGATACGACGGAGACGTATCACCCATTCCTTGTAAAAGGCATGAGAATGTACTAAATAGCACGAGCATGATTTTCGAGACCGTTCTTATGCACCTTTTCGTGCACCGATTGTTCGAATTAGAATTATGTGCATAATTAATGCCTAGAAAATGCACATAATCCCCTAAATATGGTAAATGAGTTCGGAAAAATGTCAAATTTGAACATGTTGCATTTGAGGCGGTATGTTGATCGTTGGAAAAAACTGAATGACAAACTAGGACGGAAATTTGGAATTCCCTTCAATTTTGGTGATTTCCCTCTCGAAAGCATTGAACTTCATTGGTGATGGTGTTGGCACGCGAAATCACCGCGCAACACCAGGATATTTGCCGTGCTTTCATGACGACGAACGATTGCTTTACGAGCAAAGCAACAAAGATGTCCTCCCTTTCATGGAGGAGACCCGGCCATTTTCCAGCGCAAAACGGCAAAGATCACCAAACCCTAGGGCAGCTAGGGCTCGACAAGAAGTAACGACAGAAAATAGACGTATGTGAAGTAGATTGTTTTTTTGATAGATCAATTGTTGGGGGTTTTCCAATCGGCCATGGCCTATATAAGGCACGCGGGACTTGGCGTACACGGTGACTTGCCGTACAGGAGTACAACTCCAAAACTAGAACCGAATTGGACTTGATTCGGTTACCATGTAGCACACGCCTATAGAATCTACATGCTATCATGTATTAGGCCATATACACGTACAAGGACTCTTGGATATATAAATAAAATATTCCGGCCATGTCGCTATCACACCAGATAATTATGATTAATAATCCTTCTTGTGTTGTTGCACCTTCGTGTCCATTACTTGATCGCTCATGTCCAAGACTTGTTCTAATAGGTAAAATCGTTTTTCATACTAAATCTCCTATTTGAAACGATTTCTCTCTCACCCTTTTATTATAAGCTTTGACTACTCTTAATTTTTCCTTCTCAATCTCTCGCAAAGCTCTTAATCTCTCTTCTGAAATGTCATCTACCTTATCCATTATCAAATCATTATAATCTACAGCCGACAAATCATTTTGTCTAGCCACTCTAAGAGCTTGTAAATTAACCTCTATAGGTAACACCGCCTCCTGACCATATACTAGATCATACGGTGCTACTTGAGTCGCTCCGTGTTTAGATATCTGATGTAGCGACCCGACCTCAAACGGTCAAGTCTCTGTGCTTCCGTGTCATCCCTGGATCGATAATGCTGACACACACAGTACTCGTGGATTTATAACAAAGTAGCAATCACACACTTATTACATCGAATGTCTCAACAGAGAACTTATTACAATAAATATGGCTTAAGGCCATCTAATACGATAATAGCGGAAGGCTTGGAAGATAAAGTGAGTCCATCAACTCCAACGGCATAGCTGAGCTGCACGGCAACGGCCTAACGAACCTTACTCCTCGTCTGAAAAGTCTGCAACATAATATGTTGCAGCCCGAAAATGGGTCAGCACATGGAATATGCTGGCAATGTAACACAGTAGAGCAAGAACAAAATAATGCTATCACTACATGCATATTTGGCTGGTGGAAAGCTCTACAGTTATAGTTTTTGTGAAAAGCCAATTTTTTCCTACAACAAAGGAATAGATTTTATTTAACTATCATGGTAGTTGAAACATCATTGAGAAGGTTCCTCCAACTCAATCCCAATTAAAAGTAATTATCAACCCAACAATATTAATTTAGAGTGATGAGATACATATGATAATCCAAGTACTAGATACTCAAGATTTGTCCATAACCGGGGACACGACTAACCATGATTAGTTTATACACTCTGCAGAGGTTTGTGCACTTTTCCCCACAAGACTCGATCTCCTCCGTTGGATTTATTGCACTACATGGTGTTTGAGAAACGGATGACCGAGACACAGTCTTTCAGAAGCATTAACTCCTTACTCCGGGCAGACCATACCAACCTACATCCCTCTACCTGCTGATCCACCTCTTCAAGAGCTTCACGCAACTTACTCAACTATGCTAGAGCCCATAATAGCTTGTGGCTGCACACGAAAGTTTCTAGCATGAAATATCTCAGTTCCCTTTGAGCCTGGGTGGCGGACCTTAGGATTATCACACGGGTACTCCGGGATATCCTAGGACAACACTGGATTCCCCAGGTGCCCAACCAAACAATCCACCCAGATGTGTATTTAAGTTGCCACCTTAAGTTGAACCATTAATTAATAATCTCACATCTGTCATGGATTCACTCGCCCAAACCATGTCTACGAGCATAGCATAACAATATAAGCAATACGTAGAAGTACTCCCAAGGGTTTGATAATAATAGGGCAATAGGTTCTACCTCATCAACTACTTCCCAACCCACACGTTAATCACATCCTAATCATTCAATGTTTGATGATTGGAGCTAATGCATAATACCGGGTGATAAAGAGGTATGATCAAAGTATTACTTGCCTTGCTAATGATCTGCAAAACCTAGAGACTCGTAGTAGCACGCTTCACACTCCAGGTGTTCTATCGCAAACAAACAATAGCATGCATAAGAAATCAAGCAAAGAAGCATGAGTAAATCTCAAATAAGAAGATCTAACCAGAAAGTTCAACTTAAGAACTCCGGTTTGTAAAAAGAATCAAATCAAACAGAGCAACGAAACTCAAACTGCGAAAGAAACAAGATCCGATTACTAATCTGGACCTAAGGTCAAATTTTATAGTACCAAAATCTTGTTCAAGTTGGTTAAACAGAAAGAGGGTTTCGAGACGAAGATCTAGGCGCTTGAATCGCCTGATTCCGATAAACGAGCGAAAAGATAAACTAAAACGAAAATCAGATCAGAAATCGCGATCGAAAATAATCACGGATAATCCGAGAAAAAGAAAACTGACAAACAGGTTAACGAACGATCGTTCGCTGTCTGCGGCTAACGGGTGACACCGTTCGTTAAAATGAACGTGCGGACGAACGTCCGCTAATTAAACTAAACCGGGGAAAAAATAAACCGATCTATTCTAAAAAATGAACCTAGGTTTTTTTTCTAAAAAACCAGATCGGTCTTTTCTAAAAAAAACTGGTGGCGGCAACGGCGGCTTCACCTCCGGCGAGGTCTGGCGAGGTGGGGCTGCGGCTCCGGCGAGGTGGGGCGGCGGCGGTGGGCGGCGCGGGGCGGCGACAGGCGGCAATGGCGAGCGGCAACGCGCGGCAAAGGGCGGCGGCATGGCGCAGCTAGGCGGCGGCATGCGGCGCTGCGGGGCAGGGCGAGGCAGGCGGCAGGGTTGGTGGTGGGGGGGGGCTCCAAGGGCGGGGTATAAAAGGAGGGTGGGTGCTTGCTTGGGGAGGGGGCAAGGGGGGGCGCGGAAGAGTCCTGGGTGGACTCAGCATCGCGGGCGGCGGCGGCCTCCCGGTCTCCTGGAAGGAGACGACGGCACGGGGCTAGCGGGCCGGCTCGGCTGGGCTTCGGCCCAGTCGGGCCCTGAGACTTTTTTTAAAATAATTTCGTCGGAACTTAAATAATTCTTAGAAAATAAAATAAAAATCTAAAAATACCAAAACAAATTTTCACCGTCTAAATAAAATATTTAGAACAAGATGAACATTTTCTTAGCCCTAAAATGCAACTTTGAAAAACGTGCAATTTTCTAATTCAAATAAAATAGCAATAAACTCCGAATAAAATCAAATATTTGATTTTAATATTTTTCCTCCAATATTTCATTTATTTTGGAGAAGTCATATTATCTCCTCTCATATATTTTAATATAAAATATTTTTCAGAGAGAAAAATAATTAAAACCAAAAATCCTCGTTTCAATATTTGATAAAACTCAAATATGAAAACTGAGAAATCCCCAACTCTCTCCGAGGGTCCTTGAGTTGCTTAGGATTTCGAGGATCGCGAAACGAGATGAAACAAAATATGATATGCATGAATGATCTATGTATAACATTCCAAATTGAAAATTTGGGATGTTACATCTGATGAGCCCATAAAGCTTCCGATAGTACCTCATGCCATCTTTTCGGATGCTCCTCAATTTTCTTCTTTATAAGCTTAATTAAAGTTTTATTGCTAGATTCGGCCTTTCCGTTAGCTTGAGCATAATAAGGCGACAAATTTAACAATTTAATTCCTAAATATCCGACAAATTCACGAAATTGATGAGACATAAAAGAAGCACCTTGGTCTGTAGTTAAAGTTTGAGGAATGCCGAATCTATGAATAATATGCTCTAAAACAAAACAAATAACTTCCTTATGAGTCATATTTCTTAAAGGAACTGCTTCAGTCCATTTAGTAAAATAATCTGTGGCAAGTAGGACGAAGCGATGTCTTTTAGAAGACGAAGGATGTATCTCACCAATAAAATCTAAACCCCATCCCCTAAATTGCCATGGCCTAATTATGGGATTTAACATAGACGCATGCGCTAACTGTACATTACCAAATTTCTGACATGCCTCACAGCCTTTATAGTACCGTAAACAATCCTCTAGCAAAGTCGGCCAATAAAACCCCGCTCTTTTTAACAAGCATCACATTTTGTGAGCCGACTGATGCGTTCCACATATTCCTTCATGCACTTCTCCCATAGCTATTCTAGACTGATCAGAATCTAAGAATTTTAAAAATAACCCGTCTATTGTTCGGCGATAGAACTCATCATTAAACAAAGTATATTTTAAAGCTTGTCGCCGAATTTTCCTCTCTTGTTTGACGTGGATCCTTTAAATGATTAACCAGAGGAACTCTCCAATCACTTAATTCTAATTTATTTGAATCTGTAGTACATTGTATAGCTAGTTGTTCAACTGTACTGGGCCCAAGTGCACCCCGTGGCAAAGTATCCATCATTATAGACTCAGCATGCATCGGCTTGTCTATTATAAAAAACATCTGTTTACTAATGTGATAACCGGATGCTTGCCGTGCTAAAAAATTAGCTCTAGAATTCTCTTGTCTAGGTATATGATGGATGGTGAACGTATCTGGAGACTTAATTATGTCTAAACATCGATCCAAATAACTATTTAATAATTCATCAAAACATTGAAATCCGCCTTTAATTTGTTGTACTACTAGAAGCGAATCCCCAAAAGCATCTACATCCTTTACGCCCATATCAACTAAAGTTTGTAAACCAAACAGTAAAGCCTCATACTCAGCTTGGTTATTAGTCCAAGGATATTCCAAACGGACCGATGTATCAAAAAAACCTTATTAGGTGAAACTAAAACATTACCGACGCCTTGCCCTTCCCTACAAACCGATCCATCAAAATAAAGCTTCCATGGGCATACACTAACATAATTAATGTTTTCATCGTCTTTAATCCTATGATCAACAATGAAATCGGCAATAACTTGACCCTTCATAGCACATAATGATTCATATGTTAAATCATATTCTATTAGTGCGTAAGCCCACTTTCCAATCCTACCACTAAGAATCGGTCGTTCCAACATATACTTAATGACGTCGGCCTGGCAAGCTACTACACACGTACTAGAAAGAAGATAAGGCCGAAACTTGGTACATGCATAGTATAAGCATAACTTTTCAATAAACACGTACCGACTTTCGGCGTCGAGCAAACGACGACTTAAGTATGCAATGATGTATTCTTTCCCGCTGACCTCTTGCGCCAACACCGCACCGATCACCATATCTTCTGCAGCAATGTACAGCCTGAACGGTGCACCGGACTTAGGCGCTCGCAATATTTGAGGATTCGACAAGCATTGTTTTATATAATTAAAAGCATCTCGTTGCTCTGCTCCCCAAGTAAATTCGGCTTCATTCTTTAGCCTAAGTAGAGGAACAAACGATTCAATTTTCCCTGCAAGGTTAGATATGAATCGTCTCAAGTAATTAATTTTTCCTAACAAGTTTTGTACATCCCTTTTACACGTGGGCTCCTCCAAATTTCTAATTGCCTCCACTTTCTTAGGGTTAATCTCTATGCCATTTTCATGAATTATGAATCCTAAAAACTTACCAGCCGACACGCCAAAAGCACATTTGAGTGGGTTCATTTTTAATCCATACCAGCGCATCCTTTCAGAAGCTAATCTTAAATCAGCTAAATGATGATCAAACCCATCCGATTTAACAACTATGTCATCAATATATATTTCTAGTACAATGCCTAGAAGATCATGAAAAATTAAATTCATAGCTCGTTGGTATGTAGCGCCGGCATTTTTCAACCCAAATGTCATAACGACCCACTCAAATAAACCAACAAAACCTGGGCAACGAAAAGCAGTCTTAGACATATCTTGTTCAGCCATAAATATTTGATTATAACCTGCATTACCATCTAAAAAGCTAATTAATTTATGTCCCGAGGCATCATTAATAAGCATGTCGTCTATAGGCATAGGATATTCATCTTTTGGAGTAGCCTTATTCAAATCTCTAAAATCAACACAGATTCTAATATTACCAGTATTTTTCTTTTCCACGGGCAACAATATTAGAAACCCAATTTGCATATCTACACAGCCGAATGAACTTAGCTTTTAACAACTGATCAACTTCTTCTTTGATGCGCTCATACAAATTAGGATTGAAACTTCTACGAGGTTGTTTATACGGCCTAAAACAAGACTTAATAGGTAATCTATGTTCTACCAAATCTCTACTCAAACCGGGCATCTCAGTATAATTCCAAGCAAAGCAATCAACGAATTCTTTAAGTAATAAACATACCTTATGATGCGGAGCATCCTATGAACATCACCATGTTCACCTTCAATGCACCTCAAGCCCCAAGTGGACCTACCGGACTTAAGGTGAACTCGCTCCTCTTCAAGATTTACATGAATATCCATAGGACTTGGTTGCTACCTCACCATGGATCATTGTGCATCACTAGGTACGAGGACGACCACCACCAAGCAGTTGGGGAGCATCCCGGAGGCCAAGGAGAAGGAACCCAAGGCCACAAGGAGGAAAAAGGAGTGCAACAAGATCAACTCTGCACCTCCCAGGCGACCTTGTGCCCATGGGCCTCTAAGATCCCGTGCGCACGGACTACACAGGAAGCTGGCGCTGGAGCACCCCGTGCGCACGGGCCCAACTTACCCCGTGCGCATGTGCCCTACAGGATGGACGGCTGTGATTGCTGTTTGGGCCTCCTCTTCATCCACCTCGTCCATCACCTCCAGCCACCTATATATTCCGTACCTAGACCATTTGTTAGGGATAGCAAAGTATATGAGATGATTATGTGAGCTTTGTTCCTTGTACCCACTCCTCTAGGAGATCATGACCTCCTAAGGGAGAAGATCCACTTGTGGATATCAAGACCCCACATGTGGGAAGGATCCCCGTCATAGGATCATCAAGACCTCTCTCCTCATAGGATTGGGATGAACTAGTATCTTGTATATTTCCTTTGTTGTTCTTGGATCATTGTGACCTCTTGTATGTTCTTGGATCTAGCATATGTGTGATTGGATCTAGTCAATTGAGTGTTTCCTCTTGTTTTCTCTATTGTGTTCTTCTTGTTCTTGGGGATTCCCCCTCCAATTCGTGAAAGATCCCCACTTAGGGTTCCACCCTACAACATCTTGGTAGCAGAGCCATGGTTTCTCACAAAATTGGAGCCCCCCTCTTTGTTTTCTAGCCTAGTTTTGTTGTTTTCATCCCAATTTCGAAAATTCCTCACCAAAAATAGCCCCAATTTTTTTTGTGATTTGTTGGTTTGATGAGGTTTTGTTGGATTTGATCCATGGATTTGCTTGGTTTCAAGTGGATCTAGCTTTCCTCCACCTTCCCCTACCTTTCATCCTTCGATTTTGACCTCAAATTCGAGATTACCCACGGATCTGGAGCAGTTCGTCCGCTCGCAGAGCACCCCGTGCACACGGGACATCGGGATCCCGTGCACACGCCCCCCCGTGCACACGGGCTTCGCAGACCCCGTGCGCACGACCCTTCCAGTGCGCTTCCGCCGCTGCCCCTTCGTCCCCCACCCTCCCATACCACCCCCATACCCCCAGCTAAACCCCAGCAACGAAATCCATCCATTTGGAGCCCAGATCGAGAAGAAATCTGCCAAACCCGCCTGTACCAGGTGACCCCGTGCCCTCGGTGTGTGTACCGTGCGCACGGGACCCTATTCCCACGGGCGCTAGACCCCATGCGCACGAGCCCCCTATAGCAGTCGCGTGCAGTTCATCATTTTGGCCATAACTTCCACATCCGGAGTCCGATTTTCGCATTCTTTAGCTCGTTGAGTAGCTATTGACATCCCCCATCCACCTAGATAGGTTCCATCACCATTTGACTCCATCAAATTTTTGACATTTTGACATCTTTGCCTAGGCCCTCCACCATATCATCCGCAAAACCACCATAGCCTTCCACAACCTAACCCTTTTTGCTCCATATAGCTTTTGTGGTTGTTTGAGTGGTGACTTGAGTCTCCTATGGTGTTTCGGCTACTTAGGGACGGTTGCTTCTTCGTCAACCACCACCACCACTTCCGCATTGCCATTTCCGCTTCCACCATTTGACATTTTCCGTATGAGATTTTGAGTTTGCGGTTTTTACCGTTTCCTAAGGTGTTTCGGCTACTTAGGGACGGGTCTACATCATCTTGGTATCTACATCAAGACCACCGCCACTCATCATCGCCACGAGTTCGTCATTCAACATCGACCACTTCACCATTTTGACAACCTAACCGTAAGCAAGAACGGTAACCTCTATATCATCTTGGTATCGTGGTATCCCATCATTGTACATTCTTGCCATTACATTGTTAACCCCTTAGCCCATTTTGCGTCACTTGCCTATCGAGACTAGCCATTTGAGTATTGTCGGCAATGTTACTTGTGCACATTAGTGATCCGTACCTTCCATTGCATACATACCATATCATATTGGTATCATCTTGGCATCATATCTTCTCTTGTGTCACAAGATTGTTCTCGCATATACAAAATCGCTATCTTGGTTTGTGCATTTCGCATAGTGGCCTTATCAAGAAAAAAAAGAGAATAAGCTTTTAAGCAAAAGAAAAGAGAGCAAAGAAGCTTGTAAGCAAGAGCCATAGCATCGCCACATTGCATACCATACTACCATATTGATCATCTTGGATCATCGTATGCGAAACACCAGAACATCATACACATAGCATACTTGGGATAGAAAGCTCATACATCTTGCATCTTATAGGTTGTGCACAAGAGTTGTATCCGCTTATTGAGCAATCGTGCTAGCGTATCTCTTGAGTTGTGCAACACGAGCATTTTCCATGGATTCCACATTTTGTGCTCATTCCTTGGTTGCACGACCCCATTTATCTATCCGTGTGTGTGTGTGTGTTTCCGTGTGCCACATATTGCTATTGGTCTGCTTGTTTCACTTGCGAATTTGTGAATCTTTTCCAACATTATTGACTCTTGCTAACATTTTTGCATCAAATTTTTGTGCCACTATCCTCACCGAGCCCCACCATAAGCCTTACTTGTGTAGGTGTGAGAATTGACAAGATCCGGTACCAATTGTGCTATTCCCTTGTTACATTATTGAGTGATCATTGATCCATCTTCAACATTGGATAAGGTACATTGGTCTAGTTCTTTCCTTTCTTCCACTCACATTTGCTCAAGTCTTGTGATGGATTGGCAAGGCATTTCATCTCCGGTCTTCCACCAAAACGACGACGCGAACAACTACATCACCAAAACGCCCATCTTCGGACTACATCGAGCAATGCGAAGCATTGAGCGACTCACCGTCGACATTCACCAACGCGAAGCACAGACAAGGGACTACATAGACACCAAGTTGGACGCACAATTGGATGACATCCGACATGTGTGGGCCAACTACAAGTCTTCTTCCTCTTCGTCATCTTCACGGCAGAGATGCTCAAGTTGCAAGTCTTCGTTACGGCCATGCGATGCAAGTACCACGCGGCACCGTCATCATCTTCGAGGCGACCGCCAAGACCATGAAGAGCGACCTTCGGGACGAGAGTTGGCCTCTCTGCCACCCCTGTGTACACGGGCCTTGGACCCTCGTGTACACGGGACCCCGTGCCCACGGCCTCCTGCACCCCCGTGCGCACGGGCTCTACAGAACAACACCATCGCCCCCAAGGCTGCGGTTTCAACAACAACTTTGGCATCTTCGCCAAGTGACGTCAAGGCATCTTTGCCTTTGGACGTACGGCATCTTCGCCTACTTCCCATGAGTACGGCTACTTCGACATCATCAAGTCCAAGGCGATCACCTACGAGCAAGGGCGACACTTCCTTTTTCGGAAGCCCCTCAATGGAGATTGTTGAGCATGGGATTTTCCCTTCGACCACGGCAACAAATGATGACTTGAGTGACTTGTGCCACCATATTGAGAGTGAGAGTGACTTCACCACTAGCCCCATATATGACGAGTTGCCACAACTCCCATGTGAGGAGAGCCACAACCCCCACCACTTGAGTGAGATGAGTGACTCCACCATATGTGAGTTTGAGTGCACCTACCTTGAGGGAGTGAGTGAACCACCACATAGAGAGAGTGAGATAGTTTATAGGTCATGTGAGGCCACTTTCAACTCTAACGACTTGACCTCTACCTCTATTGTGTCTTCTCATTTGGTGCTAGGTCCCATTATGATGATGCGCCGATCCTCGACGACTTCGTCCTTCCTATAGACAAGATGATGGCCATGGTGGAATACGATGCACCCCCCACATGGTTCCATCATGATGAAGATGACCACGACTCGATCTTCGACACCTCACCTACACCACATGAGTGGAGCTCCATAGGTAACATAGGCGATGGTGCTTCTCTTGTCCCACTAGTGGACTATCTTGCAAATGATTGCTTGCACGATGATGATCACCCTATGGATTCATCACATACTATGTCTTGTTTCGATATGCCACCCATTTATGATGAATATGATGATGAGCATGTTGAATTGCCTACTTGTGATGCTATGCTCCATAGGATACCATGTGAAAATTCTTTTGGTCACATCATGTTTGACAATCCTTTGAACTTGTCATATGCTATGAGTGAGATATCCCATATTGCATCATTTCAATCTCAACATAGTAACTATGCTTGTCCCATTAAAATAAATCCTATTTGCACATATGGCATAGATGACGAGATGATGGTCATTGGCTTTTGTTTCTCTTGCGATGATATTGCTATGCTTCCTTTGCAAAATTTGTGCAATTCATCTCATATGCCATGCCATGAAAATTATTATGTTTCACATGATTACATCCCTTGTGTGCACCACATGCATACCATTCCTCACAATGCTCTAGATATTGCGAATAATGCATTACATCCTTTGAGTCTCCATTATGCTATACATAACAACAAACCTTTCATGATGGATGACATGTTTCTATATCATGCAACTCATTTATTTGAGCATTGGATATTTTGTGCTAACCAACACAAGCACGTGCGCATCATGATGGATGATGTTTACATCTACCACGCACACACAATTTTCCCTTTGTTTTTGTTGTGTGTAGGTACTCATGTATACTCGTCAACCTCTCAATCCCAAGAGTTGACGAAATGAGCTCTTGAGAGCAATGACGATTTGGGATCCCGTGGATTGTCCTTCCTACCATTCTCTTTGCGCAACGACTACGCGCATCTCTTCTACTTGGCTCTCACAAGGCTATGGGTTATATATCACTTGTTACTTTATGACCATTGTATCTTGTTCACTTTGCATGCTATGCCTCTTTACATGATTTTGCCATGCAATCGTGACCCTTGCTTGCATCGACCCATGATTGATCCTTGTTGCTATTGCCATGTTTATCATGTGCCTCATGCTATTGTTGATTCCTGTGTTGGAAGAGTCATGATGTTCCATTGCTATTTACCTAGGACTTCTTGCCAATACAATGATGATATCCTCCTCATATCTTGCTATCATGCTTGTGATATGTCATGTGAATTATTCATGCCCACTATTTGTACACATGACATGCTTGCCATGATTCCTTCTAGTATGTTGCATCTTCGCACTACTAGCTTGCACTACTTGATCACTATGATTGCCTCACACATGATGAACAATTGCTCTTTCTATTGTGTTGAGTGCCACTCTATATTCACTACACCCCGCACACATTATGCTTGGATTGTCTTGCACTTGCCCCAATGTTTTTAGACATCTCATTATTTTTGGTGTTGTGAATGCTTCATATGCATACCATAGACCATTTGTTGAGCGCCGTATGCATGATTTCTATGAGTTCAAGGTAGATGCTTATTCTCTTGACACACATATTTGCATCGCTACCTCACATTTACATGCTTGTTTCCATGATGTCCTTGATTTCACTCAATTTATGTGCTTTCATGCCATGTCACAATCCTTTGTTACACCATATGCTATGCATGATGACAACACTTGTTGGGTGAATCACCTCTCGAATGCTTGGTTTTGCTCTAATGCCAACCACATTTGCTTTTCCATGTGCTTGTTGTATTTGCTTCTTTTGAAGGAATTTCAAGAGGGTGCGACATTGGAGAGTGCCCATTTCAAGCTACAAGAGGACGAATGCTTGGTGATCGTCAACTTATACACGGCGACATCATCTCTTTCCCATGGTGATATGGTTTATGATCCGAGGTCGGATCTTTCCCAAGGGGGAGGGGATGATGCGGAGCATCCTATGGACATCACCATGTTCACCTTCATTGCACCTCAAGCCCCAAGTGGACCTACCGGACTTAAGGTGAACTCGCTCCTCTTCAAGATTTACATGAATATCCATAGGACTTGGTTGCTACCTCACCATGGATCATTGCGCATCACTAGGTATGAGGACGACCACCACCAAGCAGTTGAGGAGCATCCCGGAGGCCAAGGAGAAGGACCCCAAGGCCACAAGGATGAACAAGGAGTGCAACAAGATCAACTCTGCACCTCCCAGGCGACCCCGTGCCCACGGGCCTCTAAGACCCCGTGCGCACGGACTACACAGGAAGCTGGCGCTGGAGCACCCCGTGCGCACGGGCTTGTACCGTGCCCACAGGACCCCCGTGCGCACGGGCCCAACTTACCCCATGGGCACGGGCCCTACAGGATGGACGGCTGTGATTGCTGTTTGGGCCTCCTCTTCATCCACCTCGTCCCTCACCTCCAGCCACCTATATATTCTGTACCTAGACCATTTGTTAGGGATAGCAAAGTATATGAGATGATTATGTGAGCTTTGCTCCTTGTACCCACTCCTCTAGGAGATCATGACCTCCTAAGGGAGAAGATCCACTTGTGGATATCAAGACCCCACATGTGGGAAGGATCCCCATCATAGGATCATCAAGACCTCTCTCCTCATAGGATTGGGATGAACTGGTATTGTATCTTTCCTTTGTTGTTCTTGGATCATTGTGACCTCTTGTATGTTCTTGGATCTAGCATATGTGTGATTGGATCTAGTCAATTGAGTGTTTCCTCTTGTTTTCTCTCTTGTGTTCTTCTTGTTCTTGGGGATTCCCCCTCCAATTCGTGAAAGATCCACACTTAGGGTTCCACCCTACAACAGCTTACTTTTCTGATCGGCTTTCAAGCTAGCTTTGATAAATGTAGGCCTCAGAATACTTCCATCACCAATATCAATTTCTTCAAGTGGATCAGCCGATGAGAATCCCTATCCAAGCTTGTCCACGTTATCAAAATCTTCAATAGTTTCATGCATATCGTTCTTTCCGGAACGATTCTCCTCTGTGCGTCTCTGCAGCCACTTAATACTGTCATCTTTATTCATCATTTTTATAGATAAATCATTAAGCCGAGCTACGTTAGCCGGCTGTGCATTTATAGGTACAAAACCATCTCTACCAATACTAATGTAATCATAGTTTGGTAAATCCCTACCGGTCAAGCAACGCATCTCACCGTGTTGCCAATCAACCGGCGCCTCCATCAAAGAAATACAAGAAGAATTGTCCGCCTCTATCACCTCAACATCATCATTAACCCACTGAATTAAGCATTGATGAAGAGTAGAAGGAATGCAACAATTTGCATGAATCCAGTCGCGTCCCAAAAGAATGTTATACCGTCCTTTGACATTGACAACAAAAAACGCAATTGGCAACGTTTTGCTTCCGACTGTGATCTCCATAGAAATAACACCCTTAGCCTCGGACAATTCTCCTAAGAACCCACTAAGTCCCATGTTGGTCTTTATTAACTCACTCTCTTTTCGGTTCAGTTTAGAAAATACCAAAAAGGGCATAATATTAACACCTACACCGCCATCAACAAGCATGCGACCAATAGGCTTACCGTCAATGTGACCTCTGATAAATAATGGCTTTAGGTGCTGTCCATGCTTCTCTGGTTTCTCAAATGTAGCATCCTTTGGGTCAAGAACAAGTTCAGCAATTTCAGCCTCGGGCGCGCGAAATTCAGCAGGCAATGCGAACACCATATTAACATCCATATCAGTTGGTACATCTTTATCATTCTCTAAATTTTCTGCAATAATAGTGTCATCCGTATTTTTATTTTCCTCAGCTGTGATGCGCTTCTCCTTCCAAGTTGTTGTGGTTATCATTGGTTTATCTTGATTGAACCATTTATCACGCTTCTTCTTAGCTATCTCTTCCTTTATTTCCAATGTCCGCAGTCGCTGTACACATTGTTTCTGAGTTTGAGTAAGTCCCTTTGGGCACCACTGAGGTGCTGGTTTAGTTCCTGGCGCAACTGATTTAATTTTGCTGCCCCCCCAGATCCTTTGGCCTGTACCGACATATTGTTCCTCCTGGGATGAATATTTTGTCTTTAGCCGACAAACTTCCTTGCTGATCATATACTTTACTAGCACTATAATTATGACCGCGTACATTGCTGGAATCCCAACGTGTGCATGTGTTGCTGTTGTACTTCAAAACCATTGGAGGCAAACTCTTGGACGTTCCTGTGCAACAATTCTTTATGACCAAATCAGCTTGTGTGCTAGCCGATTTAGGCTTCTGAATAGTATGTGAGGATATAGCATCTGGCCGTGCATGCGGGTCATGCCTAGAATTAGTTTGCTTTTCAAATTGATTAGACTGGCCAGCTTGCTGCAAGTTTACGCCATTACTTTTCTCCTCTGTACCGAGAGCTTCTTTTGAGACACTTCTTGTTTCTGTACAATTGAGAACACCTTCATCTGACTGGTAGTCCGCTATTTTCAGACCGTGAGCAGCATCTAAATCATCTGAATTTTTTGTCGCTTTAGTTTCAGCATGCTTCACCGGCACCCACACGCGCTTGTGACCACCCTTATAGTTTTTGTCATCTGCATTGCGTACTGGTGATCTACTTCTCGAATCTCGATGGCATTATGTGATCTAGCTTCCTCATCGAACCGAGCCCTTTTCTCATGCATATTTGGTCTGAATATGGGCCTCGGCGGAATCCATCCTAGCGGAAAATAACCTGCTGGCCCTGTAGGATATGGCGCCCAAGGATTAAATCCCCATGGAGGAAACTGTGGATACATCGGAGGTACACAACGCCAATATGTTGGCTCCACTGCATAATATGGCTGCTGGTCATACCAATTTCCTTGCCATTGCTCATGAACGTTGTATCCAGAAGGAGATCTAGGACGCTTATTACCTCCGAGCTGATTAAACACATTGTTGGCCTTACGTGAGCTATAGTTTTCCAACAACATGCTAACTGCCGGCTTTGGCCTTGGAGCTTGTCTCCTTCCTTCGTTGACTTTCCACACTCCTATTTTTGGATTTTTTTTGGTTTAATCATCCTTGGAGGAGCACTGTTATCAACAACATTTCTCTCTCTTGAGGATTCGTTCTGATCCGACCGAACAAGCATTTTTTTACTCTCAAGCTCGACCACATTGATAGGAAAAGGGTCACTGTCGAGCTTCATCTTAGAACCTTCTGTAAACGTCAATCGTCCTTCATTGATGGCCGATTGCACCTGTCGACGAAACACGTTACAACCATTAGTAGCACGAGAAAAAGAATTGTGCCACTTACAATAAGCTCTTCTACCCAATTCTTCTGGAGGTGGAATTACAAGACCCTCCCTCACTCTAATTAATTTATTTTGCAGTAACATATCAAAAATTGTATCACACTTCCTTACATCAAAAGTATATTTAATTTCGTCTCTTCTAGCAGGTGTAGGTTTCAAAGTAGAACATGAAAAAGGTTTTGACTTTGGCGCTTGAACCCATTTGGCTACACATATATTAACATCATCCTCACTAGCCGAATCACTATCATAATCTAAGGCATTAACCGCATGATTATCTTTCTCTTTATTTCTATTATCTTTAAACTGGCTATATTGTTTAATTTCCTTAGCCCGGTTTTCTTGCGCCAAATCCTTCTGCAAAACTTGGTTAACATCTAAAAATTCTTGCCCTTCTAGTTTATCCTTAATATGAGCGAGTAAACCCGAAAAGGCAAGATCGGCTAAGTCCTTTTCGGCTATGGTCAAGCTGAAACATCAGTTTTTGACATCCCAAAACCTCCTAATATAATCATGAACATGCTCATTATATTTCTGCCTAACCATAGTTAAATCTGAAAGCCGAAGTTCTGTTTCACCGCTATAAAATTACTCATGAAATTTTTGCTCCAATTGTGCCCATGTTGAAATAGAATTAGGAGCAAGCGATGTAAACCAAGTAAATGCAGTACCGGATAGAGATAAAGGAAATAATTTTAATCTAAAAACATCTGATACGCCGACCTCGCGACATTGTGCTAAAAATTGTCCTACATGCTCAAAAGTAGATCTACCATCTTCCCCCGTAAATTTAACAAAATCTGGAATTCTAAAACCACGAGGATATGGTGTCGAGTCAAAGTAATCAGGGTATGGTTTTTGATATGCACGTGCTCTACCCTTAGGTTCTAAACCAAATTCTCTAAGTATATTAGCAAGCTGATCCTTCAATTATTATTGGGCTATAGAGAACTAGCTTGTGGAGCAGATGGAACACCAGCACGTGGTGGAAATTCCGGCAAAGGAATTGGAGCATGCGAAGTTTGCAACGAAGACCCACTAAAATATGAATCAGGAACCGGCCCATACGGAACCCCGGTACCAACAGGCAGCAGTGGTGGCGTACTATATGCGACTATCCGATAACTAGGCTGTTGCATATTAGAATTAAACCCAAAACTTCGGTTATTGCTATTGTGATTTTCTGGAACCGAAGTCGAAACAATAGGAGCAGTAGTACTAGGAACAAAATTATTAGCCGAACTACCAACACAGTCCCGGCCATCCAGATTATTGTTTAAAGGGACGTGAGGCTACATAGCATTAGCCGATGCACTAGGAGTATGTATATTACTTGGCAAATTGTTAAATATGCTACTGTCTGGTGGCATCGGTCTTTTTCCTGAATACTCATCATTGACTTGCAGCACTAATGAGCATACATGACCAGGTAAACAATTTCCAAGATCTTTATTAAACTGCACCTTAAATTCTTCAAGTCTATTAGCTACAGCTTAAGTAATTGTATGTGTCGTATTTTCTATATCAGAACCATATTTACTAGCTACGAATACATTAATTAGATGAGCAATTTCTTCGGTTGTGTTTTTTACCTGAGCATCGGAAGGGCTCAGAACTACCTTTTTGATGACGTCGTTCCTCGTCTTCGCGTATCCAGCCAACTTCAGCTTCCACCTCTCAACCTTTTCTTTCTCAAGCTCCTCTTCAAGCTCGCGCCGAACATCTTCCGATAGATCGTCGAGTGTGACGGTGATGACGTTCTCTGGGTCGATGTCGCTCCCGTTCTTGGACTCAGTACTCATCGTGTAGCTCTTCTTCTTCTCTTCCCCAGCGGAGTCGCCAGTTGTGTTGGCACGCGAAATCGCCACGCAACACCAGGATATTTGTCGTGCTTTCATGACGACGAACGATTGCTTTACGAGCAAATCAACACAGATTTCCTCACTTTCGTGGAGGAGAACCGGCCGCTTTCCAGACAAAACGGCAAAGATCGCCAAACCCTAGGGCTTTTAGGGCTCGGCAGGAAGTAGCGACAAAAAATAGACGTACGTGAAAAAGTAGATTATTTTGTTGATAGATCGATTGTTGGGGGGTTTTCCAATCGGCCGTGGCTTATATAAGGCACGCGGGACTTGGCGTACACGGTGACTTGCCGTACATGAGTACAACTCCAAAACTAGAACTGAATTGGACTTGATTCGGTTACCATGTAGCACACGCCTACAGAATCTACATGCTATCGTGTATTAGGCCATATACACGTACAAGGACTAAATATTCCGGCCATGTCGCTATCACACCAGATAATTATGATTAATAATCCTTCTTGTGTTGTTGCACCTTCACGTCCATTACTTGATCGCTCATGTCCAAGACTTGTCCTGAGTAAATATCTTTGCTAGCCTGATCTGCCTCTTCAGCATATGTATTGTACTATGATCCAAGCCTGCATTTTAAACTAAATAGCAAGTGCAAAATATTTGTGTCAGCCAATAATCTAACCATAGTCATTTAAATTAATTTAGCCCATAAAATACCTAGTAGCCAAATTATACATTCAACAGATGGTTCAGTTTATGAAGGGCGTGCATGACGACATAAATCAAATCTTCTCAGATTTTAACTAGGGCACGATGAGACCATACCATGGCACCATGCCAGGCTTCATGTTTTTCAAGCACATATTTCATTGTTCTATAGTTGATAACCTAGTAAATGACGCATTTGTGGTTGACTATTGCCACGCATTCCATTGAAATCTCTACCCATTCCTTGTAGAAGGCTTGAGAAATTACTAAATACCATAAGTATGGTTTTTCCAGACCTTTTTTGTGCACCTTTTCAAGCACCAATTGTTTGAATTTGAATTATGTGTATTAATGCCTACTAAATGCACATAATCCCCTAAATATTGTAAATGAACCCGGAAAAGTGTCAAATTTGAACACGGTGATTAGCAGGGTTTATGTTCATTGTAGAAGAAAACTCATGGATGAAGGACAAAGGAAATTTGGATTCCCATTCAATCTCGGTGATTTACTATCGCACACGATTCATCTCCGTCACCTCTACAAACCGTGGGTGTTCACTCACGCATGCAAAATGAAAAAAGAAAATCCTCGCCCACTTCGTCCCCACTCACTCACCGCGGAGTCCTCCGCAACTCTGCACCCTAAACTTGACGGCTGTTGGCGGCGGGCGTAGGTCGCGCTTCAAACAGCACAGGATTTCGCCCCTACCACTTTCCGCCACCTATCTGCACCGACATTCTAGACTCTGGTCCACTGGGGTTTTCTGCAGGATTGGGCCAGGGATATTTCTCATGGAGAAGGTAATCAACTTAATTAGCAAAATATTGACTCATCTCTTATCGCAGTCCATCCGTCGCTGTTAATCAACCGGCGGAAATCGTCGTGGAATCATTTTTGTTCTAGCTGATTCGTGGGTGTTCATTCATGTGTCCACAGTGCGAGCACAAATTGGTCAACTATGGTCATGGCCAGTCGGAAACGAAGTTCAATCTCAACCTACCATGGTCGGCATGGGCTAAATTTTTGAACATATACCGTCTGTTGCTACATTATCTATATATTTGCATCAAATCTTTGTTACATTATCTATTTTTAATTCTATATTTTTTTTGTACTTTGCTTTCATCTATATATTGATCTGTTCTATTAGTTACTCCCATATTTGCATCTTGCTCTATTATTTCACTATATCTAATTTACGATCTTAATTTTCATTTCAAACAGTACATCCCTTGCTTTGCAAGAACAGGAGTAGAAGGAAATCTTGGGCTTTACTTTGCTGATGACTCCCAGGATGTCATATTGACAACGCAGCATGGATTTACAATGACGGTTAGCGTAAAACTTGATAAAGATGGTCACTTCTATTTTAATGCGGACCTTTGGAGAAAATGTCTAAGTGTTATGAACTGAAAGCTGGCAATAAAATTCTAGTGCGTGCACTACAGCCTGGTCTAATTAACATGGATGTTTACTTCCCCAACGTCATTAGCCGATCAAAGTCTGGTCGAGGTTAGTGTCCTTTCAACTTTCTCCATGCTATCATATTACTATTTAAGCAACCAATTGATCACTATTTAAGCAACCAACTGTGATATCATATTCTGACTCCGTTCCTAGGTAGTAACAAATTCTATTTACCAATTTATGCACCTTTCCACCTTTTAAGCAGGATATGTTGGATGCATAGTGAACGATCTGTATATTACTAAGCGTACCAAATTTCACTGGAGGGACTTAGCATGCCATAAACTTTGTTGATAATCCGACAGAGATAGCACATCGTATGAACGCTGGATTTTGGATGGGATTAATTAGACCCATGGTGCACACACTGAACAAGACCAATTGTGTGCACAAAACGCTGGTAAAAAGTCTTATTTTAATGTTGATGCTCATAAACTATATATATCTTCAACGATATGTTACAATTGTTTTTTATTCTACATGTCAACAGAAATTTCCCCCTGTAGCAGTTCCTGGAACGATTTCCCGACGTGGTCAAATTACACTGGTGCCTACTAATAACTTCAAAGTGATTGCAAGGTACTGCATTTCTCGCAGAAATGGAACCATTCAAATTAACAAGTTCTCACTTCTCGTGGCAATGCATCCATATTGGAAAATTGGAGACACTGTTCTACTCATGCTCTACCAAGGCACATGAGGGCTCTTCCTTTTCATTGACGAGATGTTGAGTCGCCGTGATCAAGCTGCTTCCAGTGGATAGTTGTGGTTGTTAGCCCTCAGCCTCTTAAAATGTGCTAGTTGTCACTATATATGTTAAGTATGTAGATATGGACCACATGGTTGTTGGCCCTTAGCCTCTTAAAATGTGATAGTTGTTACTATGCTAAGTATGTAGATATGGACCATATGGTTGTCAAAACCGTGTTACGAAGATCCTCCGTTTGTCGAATAGTGTAACCACTATATATATGTTACTCAAATGTTGTTACTCAAGTTCATAAATTTTAATGGAAAGTACTAGTATCGTACATAGTTCATTGAGTTTAAGCGTGTGCCCGATGTCCAGAAGGCATTTGCATATTAACTATCCATATTGCAAATTCACACACATGTTAACAAAAGGAAACGTATATTTAACATACTTATCATCGCACACGAGTACTCGCAGATGCATCGTGTGCGATACTCCTAGCCACCGCAAGCAACTAGTTTACATTTTTCAAAGTTTTTTGTACACACAGGATCGCACATGAAGTAACTGTAATGACCGTCTGTGTTGTAATTTCTCATCGCAAACAGTTCATCCGAGTCAGCTGTTTGCCACATATTACACACATCTTGTTTACACGACTCGTTTGTGTTTTTTGGCTCATCGCAAACAATTCATCCATGTGAAATGTATGCCGCATATCACACACATCTTGTTAAGTTGAACCGTTTATGTTGTGTTCCCTAATCGAAAACTGTAACATCCCAAATTTTCAATTTGGAATGTTATACATAGATCATTCATGCATATCATATTTTATTGCATTTTCGTTTTGTGATCCTCGAAAGTCAAAGCAACTCAAGGACCCACGGAGAGAGTTGGGGATTTCACGTTTTTCATCTTTGAATTTTATCAAATATTGAAACCGGGAGCATTTTAGTTTTAATAATTTTTTTCTCCAAAAATATTTCCTATTAAAATATATGAGAGGAGATAATATGACTTCTCCAATATAAATGAGATATTGGACGAAAAATATTAAAATCAAATGAATAATTTTATTTGAATTTTATTTGCGATTTTATTTGAATTAGAAAAAAATATGAATTTTTTTAAAATTGCATTTTAGGGGCCAACAAAATGTTCATCTTGTTCTAAATATTTTATTTAGACGGTGAAAATTTGTTTTGGTATTTTTAGATTTTTATTTTATTTTCTAGGATCTTTTCGGGCGAATTCTGGTTTAAAAAAAATCCCGCCGGACCGGAGTGGGCCGAGGCCCAGCTGGCCCAGCAAGCGCCGCCGCCTCCCTCACGTGCGCGAGACAGACTCGCCAGAGTCCGCCTGTGCCATGCCGCTGCGCCGCTGAAAGTGCAACTATCCCTAGGTGGTTTTGGTAATTCATAACAACATATAGCTCATTGAGCTAATGCTATTCCAAGATGACTATTTCAGGAAAGCTCAATGATTAGCATGGAATGGATGTGAAAGTGGAACCCTCAAAATGCTAAGGACAAAGGATTGGCTCAAGCTCAAAAGCTCAAGACTCTTCATTTTATATTTTAGTGATCCAAGATCACATTGAGTCTTTAGGAAAAGCCAATACTATCAAGGAGGGATGAGGTGTTGCTTAATGAGCCTCTTGCTTCATGTGCTTAGTGATATGCTCCAAAACCCTCAACTACTTTCCCATATCCACATATGACCTAAACCCTAAGCCAAACTCGGTCCTACCGATTCTTTCTATCCGGCGCCACCGAGTTTCACTTGTCATAAGCCACTGCCAAACCCTAGCAATTCGGTTCTACCGATAGGGATCTCGGTCTCACCGAGATGGGATTGCAAACTCTCTGTTTCCCTTTCGTAACTTTTCGGTCTCACCAAAGAGCGAATCGGTCCCACCGAGATTGCAATGTAAATTCAGTGTTTCCTTTTTGTAACTTTTCGGTCTCACCGAAAGAGCAAATCGGTCCCACCGAGTTTGCCTGACCAACTCTCTGGTTAGCTTATTACCAAAATCGGTCTCACCGAGTTTGTGTAATCGGTCTCACCGAGATTACGTTATGCCCAAACCCTAACCATATCGGTCCTACCGAGTTGCATGTCAGTCCCACCGAAAATCTCTAACGGTCACTAGGTTTACCTTTTCGGTCCGACCGAGTTTGTTGATTCGGTCCCACCGAGATTGGAAAACTGTGTGTAACGGTTGGATTTTGTGTGGAGGCTATATATACCCCTCCACCTCCTCTTCATTCATGGAGAGAGCCATCAGAACACATACACAATTCCTACTCATATGTTCTGAGAGAGAACCACCTACTCATGTGTTCAGACCAAGATATTCCATTCCTACCATATGAATCTTGATCTCTAGCCTTCCCCAAGTTGCTTTCCACTCAAATCTTCTTTCCACAAAATCCAAATCCTATGAGAGAGAGTTGAGTGTTGGGGAGACTATCATTTGAAGCACAAGAGCAAGGAGTTCATTACCTACACACCATTTGTTACTTCTTGGAGAGTGGTGTCTCCTAGATTGGCTAGGTGTTACTTGGGAGCCTCCGACAAGATTGTGGAGTTGAACCAAGGAGTTTGTAAGGGCAAGGAGATCGCCTACTTCGTGAAGATCTACCGCTAGTGAGGCAAGTCCTTCGTGGGCGATGGCCATGGTGGGATAGACAAGGTTGCTTCTTCGTGGACCCTTCGTGGGTGGAGCCCTCCGTGGACTCGCGCAACCATTACCCTTCGTGGGTGGAGCCCTCCGTGGACTCGCGCAACCGTTACCCTTCGTGGGTTGAAGTCTCCATCAACGTGGATGTAGGATAGCACCACCTATCCGAACCACGGGAAAAACATCCGTGTCTCCAATTGCGTTTGAATTCTCCAAACCCTTCCCTTTACATTCTTGCAAGTTGCATGCTTTACTTTCCGCTGCCAATATACTCTTTGCATGCTTGCTTGAATTGTGTGATGATTGCTTGACCTGTCCTACAATAGCTAAAATCTGCCAAGAACTAAAATTGGGAAAAGGTTAAGTTTTTATTTGGTCAAGTAGTCTAATCACCCCCCCTAGACATACTTTCGATCCTACAAGTGGTATCAGAGCTTTGGTCTCCATTTGCTTTGATCTCCATAGCTTTTGGTGGTCATAGCCTTGGTTTCACAACCTAGGAGAGTATGGCGTCTAGCGAGGGAAATTATCACCGTAGAGGTCCTTACTTTGATGGTACTATTTGCTAGTTGGAAGCATAAAATGAAAATGCATATTCTTGGACATAACCCCGCCGTTTGGGCTATTGTGTGTGTTGGTTTGCAAGGTGACTTCTTTGATGGGAAAGAACCAAACCGTGAAGCTACCGTGGATGAGTTGAAGATGTTGCAATACAATGCTCAAGCTTGTGATATTCTCTTCAACGGATTGTGCCCCGAAGAATTCAACAAAATCTGCCGTCTTGAGAATGCAAAGGAAATTTGGGACACTTTGATCGATATGCACGAAGGTACCGACTCCGTCAAGGAATCCAGGTTGGATGTGCTTCAAAGTCAAGTTGACAAGTTCAAAATGAAGGATGGTGAAGGTGTCGCTGAAATGTACTCTAGGCTTGCTCTCATCACAAATGAGATTGCCGGCTTAGTAAGTGAAGAGATGACCGATAGATTCATCATCAAGAAGATTCTAAGAGCCTTGGATGGAAAATATGATACCGTGTGCACATTGATCCAAATGATGCCCAATTACAAAGATCTCAAGCCAATGAAGGTGATTGGAAGAATTGTTGCTCATGAGATGTCACTTAAGGATAAAGAGGAACTTCACAACAAATCAAGTGGTGCCTACAAAGCCTCATGTGAAGCCCCTACATCATCAAGTGAGAAACAAAACTTCAATGAAGAATTGAGCTTAATGGTGAAGAACTTCAACAAGTTCTACAAGAGTAGAAGCAAAGATAGAAGCTTCAAGTCAAGGTCCTACAATGACAAAAGATCTTCTAGTTGAGAGCGAAACTGCTACAGTTGTGGAAGACCCGGACACTATTCCAATGAGTGTACGGCTCCCTACAAGAGAAGAGAAGATTCTCCAAAAAGAAGAAGCAAAGAATCACCACCAAGAGAGAGAAGGAGTAGAGATGATCGTTATGAACGAAGATACTCATGGAGAAGCAAGGATTCGGAAAGGAAGGAAAAATCATCAAGGAGCTACACAAAACGAAGACATCAAGCTCATGTTGGTGAATGGGTATCCGGCTCCGACTCCGACAGCCACTCCGAGAGAAGTTATCACTCCGACTCCGAAGATACTCAAGATGAAGGTGTTGCCGGTCTAGCACTTGTGTCAACCAACTCCTACGACATATTTGACTCACCAAATGAAGGAATTGGAAGATGCTTCATGGCCAAAGGTCCTAAGGTAACACACCCCGAGTATGTTGATTTCAATAGTGATGAAGATGATTTGTTAGGTGATGATTTGCTTGTTGACAACTCTAGTGATGAATACTATGATGAAACGTCAATTAATCATGCTAATCAAGATAAAACGAATGACAATGATAAGGAGAAGATTGAGGCTCTAACTAAAGAACTAAACACTCTTAAGTTAGCTCATGAAACTATCTTCGAAGATCATCGAGAACTTTTAAGAGCTCATGAGAAATTATGCTTTGAAAAGCTCAATCTTGAGCAAGAGCATGAGTTCTTAAAAGCAATCAATGATGATCTCTGCAAGAAAAGTTCTTCTTACATTGCCAAGCGTTTACTCTTATCCACTTACATGCCTCAAGTCAAGTCTAGTAACAAGAACAAGAAAGATTCTTCCTCTAGCAGTAACAATGATCATGCTAAATCCAATATTGTTGCTTCTAGTAGTTCTCTTGATTCCACTAATGATTCTCTTAGCCAAGTTACACTTGAGCAAGAAAATAGCTTATTGAAGGGAATTATAGAGAAAGGAGTGTACAAAAGCCTTGCCGGGAGTAAGCAATTCAAGGAAATTGTGCGCAAGCAAGGAATGCACCGGAAGAATCAAGGTGTTGGTTTTGAACGAAAGTTCAATGCCAATGGAGTTGAATGGGAAGAAGATCAATACCCCAAGACAAAGTTTGTCCCTCAACAAGAGAAGTATACTTCTTTCAAGGGGACACAAGCTCAAGATGATCTTCCACCACAAGACTACGAGCAAAAAGGCAAGGACAAGCTTCAAGAGGAAATTGATGCATTTGAAGAAGCTCCTAAGACCTTAGTCAAGTGGATTCCCAAGACTACTTCAAGTTCCACTTCATCAAGTACGACTACAACTCCAAGGATTCCCATCAAGATGGTGTGGATCCAAAAGAAGAAGAACTAGAGAGTTCTTGAGGGTGACTCCGCCAACATACTTCACTCTTATCATTTTGGCAAGAACAAGTGCAATCAACTTCCACATCTTGCACTAGTTCAAGGAGTCACAAACCCTCTTGTTGGTAAGACAAGGGACAAGGTAACCTAAAAGTTTTCATGGACATCATCTTGTGTGTGCATCACTCTATGTCTGTGGATATCCTTGTTTGTTCCTTGTGGGACTAACCCATGTAGGTATTGAAAGTGCAATTCACTCAAATGGATAGCTCCAAGTGATCTACATCAACATTGAGCATCCACATCTTCAACATCTACATGAAGTCATCATCGACAAAACCCGAGGTTAGTTCATCCCTCTAATGGGGATATCACATCTAGGGGGAGCTTTACTCTAAGACTTGAGCTAAAGCAACTCTAAAGATGTGAACACAACAATGCTTTATGTAAAAGTGGTAACCCCACTTGAGCTTAAACGATGAGTATGACCTATGATCAAGTGTTCTCACTTGACTCCTAAGTCAATATACTCATATATAGATGACCTTGTCATTGCAAATTGCTTGATAGATGCTAGAATTGGTTGTGCATGCCTTGTCACATATTTCATTTGCCATCTTATTGTGTGAGCATGCTGGTTGCATATTTTACTCATTCGAGGACATCCACTTGTTGTTTTGATTGTTTGGTTTTATTTCCTTTTGCCAAGTGGATGGACAAGAATGCCTAAGAACCTCCTCTAGCTATCTATGCTTTTCTCGTCTCAAACTCTATTCATGCTACATCACAAAATTTGATCAAGTCACATTCGAACCACTCTGTGTGAGGAGCGCTCGGAGTCCCCGATTCGTCATAGACTTAAACTTCCAAAACCTCTTTATGATTCTCAGTCTGACCGATACCCTACTTTCGGTCCTATCGAGATCATTAAGTTGATCTAGGTTTTCGATCTCGGTGAAACCGATTTGAACCATTCGGTCACACCGAGTTGCAACAACTGTATACAGTTTTGCATCTCGGTGCCACCGAGTTGTTCCACTCGGTCACACCGACAGGGTCGGGCTATATATAGTCACGGGCAAAAATTTGGAAATTTCTCCGAACCCCTTCGCCCGCGTGATAGCCTGCTCTGCCAACTTGGTCTCCGGATCGTCTCCTCGCCGCCAGCCGCCTCCAGTCGCTGGTCTCCGTCGCCGTCAACGGGAATTCTACCCCGCCGTTGCCGCCGTAGCGAGTCTCCGCCGAACTAGGGTATGGACTCGATCTTTGTGCTATTCCCCAATCCGATTCTTAGCACATTGTGATCATCATGATTCTTGCCACGTTTGTTAAACTTCTATCCAGTCAATGAACTCGTAGATTAGGTTTGATTCGAAAATTCTAGGTTTAGGTTTCCGCCGAAACCATCTCGGACCCACCGAGTTGAAAAACTCGGTCCCACCGATTTGGCTTATGCCATTGCACAAGTGAAACTCGGTCTGACCGAGAATTACTTATCGGTGTGACCGATTTTGGAACTCTGTGAAACCCTAGCAGTCTCGGTGCCACCGAACTGTGACTCGGTCTGACCGAATTCACTAGTATAGGTTCCAAAAACTGCTTCGGTATCACCGAGTTTGAAAATCGGTAGATCCGAGATGATTTCAGTGGGAAACTAAAACTAAGATTTTGAGTCATTCTTTTGCAAAAATCTCTGCATTTTGTGATGCTCATCTATTCTACCTCATCTATAAACTGTTCACAGGGTCAGCAGTCAGCTTGTTCATCATGTCAGACCAGAGTGATAGCCAGAACATGTCAGAAGAGCAAGTGCAGATGAGTGAGGGCACTAGTCCCTCAAGTTCTTCATATGATGGCAGCAGAAGTACTCCTAGCAATCTGCCAAAAGCTGCCACCAGACAGAGGAAGAAGAGAACCTCAGAATCAGAGGACGAGGATTATGTGGCAGAAGAGGAAGAAACTTCAAAGAGAGTAGTGCTTGAGAAGGAACATGGCTCAGCTCAAGGCACAAAGCCAGGGATGAAAATCAAAAGGCCAGCAGGCAGGCAGCCTATGTCAAAGGCCAGAGCTTCAACTGAGAAACCCACTCCCATAGAGCCAGTTGCTGCTAAAGGCAAGAAAAGGAAGGAAAGGGTCAAGAAGACCGTAGCCAAAGTGCTTGGAAAGGCTTCCATCATGGAAGAAGAGGAAGAAGAAGAGGTTGCTGCACCAGCACCTAAGGCACCCAAGCTGATGGGTGATGCCATAAGATCAGGGTCAACTGCTTCTAAGGCCAAGCCAGCTCCAAAGCCAAAGCCAAAGAGGAATACAAGGAGCATACCTGCAGCTGAAAAGAACAAGGCCCCAGTGCCTGACATTGCTGAAGAATAAGAAGGTCAAGTGCTCAGAAAGCTCAAGCCCAAGATCCCAGACCATAGTGATGCTCATCCTGTGGCTGAGGACATGAAGCTCAGGAGAGACTCAGGGCTCAGGAAGTGGAGAGAAGCAGATCCGTATGCTTCAAGGAGAAGAACTGCTATTGATTACAGGTTTCACACTAAGGAACAGCAGGACTTCTATGAGACAGTTTTGTTGGACAAGAAGCCCATAGTTTGTGACATGAGATGGGTTAATTGGGAGTACATCAAGGAAAATGAGGAACACTATCCTGGTGTGATTGACAGCTTTAGTGCTTGTGGAGTTGTAGACTTTGTTGGGCAGAAGCTCACAAAGTGGAACGAGGAGCTCATTATGCAATTCTACTCCACAGCACACTTCTACCCAGATGGAAGGATAACATGGATGTCTGAAGGTACAAGGTACCAATCTACAGTTGCTGAATGGGCTCAGCTGATCAATGCCCCAGAAGAGCAGGAAGATGACTTGGATGTATATGCCAAAAATAAGATGGACCACAACTCTATGTCCAACATGTACAAGGAAATTCCAAATGAAGCACTTGATACTTTCAAGTTTGGCTCAGTGCATTATCTTCTGTCAGGGCTGCCAACTATCAACTGGATCCTTAGGCACACCTTGTTGCCCAAGTCAGGTGATCACAAGATGATCAGAGGCCATGCGATCAATTTGCTTCATATATTTGATGTGCCATAGAAGTTCAAGGTGATGAGCCTCATGGTAGAGACCATTAAGAGGACAGCAGCTGATCAGAAGAGGAGCTATGGTTATGCCCCTCAGATTCAGGAGTTAATCAACTCGAAGATGGGCACAGGCATATACTTGTTGGACAAGGAACACTTGCCCATTCATCCAGATTTTGAAGATAATCAGGTTGTCATGCATGAGAATGAACCATCGTCCATTCAAGCACAAGCCAAGAAGGAGAAGGCAAGGAAGGAGAAAGCTGCCAAGATGCCAACTCAAGAGGAGGCATCTGAGTATTTCTTGAAAACCAAACAAGAGCAGCTTGGTTACTTGATTGCATCCACACTGCGGATTGAGCAAGGACTAGCCACCCTAACTCAGAACCAGGCAAGCTTAGAGAGGATCATGGAACAAAAGTTCTATGACTTGGATGTCAAAGTGACAGAGATTCAGACTACAGTGGAGAAGCTCCAGGATGACATGCAGGAGAGGAGAGGCACGACTACAACTGATGCCTTTGCCAGAGTGCCACGAGGTCCGTGGTCGTCTGCAGTGCCAGTTGCTGACACCAGAGCCACCACGTCTGCACCAGCTACAGCCTTAGTTCCACCAGCTCCAGCGTCCACTTCAGCCTCGACTCCGACCACGTCTACAGAAGGCTTCATCCTTGGAGTGCTCCGGACTCCACCACCACCTGAAGATCAAGCCTGAGTGTCGACTTAGCACTATGCATTTTCTAGGAACTTTTTGGTAACTTGTTGCCAAAGGGGGAGAAAATGTATAGATCATAGGCTTCGAGAGAGAGTGTTGCTTTTATTCTCTCTTGTTTTATTTGGTGGTTTTTCGAACTTTGTTTGCTTTTACTTGAGATACTACGTCATTATCTGTGAGACATTGATGATCATGTGTTTGATCATAAGCTACACTTAATGTTTGCTTAATATCATCATCTTATCTATCTTATGTGATCATTCACTATTCTTGGTGATGAGTGCATGTATTTCATTCTTATCATTTTAAGCGCTCCACCAAGATGTATGTGACATGGAAGAGTAACCCATGACTCTAACTCTTTGTGCATTTGCAGTCCAAAGCAAATTTTAAATATGCACAAATTTAGAGGGAGCTCTTACTTGTCACATACTTCTCAAAGCGACGATATATTGCATGCTTATTACCATTTGTCGAAGCTTTGATCTACATGTTGTCATCAATTACCAAAAAGGGGGAGATTGAAAGTGCAACTATCCCTAGGTGGTTTTGGTAATTCATAACAACATATAGCTCATTGAGCTAATGCTATTCCAAGATGCCTATTTCAGGAAAGCTCAATGATTGGCATGGCATGGATGTGAAAGTGGAACCCTCAAAATGCTAAGGACAAACGATTGGCTCAAGCTCAAAAGCTCAAGACTCTTCATTTTATATTTTAGTGATCCAAGATCACATTGAGTCTTTAGAAAAAGCCAATACTATCAAGGAGGGATGAGGTGTTGCTTAATGAGCCTCTTGCTTCATGTGCTTAGTGATATGCTCCAAAACCCTCAACTACTTTCCCTATCCACATATGACCTAAACCCTAAGCCAAACTCGGTCCTACCGATTCTTTCTATCCGGCGCCACCGAGTTTCACTTGTCATAAGCCACTGCCAAACCCTAGCAATTCGGTTCTACCGATAGGGATCTTGGTCTCATCGAGATGGGATTGCAAACTCTCTGTTTCCCTTTCGTAACTTTTCGGTCTCACCGAAAGAGCGAATCGGTCCCACCGAGATTGCAGTGTAAATTCAGTGTTTCCTTTTTGTAACTTTTTGGTCTCACCGAAAGAGCAAATCGGTCCCATCGAGTTTGCCTGACCAACTCTCTGGTTAGCTTATTACCAAAATCGGTCTCACCGAGTTTGTGTAATCGGTCTCACCGAGATTACGTTATGCCCAAACCCTAACCATATCGGTCCTACCGAGTTGCATGTCAGTCTCATCGAAAATCTCTAACGGTCACTAGGTTTACCTTTTCGGTCCGACCGAGTTTGTTGATTCGGTCCCACCGAGATTGGAAAACTGTGTGTAACGGTTGGATTTTGTGTGGAGGCTATATATACCCCTCCACCTCCTCTTCATTCGTGGAGAGAGCCATCAGAACACATACACAATTCCAACTCATATGTTCTGAGAGAGAACCACCTACTCATGTGTTCAGACCAAGATATTCCATTCCTACCATATGAATCTTGATCTCTAGCCTTCCCCAAGTTGCTTTCCACTCAAATCTTCTTTCCACAAAATCCAAATCCTATGAGAGAGAGTTGAGTGTTGGGGAGACTATCATTTGAAGCACAAGAGCAAGGAGTTCATTACCTACACACCATTTGTTACTTCTTGGAGAGTGGTGTCTCCTAGATTGGCTAGGTGTTACTTGGGAGCCTCCGACAAGATTGTGGAGTTGAACCAAGGAGTTTGTAAGGGCAAGGATATCGCCTACTTCGTGAAGATCTACCGCTAGTGAGGCAAGTCCTTCGTGGGCGATGGCCATGGTGGGATAGACAAGGTTGCTTCTTCGTGGACCCTTCGTGGGTGGTTGCTTCTTCGTGGACCCTTCGTGGGTGGAGCCCTCCGTGGACTCGCGCAACCATTACCCTTCGTGGGTGGAGCCCTTCGTGGACTCGCGCAACCGTTACCCTTCGTGGGTTGAAGTCTCCATCAACATGGATGTAGGATAGCACCACCTATCCGAACCACGGGAAAAACATCCGTGTCTCCAATTGCGTTTGAATTCTCCAAACCCTTCCCTTTACATTCTTGCAAGTTGCATGCTTTACTTTCCGCTGCCAATATACTCTTTGCATGCTTGCTTGAATTGTGTGATGATTGCTTGACTTGTCCTACAATAGCTAAAATCTGCCAAGAACTAAAATTGGGAAAAGGTTAAGTTTTTATTTGGTCAAGTAGTCTAATCACCCCCCTCTAGACATACTTTCGATCCTAC
>NC_041386.1:283370393-283379306 GCF_002162155.2 Triticum dicoccoides
CGCCGCCCCACGCCTCGCCGCCACAAGCCACCGGCGCAAGCCCGACGCCGCGCCGGAGCCTCACCGGAGGTACTCGACGTCGTGGCCGCCGTTGTCGTTTTTTTTGGTTAACCGTTTGGTTTTTTTAGAAACCCTAGATCTAGTTTTTTTATAGATCAGTTCGTTCGGTTTTTCGTTGGTTTATTTATTTAGCGGACATTCGTCCGTACGTTCGTTTTAACGAACGTCATTCATCCGTTAGCCGCAGACAACGAACATTCGTCCGTTAGCCTGTTCGTCAGTTTTTCCTTTTCTAGGGTTTTTTCGCGATTATTTTCGATTGCGATTTCTGCCCTAATCTTTGATCTAGTATAACTTTTCGCTTGTTTATTCAAATTAGGTGAAACAAGTGCCTAGATCTTCGTCTCGAAGTCCTTTTTCTGTTTAACCAACTTGAAAAAGATTTTGGTACTGTAAAATTTGACTTTAGTTCAGATTAGTAATCGGATCTTGTTTCTTTCGTTGTTTTGAGTTTCGTTGCTCCGTTTGATTTGATTCTTTTTGCAAACCGGAGTTCTGAAGTTGAACTTTCTGGTTAGATCTTCTTATTTGAGTTTTACCCGTGCATCTTTGCTTGATTGCTTATGTATGCTATTGTTTGTTTGCGATAGAACACCTTGAGTGCGAAGCGTGCTACTACGAGTCACTAGGTTTTGCGGATCATCAGCAAGGCAAGTAACACTTTGATCATACCCTTTTATCACCCAGTTTTTATGCATTAGTTTCAACCCTCACACATTGCATGAGTAGGATCTCTTAAACATGTGGGTCTGGGAAGTAGATGATGAGGTAGAACCGATTACCTGTTTTATTATCAAACCCCTGGGAGTTACTTCTACGTTATGCTTATATTGCCATGCTATGCTCGTAGACGTGGATTGGGTTTGAGTGTATCCATGATAGATGTGAGTTGTTAATTAATGGTTCAACTTAAGGTGGCAACTTTAATACACATCTGGGTGTATTGCTTGTGGGCACCTGGAGAATCCAGTGTTGTCCTAGGATATCCCGGAGTACCTGTGTGATCATCCTATGGTCCGCCACCCAGGCTCAAAGGGATCATAAGATTGTTCATGCTAGAAACTTCCATGTGCAGCCACAAGCTATTATGGGCTCTAGCATAGTTGAGTATGTTGCATGACCTCTTTCAGTGGTGGGCTAGCAGATGTAGGGGAAAGTAGGTGTAACTGTCCACCCAGAGTAAAGAGTTAGTGTTTCTAAAAGACTGTGTCTCGGTCATCCGTTTCTCAAACACCATGTAGTGATAGAAATCCAACGGAGGACATCGAGTCTTGTGGGGAAAAGTGTGCAAACCTATGCAGAGTGTACAAACTAATCATGGTTAGCCGTGTCCCCGGTTATGGACATCTTGAGTATTTGGTTCTTGGATTATCATATGAATCTCATCACTCTAAATTAATTTGTTGGGTTGATAATTACTTTTAATTGGAATTGAGTTGGAGGAACCTTCTCAATGTTTTTTCAACTACCATGATAGTTAAATAAAATATATTCCTTTGTTGTAGGGAAAAATTGGCTTTTCGCAAAAACATATTAACAATACAACCTCCACCGGACATATATGCATATAGTGATAGCCTTTATCTGTTCATTACTCTACCGTGTTACATTGCCAGCATATTCCATGTGCTGACCCGTTTTCGGGCTGCAACGTATCATGTTGCAGGCTTTTTAGACGAGGAGTAAGGTTCGCTAGGCCGCTGTCATGCACTCAGCTATGCGGTTGGAGTTGATGGACTCACTTTATCTTCCAAGCCTTCCGCTGTTATCTTAGTTTAGATGGCCCTAAGCCATATTTATTGTAATAAGTTCTCTCTCTTGAGACATTCGATGTAATAAGGGTGTGATTGCTACTCTGTTATAAATCCTTCGAGTACTGTGTGTGTCAGCATTACCAATCCAGGGATGACACTGAAGCACAGAGACTTGACCGTCTGAGGTCAGATCGCTACAAGATGGTATCAGAGCACACGCTGAATGTAGGACATGACCACTAAGAAAAGCCATAGGCCACTCTTCTCTACTCATTTCTGACTCATCTCCATTTTCTACTCTTTAGGATGGCGGACTCGAGGAACAAGTTTGCACAACCAGATGAAGGCACGCCTTTTGGACGACACTTGAAGGAAGTCACTAGGTACCTGAACATTGGAATACCAAGCTTCACCGGGACCTATACCGACACTTTACCAGAAGAAGAGCGTTGGATGATTCGAGTTCAAGTTCCAGGAAGGACGTTCATGCCAGTCAATAAACCCATAGAGTTTTCCTTTTATGCACCAACCTGGAGTCTAGGCAAGAGTATGGCAGCCCACATTGCTATAGGGCGCATCGGCGAAGTTTAACACAAGGAGCTTAAGGACACTATCTACCAGATATGTGGGCACCGAGAAGAGCAATGGGAGACGATCAACACCAGGAAGGACAGGTCCATTGCAGCTTTCATCCAAGAATTAAACCATCACATTCGTCGCCAGGAGAACCAGATGTGCGCAAGCATGATAGATTTGAAGAAGGCGATGACCAGGATCACGGAGCTAGAGTAAGAACTCAAGTCTACACGCGATGGATATGAGGAGGAAATGATGATACTTGTGGAGAGGAATGATGACATGACAAGGAAGCTAGGAGTTTTCATGGGAGACCCCGCGCCAGGAGGAGAAGACGACGAACCTAAGGAGATTCGTTCTGAAGACTATGTCATCATCGACGACACCAACTCCGACCCTGATAGTAGTGATGATGACTGAAGACGAAGCTGGAGCGGATATCATGGAGTCTTCCACCGATCAAAATTTCTAGTAGACCACCATACTATTAGTAGTACTCCCCCATGTAAATATTAGTAGCCCGAGCACTATAACAATAGTTAGATCGATTGTATGCCTTTGCTTGATTGATTGAGTGATATGATATGATTGTCTTTGTCTCATGTGCATATGGGTAGTGCTTTCTCACTAGACCTCATTCTATTCTAATCTCTTTCCTCTAAACCCATCAGATGCCTCCAAGACGTGACCTCGATTTTGCTTTCCCACTGGAGCTCACTCAGTTGATCCAACAACAGAATGCCTTGATGCAGTTGTCAGTTCAGAACCAAGGCAACAACAACAACAACAACAACAACCCACCGCCACCATCTCTAGTTGACAACTTAGCCTGTTTTCTGAGGTTGCAGCCGCCGGTGTTTTCCAGTAGCATCAAGCCAATAGTTGCTGATGATTAGCTGTGCATGATTGGAAGATAGTTGACCACCACAGGTTGCACAGGTGCTGAGAAGGTGCGTTTTGCCGCACACCAATTGGATGGACCAGCAGCCTCATGGTGGGAGAATTACACAACCACTTTTCCTATAGCCAATGTCACTTGGGAGCAATTTCAGCAAGCATTCCGCACAGCCCATGTCTCAACTGGAGCTATGAGCATGAAGAAGCATGGGTTTCGCAACTTACGCCAAGGGAACCATACTGTGGGGCAGTACGTGGATGAGTTTAGTAAGTTATCCTGCTATGCCCCAGATGATGTGGCCACAGATGCCGCTAAGCAGGAGAAGTTTATGGAAGGGCTGAACGATGAGATGAGTATGCAGTTAATGGTGGCAACCTTTAACAACTACTAGGAGTTGGTAGATAAAGCTCTCATGATCGAAGGGAAGCAGCAGCGGATAGAGAGCCACAAGAGGAAATATGGACAAGGGAAGTGCAATTCAGGAGCTCAGCAGAAGCCTCGCTTTACCCAGAACTCGGGCGGGCTTACCCATAACCATGGAGGCCACACTCACAATGGAGTAAGTTCTCATAATCATAATGGCCCAAGGAATGGAAATGGGAATGGAGCAAGCAGCAATCAGAACCGCTCCAATCCAGCCACACCCGCCAAGAGGGACCTAAGCCATGTTACTTGTTTTAAGTGCGGGAACACTGGACACTATGCCACTGAGTGCCCTGAAGAGAAGAACGGAAATGGTAATGGGACCTCTGGGAAGAAGCCCAATCCATTTAACAAAGGACAAGTGAACCACATGAACGTGGAGGAGGTTGAAGAGCAACCAGATGCAGTTATCGGTAAGTTTTTAGTTAAGTCATTTACTGCGATCGTTCTTTTGATACTGGTGCATCGCATTCATACATATCAAGGGGATTTGTGTATAAGTATAAGTTGCCCACTAAAGTTCTTAGGACACATATGCTAGTAACCTCACCCGGAGCTGAGTATATGGCAAGCAGAGGATGTTTTCAGATGCCATTAACCATAGCTAGTCATGTTTTCCCCTCTGACTTGATAATTCTGGAGTTGCGAGGATTGGATGTGATACTAGGAATGATTGGCTGTCGATGTATGGAGGAAACATCGATTGCGCCAGTAAGTCAATTCTGCTTACCACCCCGGAGGGAAAAAGGATCAAGTATGTATGTAGGCATACGCCAAGAAGAACCCAAGTAAATTCTCTCACGAGAGTTGTTCAGGAGGAAGTGCCCGTTGTGAAGGATTACCCAGATGTATTTCCAGAGGAGTTACCAGGCATGCCACCGGATCGAAGAGACCCTACCAAGAACTCGATCATTTGCTTCTTGATCTCCTTGAGAATTGTGGTTGATTATCATGCGTTGAATAAAGTGACGATCAAGAAAAAGTACCCACTGCCGATGATCAATGATATGTTTGACCAGCTGCAAGGAGCTAAAGTGTTTTCAAAGATCGATCTGCGACCAGGATATCACCAGCTGAAGATTCGAGAAAAGGATATAATTAAGACAACTTTCACCACAAGGTACGTGCTATATGAGTATACGGTTATGCCATTCGGATTGACTAATGCCCCTGCCTATTTCATGAGTATGATGAACAAGGTGTTCATGGAGTTCTTGGATAAGTTTGTCGTGGTGTTCATTGATGATATTTTTGTATACTCGAAGAATGAAGAGGAACACAAGGAGCATTTGTGTTTAGTTCTTGAAAAACTCAGATTACATCAGTTGTATGCCAAGTTCAGCAAATGTGAGTTTTGGTTGAAGGAAGTTGGATTTCTTGGACATGTTATATCAGGAGAAGGTATAGCGGTAGACCCCACCAAAGTTCAGTCGGTCACTAAGTGGTTGGCACCCACCTCAGTTGGAGAGATCCATAGTTTTCTTGGACTCGTGGGATACTATCGGAGATTCATTGAAAATTTCTCTAAGATTGCAAAGCCTATGACGACGTTATTAAAGAAGGACACCAAGTTCCATTGGACTGAAGAATGTGAAGCAAGTTTCCAGGAGTTGAAGAAATGTTTGACTACAGCCCTAGTGCTGATTCTGCCGGATATACGCAAGGATTTCCAAGTGTTTTGCGACGCCTCTCGCTTAGGAATTAGAGGAGTACTTATGCAAGACGGAAGAGTTGTTTCGTATGCCTCACGACAACTTCGACCGCATGAGTTGAATTATGCCACACATGACTTGGAGTTAGCAGTAGTGGTGCATGCACTCAAGACCTGGAGACATTTTCTTATTGGGAAGCATTGCGATGTGTACACGGATCATAAGAGTTTGAAGTACATTTTCACACAGAAGGAGTTGAACCTCATGCAAAGGAGATGGTTGGAGCTTATAAAGGATTATGATATGAGACTGCATTATCATCCAGGAAAGGCCTATGTCGTAGCAGACGCTTTGAGCCTGAAGAGTTATGCCAATACCTTCCTAAGTAAAGTATTGCCAAACGAGTTAGCAAAAGATTTCAGGGAGCTACATTTAGAGATTGTTCCTAGAGGTTTTGTTACAACCATGGAAGTTCAGTCGATGTTGTTGGGAAAGATTCGAGAAGCCTAGAAGGATGACAAAGAAATTGCTGAGATAAAGGAGAAGATGAGTGAAGGCAAAGCCAAAGGTTTTCGTGAGGATGAGCACGACACCTTGTGGTTTGAGGACCGTATATTTGTGCCCAACAATGCAGAGATCAGGAAGTTTATATTACAGGAAGCTCATGACTCACCATACTCGATACTCCCCGGAAACACCAAGATGTATTTGGATTTGAAGGGGCGTTTCTGGTGGACTGGAATGAAGAAGGATATTGCGGAGTATGTAGTCGTATGTGATGTATGTCAGAGAGTGAAGGCAGAACATCAGAAGCCAGCAGGATTATTGCAGCCTATGCCGGTACCCGAATGGAAGTGGGATAAGCTTGGCATGGATTTTATCACCAGATTACCTAGGACCCGATCGGGATATGATTCTATCCGGGTAGTAGTGGATCGCTTGACCAAAGTAGCTCACTTTATCCAAGTGAAAACCACATATACAAGTGCGAAGTTGGCCAAGATATACATGACCAGGATCGTATGTATGCATGGAGTTCCGAGGACCATCATATCAGATAGGGGAACACAGTTTACTTCAAAGTTTTGGCACCAACTGCACCAGACTTTGGGAGCCAGGCTAGAGTTCAGTACAGCTTTTGAACCGCAGACAGATGGACAGACCAAGAGAGTCAATCAGATTCTAGAGGACATGTTGAGAGCTTGTGCGCTAGACTATGGATCTAGTTGGGATGATAATTTACCCTACGCGGAGTTCTCGTACAACAACAACTACCAGGCCAGTTTGAAGATGGCACCGTTTGAAGCCCTGTATGGAAGAAGATGCCGAACATCGTTGATGTGGGATGAAGTTGGAGACCGCAAGTTGTTTGGACCGGATTTGATTAAGGAGTCCGAAGAGAAGGTTAAGCTGATTCATGATAGACTAAAGGTAGCTCAGACAGAAGAGTTATGCATACTCGAAACGCAAGGAGGTAGTCTATGAAATCGGAGACAAAGCATATCTACGAGTGTCACCTCTGCGAGGAGTTAAGAGTTTTGGAGTTAAGGGAAAGTTAGCCCCGAGATTTGTAGGACCATACCGAGTTTTGGAACGCATGGGAGAGGTTGCCTACAAGATGGATTACCCGAAGGACTGTCAGGAGTACATGATGTGTTTCATGTTTCCCAGTTGAAGAAGTGTCATGTAGAGATGACCGATATTCCTCTAAGAGATAAAATGCCCCTAGAAGCAATTCAGTTGGACAGTGATTTGACATATGAGGAGAAACCTGTCAAGATTCTTGAGTTTCCCAGCCGAGTTACTCGCAGCAAAGTTATTAAGTTTTGCAAAGTTCAGTGGAGCCACCATACCGAGGATGAAGCCACTTGGGAAAGATAGGATTATCTACACAAAGACCACCCCCACACCTGTTTTCTAGCCAACCCGAATCTTGAGGGCGAGATTCATCTTAAGGGGGGTAAGTTTGTAACATCCCAAATTTTCAATTTGGAATGTTATACATAGATCATTCATGCATATCATATTTTATTGCATTTTTTCTTGCGATCCTCGAAATTCTAAGCAACTCAAGGACCCATGGAGAGAGTTGGGGATTTCACGTTTTTCATATTTGAATTTTATCAAATATTGAAACGGGGATCATTTTGGTTTTAATAATTTTTCTCTCCGAAAATATTTCTTATTAAAATATATGAGAGGAGATAATATGACTTCTTCAAAATAAATGAGATATTGGAGGAAAAATATTAAAATCAAATAAATAATTTTATTTGAATTTTATTTGCGGTTTTATTTGAATTAGAAAAAATATGCATTTTTTTAAATTGCATTTTAGGGGCCAAGAAAATGTTCATCTTGTTCTAATTATTTTATTTAGACGGTGAAAATTTGTTTTGGTATTTTTAGATTTTTATTTTATTTTCTAGGAATTTTTCGGGCGAATTCTGGTTTAAAAAATCCCGCCAGACCGGACTGGGCCGCGGCCCAGCCAGTGTGTAACACCCACAATGCGGCTATATCTCCCACGTGTCGGAGCACGACTTAGAGGCATAACCGCATTGTAGGAATGTCGCAAGAGGGGTAATCTTTACACATCCCATGTACTGAATAAGAAAGAGATACATAGTTGGCTTACAATCGCCACTTCACACAATACATAAATATAGCATTACATCATCCAGAATACAATCAAGGTCCGACTATGGAACCAAAATAAAAGAAGACAACCCCTAATGCAAAACATCCCCGATCTCCCCAGCTGGGCTCCACTACTGATCGAAAGGAAACGAAATAACACAACGAACACGATCTTCATCGAGCTCCCACTCGAGCTCAGCTGCGTCATCTGCACTGGCATCATCGGCACCTGCATCTGTTTGGAAGTAATCTGTGAGCCACGGGGACTCAGCAATCTCACACCCTCGCGATCAAGACTATTTAAGCTTATGGGTAGGAAAAAGGGTAGTGAGGTGGAGCTGCAGCACTAAGCATATATGGTGGCTAACTTACGCAAATGAGAGCGAGAAGAGAAGCAAAGCACGGTCGAGAAGCTACGAAGATCAAGAAGTGATCTTGAAAACTACTTACGTTCAAGCATAACACGAGACCGTGTTCACTTCCCGGACTCCGTCGGAAAGAGACCATCACGGCTACACATGCGGTTGATGCATTTTAATTAAATTAAGTGTCAAGTTCTCTACAACCGGATATTAACAAATTCCCATCTGCCCATAACCGCGGACACGGCTTTCGAAAGTTTAAAACCCTGCAGGGGTGTCCCAACTTAGCCCATCACAAGCTCTCACGATCAACGAAGGATATTCCTTCTCCCAGGACGACCCGATCAGACTCAGAATCCCGGTTACAAGACATTTCGACAATGGTAAAACAAGACCAGGAAAGCCGCCCGAGGTGCTGACATCCTGATAGGAGCAGCACATATCTCGTTCTCAAGGCAACACCGGATTGTCCAAACTTCCGATAGGCCAGCCCAGAGTTGCCCCTGGTGGCCACCGGTGGCTGACAGGTTCGGACCAACACTTAGACA
>NC_041386.1:283379693-283382134 GCF_002162155.2 Triticum dicoccoides
CTTGAGTCTGTAGAACCCAAGGGAAGGTGATAGGTTGTTAGTGCAAATGGTAAAACCAAGGTTGGGCCTTGCTGGAGGAGTTTTATTCAAGGCGAACTGTCAAGGGGTTCCCATTATAACCCAACCGCGTAAGGAACGCAAAATCAAGGAACATAACACCGGTATGACGGAAACTAGGGCAGAAAGAGTGGAACAAAACACCAGGCATATGGCCGAGCCTTCCACCCTTTACCAAGTATATAGATGCATTAATTAAAATAAAATATATTGTGATATCCCAACATATCCATGTTCCAACATGGAACAAACTTCATCTTCACCTGCAACTAGCAAGGCTATAAGAGGGGCTGAGCAAAGCGGTAACATAGCCAAACAATGGTTTGCGAGGACAAGGTGGGTTAGAGGCTTGACATGGCAATATGGGAGGCATGATATAGCAAGTGGTAGGTATCGCGGCATAGCAAAAGAGTGAGCAACTAGCAAGCAAAGATAGAAGTGATTTCGAGGGTATGGTCATCTTGCCTGCAAAGTTCTCCGAGTTGACGTAAGCTTGATCCTCGTAAGCGTACTCAACGGGTTCCTCGATCACGTAGTTGTCTCCCGGCTCTACCCAAGGCAAGAACACAAGCAAGGGAAACAAAATCAACCACAGTGCAATGCACAAGCAACATGATGCAAAACATGGCATGATATGCGGGATGTAATATGCAATGCATATGCATGCTCCGGAAGGAAAACATTGAACCAGGCCTCAACTTGGCAAACCAAGTGTGCCACTGGAAAGATGAGTTGATTTCGGTCGAAATCGATATAAAGATCACCGGAATCGGATGCACGGTTTGCAAATGGCAAGCAAAATAATAATGGCACAATTCTGTGATTAACAGCACCATGCCATCTAGAATGCAACAAGAAACTAAGCTACTGCACTCTAGCATAGCAACAAAGCACATGGCAGTGATCTACTCAAGATGCTTGACAAAAGATGAACACTGAGCTATGGCTAAATCACACAATAGCAGGTTCAAACAAGCATGGTAAAAGAGCAAAAGATAACAGCATCACAGACTTAGTGAAAATACTAACATGTCAGGAATTAACATCAGGAAGCAATGTTTAGAGCAAGTAAACAACATGGTACAGGAACAGAACATAGCAACACAAGCCATGGCATGGATCTACTCAAAGCATATAACAAAAGTCCCTTACTAACCATAAGGCAAAAAGGATCATAAGATATGATGGCACCCATGTAAACATAGCAAGTTTCGATAACAGATTCAGACTTAGCAAAAAACTGGACATGGCATAAACAGAATTATGAAGGCATGTTTGCGAGCTCGATGCACTCGACACAAGGCATTGCATGACAAACTAAGCATACTACCAGCAAGAAGACATGTTCAAGAAGATACCATGGCAAGAACAATCTCATAGCATGCATGGATCAACTACAACAACCTTGGCAAAATTGATTAACATGTAAACAATCTGCCAGGAACATTTTATAGCAAATGTAGAGCAAGATTGAGTCATGTTAGGGCACTCCATAATTGCAAACAAGGGCATGGATGGATAGAGCATAACCATATCTCAAAATCATGCTTACTGTACATACTCAAAAGAAGCATGGGTCTCTCTGTAGCAACATCAATACATGGCATAAAAATAACAGCAGGAAAATGACTTGGTGAAATTCTAAGTCCCTGAAATCAGCAACATCATGAGAGCTACTTTGCATGCATGTGCTAGTCACCACATTGATCACACAAAAACATGGCATACAACCCTGTAAAGATGGCATGGCATAGCCCAAAACACATGTAGAGCTCAAGTCCATAGGAAGCACACAATAATCAGGGCAAAAATGACAAATGTCCATAAACTGATAAGAATCAAGGACTAACATTTATAGCACTCTTGCAACAGTCATTAGGGCATCAAGATGGACTCAAACAAGCATGGCACAATGGAAAAAAATGAAGAGCACATCATGATGAACATTTTGATATGTTATGCGTGCAAAACGGACCTACGATGATGAAGTTATGATATGAAGAACAGGGCTCCAGAATGTTAGAAAACAGGGACTTAGGAAAAAAAGGGGTCAACCTCAGATTCCAGATCTAGGTTTGGGGTGGTGCGGTTTCCGAGGATCGCCGGAGAAACTCGCCGGAGTAGGGGAAGACGGCCGGAGTACGGAGGGCGGCGAGGAGATGCTCGGGGGTGGCTGGATCCGGTCCAGCCCGACCGGATCTGGCGGGCGAAGACGAGTGGCGCGGCGGAGGAGATGCTCGGCGCCGGGCAGAGGCGAGCTCCGGCGCGACGGACGCGGCGGTGCTGGAGGCGAAGCCGCGCAGCGCGGCTAGCGGGGTCCGCGGGCGGCGGAGGGAGGCGACCGGTGGGAGGCGGAGCCGAAGCGGTGACTGCGGGAGGCGCGG
>NC_041386.1:283382508-283385389 GCF_002162155.2 Triticum dicoccoides
AGAGGGAAGCCGGCGGGGTGCCACGGGGCAGCGCGGGAGAGGCTGCGGGCGGCGAGGACGGTGATGTAGCGTGATGCGATGGGACGGGGCGACGTGGTTGGAGGCGGTGGACGCGTCCGGCGGTGGAGTGGACATGTCCGGCGCGCGGAGGAGGAAGATCTAGGGTTTCATCCGCGAAAATTTCGGGGAGGCACACATAAATATAGGTAGAGGGAGCTAGGAGAGTCCAAATGAGGTGCGGTTTTCGGCCACGCGATCGTGATCGAACAACCGAGAGGGTGGAGGGGGTTTGGATGGGTTTTGGGCCACTTTGGAGGGGTGTTGGGCTGCAACACACACGAGGACTTTATGGTTCCCCGATTAACCGTTGGGGTATCAAACGGAACTCCAAATGGCACGAAACTTGATATGCGGTCTACCGGTGGTGAACCAAGGCCGCTTGGAAAATCTCGGTCCAATCTGAGAACGTTTAACACCCGCACAAGAAAAGAGGCAAAAGGGGGCGTCGGAGGACGTAGGGGTGTCGGATTGTAAAACGGATAACGGGGAAAATGCTCGGATGCATGAGACGAACACGTATGCAAATGTGATGCACATGATGACATGATATGAAATGCATGACACGCAAACAAATGACAAGGCAACAACAACGAATAACTGGAAGACACCTGGCGCAACGATCTCGGGGCGTTACAACACTCGACCACTACGAGAGGATCTCGTCCCGAGATCTAGGATGGCACCGGAGAAAAACGAAAGAGAAAGAGAAGAGGTAAAAACTAAGTTGCTTCTTTGACAAATGAGTGAAACCAAAGAACCTTGAAAGGTTGAGCAACTTCGAGAAAAGAATACAACGGAGATGAACGAAGTTGAAAACACTTCGTTAGGGAAGAGGAACAAGGAAGAACAAATTCGGGCAGCACTTCGGTTGAAAAGAAATGCAAGACTTGATAAGGCGAAAAGAACTTGAGCAGAGGACACAACACTCCGGTTAAATGGATATGCAAAGGACAGAGCACGATCCTCACCATTCGAGATGATGAGAGAAAAGAGCAACATCACAATATCTCCGGAACAAAAGATAGAACGGATTGAAAGTAACGAAGAAGAAAACAACATCTTCTACCTCGAATGAATTTGAAAGCATCCTTCCATGGAGAATTGGATGGAGTTGTTGGAAAATCAACAACGAAAAGAGTAAGCTTGTTGTGGGCTTATGGAAAACATCTCAAAATCAAGAGGTGAAAATCTGCCTCTAACGGAAACAATAGATTGGATTGATATCAACAAGGACACGAGAAACTTATTTCCCCGGGAGGATAAAAGAAGAACTTGGGTCATTTATGAGCACCATAAATAGCAACAATCCTTAGGGAAGGCTTTAGGTGAAATGTATACCAAGATAACTCCACGGAAGAAAGTGATGGGTTTAAATACCTCATTCCTGTGAATGAAGAATGATATATTACCACCTCAAAAGATAAGGGAGAACAATTGCACTCTGGATTACAAGAAGAAGAAAACTTGAGCTCCTCTGAAAAGAATCTCAATAAACACTTCGAGAAGGAATTAAATCCTTGATGAACCATCATGTAGAGTCTCCATGAAGAACTCCGGTAACAAAAAGAAGATCAAACAAAAGCGAAGTTGAGAATATAAGGTGAAGCCTTGCAATGATTTAGATGAAGATTCGTGACTAGATAATGCGGAAAAAACTTGGAACTCCGGAAAAGAAAGATGAAGCATCTCGAACCGATAATGTGATATGATGAACCACTCCGGAAAGAAGAAATTAGATCACTTGGATGAACAAGAATAAGAATTATGTTATGCATATCCTTCACCAATTTAAATTGATGAAGCAACGGATTTGGCATACTGCTTATTCTCATTGAAAGGATTAAGCTAGATATAGCGCAAACTTGAGAAAAGACTTCAACGATCCGCCGGTAAGTTTGAAACAACGAATGAATTGATATGAAAATGAAGGAAGAAGAAACTCGAACAAACCACCGTAAGAATTGAAAACGATTGAAGAAAAGATAAAGAAACACCGGGAGGAATTAGCAAATGAATGAAGATGCTTGAGAGAATTTAGATACAAGTGAACGAAGAGATCATGAACTGACTAGCTAGAGAATACTTGCATGATGCACCGGTAAGATTTGGAGATCGAGAGCTGAAAGATGGAATGAATAATCTGAGATGATGGGCTCCGGAGAATCAAACTGAAAAGACTCATGAATTGCTCTGGAAGGATGAAAAGAATTCTCACAATTGAAAACAATTATGAGAGGATGGCATGAAGTTAGAACCACGAGTCTCTGAGAGAACGGATAAGATATGGAGGAAAAACTCTTCTTCGGTCTTCAAAATCCGAGAATGACGACGAGAAACACCACCATTAATTGTTGAGATACTCCGGGATGACGAATAGAAAGGTTGAGACAACGGTTAAAAGAATTTGACAGATCTTGGAGAAATACATATGACTGATGATAATTCATTCTTATGTCAAACTTGGAGAAGAATTTGAGAGTAACTCTGGGAAATCAAAAGAGTCAGGTAAGATCCTGGGAAAAGACCTCTGGGTTAGGGCCCACTCAAGAGAAACACCGTTGAACGATTTAAAAGAGAGATTGCGCCTGTTGAATTAAATGGCTTGAATGCGATAACAACCTCGAAATAAGTTGAACGGATCTTGAATGACAAGACGAGCCTTCTGAGATATCTTTAGCACTCCCGAACAAATGAATAGCGAGAAGTGAATGATTATGAGGTGCATCGGCATGAGAAGGTATTTGAAACGAGGAAAAGGGAAATGATCAACACAAAAACTCGCCGGAGTCCGCCTGCACCATGCCGCCGCGCCGCCCCCTCC
>NC_041386.1:283385665-283419968 GCF_002162155.2 Triticum dicoccoides
AGCTCGCCGCCGCCCCCCCGCCGCAAGCCCGACGCCGCGCCGCCATGCCAAAGCCTCGTCGGAGGTAGTCAACGCCGGCGTCGTTGTCGTTTGTTTTGGTTAACCATTCGGTTTTTTAGAGACCCTAGATCTAGTTTTTTATAGATAGATTCATTCGGTTTTCCGTCGGTTTATTTATTTAGCGGACGTTCGTCCGTACGTTCGTTTTAAGGAAAGTCGTTCATCCGTTAGCCGCAGACAACGAACATTCGTTCGTTAGCCTGTTTGTCAGTTTTTCTTTTTCCAGGGTTTTTTCGTGATTATTTTCAATTGCGATTTCTGCCCTAATCTTTGATCTAGTATAACTTTGTTTATCCAAATCAGGTGAAACAAGCGCCTAGATCTTCGTCTCGAAGTCCTCTTTCTGTTCAACCAACTTGAACAAGATTTTGGTACTGTAAAATTTGACTTTAGTTCAGATTAGTAATAGGATCTTGTTTCTTTCGTGGTTTGAGTTTCGTTGCTCCGTTTGATTTGATTCTTTTTGCAAACCGGAGTTCTTCAGTTGAACTTTCTGGTTAGATCTTCTTATTTGAGTTTTACCCGTGCATCTTTTCTTGATTGCTTATGTATGCTATTGTTTGTTTGTGATAGAACACCCGGAGTGCGAAGCGTGCTACTACGAGTCACTAGGTTTTGGGGATCGTCGGCAAGGCAAGTAACATTTTGATCATACCCCTTTATCACCCAGTTTTTATGCATTAGTTTCAACCCTCACACATTGCATGAGTAGGATCTCTTAAACATGTGGGTCTGGGAAGTAGATGATGAGGTAGAACCTATTACCTGTTTTATTATCAAACCCATGGGAGTTACTTGTACGTTACACTTATATTGCTATGCTATGCTCGCAGACGTGGATTGGGTTTGAGTGTATCCATGACAAATGTGAGTTGTTAATTAATGGTTCAACTTAAGGTGGCAACTTTAATACACATCTGGGTGGATTGCTTGTGGGCACCTCAAGAATCTAGTATTGTCCTAGGATATCCCAGAGTAACCGTGTGATCATCCTATGGTCCGCCACCCAGGCTCAAAGGGATCATAAGATTGTTCATGCTAGAAACTTCCGTGTGCAGCCACAAGCTATTATGGGCTCTAGCATAGTTGAGTATGTTGCATGACCTCTTCCAGTGGTGGGCTAGCAGATGTAGGGGAAAGTAGGTGTAACTGTCCACCCAGAGTAAAGAGTTAGTGTTTCTGAAAGACTGTGTCTCGGTCATCCGTTTCTCAAACACCATGTAGTGTGAGAAATCCAACGGAGGAGATCGAATCTTGTGGGGAAAAGTGTGCAAACCTCTGCAGAGTTTACACACTAATCATGGTTAGCCGTGTCCCCGGTTATGGACATCTTGAGTATCTGGTTCTTGGATTATCATATGAATCTCATCACTCTAAATTAATTTGTTGGGTTGATAATTACTTTTAATTGGGATTGAGTTGGAGGAACCTTCTGAATGTTGTTTCAACTACCATGGTAGTTAAATAAAATATATTCCTTTTTTGTAGGGAAAAATTGGCTTTTTGCAAAAACAAATTAACCATACAGCCTCCACCGGCCATATATGCATATAGTGATAGCCTTTATTTGTTCATTACTCTACTGTGTTACATTGCCAGCATATTCCATGTGCTGACCCGTTTTCGGGCTACAACCTATCATGTTGCAGACTTTTGAAACGAGGAGTAAGGTTCGCTAGACCGTTGTCATGCACTCAGCTATGCGGTTGGACTTGATGGACTCACTTCATCCTCCAAGCCTTCCGTTGTTATCTTAGTTTAGATGGACCTAAGCAATATTTATTGTAATAAGTTCTCTCTCTTGAGACATTCGATGTAATAAGGGTGTGATTGCTACTCTGTTATAAATCCTTCGAGTACTGTGTGTGTCAGCATTACCGATCCAGGGATGACACTGAAGCATAGAGACTTGACCGTCTGAGGTCGGGTCACTACAAAAACAGTTCGTCCGAGTGAATCATATGTCGTATATCGCACAAACATTGATATGATTGCCCGTTTGTCTTGTTCTACCTCATCACAAACAGTTCGAATGGATTAACCGTGTGTCCTGCATCGCACACACATTGATATGGCTGTCCGTTTCTGTTGTTCTGCCTCATCGCAAATAGTTTGAATGGATTAACTGTGTGCCCTGCATCGCACACGAACTAAATTTTGAACCGAGTTTGATGGCTCCGCCATCGCAAACGTTTTGCACCTTTTTTGATGAGTTTTTTACACCGCCATTTGCGATTATTGCATCGCACACAGTTTCGGTAAAGGGTCTCTGATCGTAGTGTTGCGTTACCAGTATCCTGCAGTAGTGCTAACTTTTAACTAAACAAATCCCAAGTAAAAACCTACTAGATTGATCTACTTATATAGGAGCAAGGGATGGCGGCCAAGGAGGTGGGAGGACGTCAAGGCAGCCTAAAACTAATCCTAGGTCGTACAAGGCTCATAGGCCCAAGTAGAGGTGATGCAACACCTTTGGACTTGTAGTTTGACTCGGATTCTGCTGCAGCGTCAAATCGTTTCATCAATATCTCAACACTTCAGATGAATTTGATGGTGAATCCAATTAGGTTAGAAAGTCCATAAAATAAACTTTCCAAGACAAAAAGAATTAGGATGAAAGAGATCTTGGCGTTTTGAGTCAGGTATGTCTGTGCATCCTGAATCTTAGCCAGAACATGTGGGGCTTCGACTCTATTTTCTCTTGGCCCAAAAGTGATGTGAGAGGACTTTTTGACCAACACCTAAACTTCTCTTTTTCACTTATCTTCATATGTGAATTATACAAATGTCCTATACACCTGCAATTAGACATGGCACAAAAGTCTGTGAAGTATTTTTGTCCTGGATAACATAAATAAATTACTGCATAGTTCGCATTAGAAATCACCTAACAAATATGCATGTATGCAATATTTTTGGTCGTATCCAAGGTAGTCATCTCCTCATCAGCACCCCCCCGCCTCATCGTCGTCCCCCCACCAAGCCGTGCGACGAGAGTGCTCTTCTGCTATACAGTAGATGTTGCTTGCCTCTTCGAGCAGCGAGCACCGATACTGAGAGAGGGGTATGGATATGCATTGTATGTGTTACTTCCTACTGCTACTGCTATTTTACTAAAGAAACAGATGCATTGTTTCCTTGTTCTGAACTTTTAGTTGTCATCATAGGTTGTTCAGTTATGATGAATGCACACAGACATCTTTCAATTTAATGGGGCCCTTCTCATGCGGTTACAACACATGCAAGGAGTGGAGGTAGTATGTAGGCATGAGTAAGAATCGTTTCACATACATAATTAGTACTCCAAAGGTTATGGATATTTTCAGTGTACGTCATGTACAATTTTCTCAGTACTTCCTAGATACTGAAGGAATACATTTGGCAGAAAAAAGTCTTCTAAGATTCTACTAATATTCATGATAATAGAAGGTGGCAGTTCAGATAGAACATGTAAATTTTGATGCTTGTTCGAGGAATCATAATAGCATGCTAAATACTATTTGCAGCTATCAAAATACTATATATTCACAGCTATTCAAATCAAAATTGGAAGAAATACATATGCTATTCTGATCAAACGTCATGTAAGGCAATACAATTTTCAATATATTCATTCGACGCTTTAATTTCCAAATGTATTCCTTTCCGAACATATTGGAATTTCAAGGACACCCCTCAAAAAATTCGTATTGCCAAATGTATTCCTTTCTGAGCATGGTCAATATTGTTGACTGTCAATTAAGCTCCATCATCTTCTTTTTGTACTATCTTGAGTTTAGTGGGTATTACATTTAGATTATTTATTAGCTGGTGCTTGAGCTATTAAAAAATTCAAGCTTTCATTTCAAAACTGAAGGATTTTGCACCTACATTCTTTTTATACATATGTAAATATCTTAGACTCATGTTACTTAGTTGGAAACTATACTTTAGCGCATTTAAAAATCCTTCAATGCTCTTCTTTGTAGGTGTGACCGTTCATTTGGGTCTCTTTGTTTGCTTGATGCTGCACTTGTTTGATCTCTTTCTCAAGCATAGTTAGTAGCGAGCAAGGGGGGTTCCTATAGTGAGAATTACCTTGCACTCATGTCACCCAAGTTTTAATCTAAGATCAAAAGTACTGGCTACTAAAGCACCTTGGAGCCACCAGGAGTTTGTTTGGTTCCCCTAAATGCGTTTTTCAAAGCCAAATGATTCTACTACTAATGTCCTCTTGTTTTGAGTGACTTTCATCCATGTTGATTTGGTTGCACTATGATTTCTATAAACTAAATGATGCTTGTGGATGCTAATTATTATTTTTAGAGTCAAATAAGCACCTTTTATGCTATTGTATTAAGTGGTAATGGTAAAGAACTGTAAGTATCTGAACATACTGGTCCTTTGTTGAAGCTTCAATCCAGTTTGGTGGGAAATCTACTTCTCCGAATTCCTATTGTATATGATTCATGCAGGTACGATGAAGGAGTCCTGGTATTGAGGAAAGGTTGTTTCGCATCAGAGATGCAAATTGATTCTATGGAATAGGATATGTTGATCCTGAGTTCCTGACTTGTTCTCTATTAAGGCTATCAAGGTATCCTGCTATTTGTGCAACCCTATCTGTCTACCTTTGCATGTACACCACCTCATTCATCATATTTGTAGCCCTATCACTACTGGAATCAGCTTCTTTGCCGTCCGCCTTGGCGGACGGAAAAGGCATAGATCACGGACGGCAAAATGTCCGGATGAACACGTGCCAGGAAAGGCCTTCTTTGTCGTCCGCTTCTTAGAAACAGATGGCAAAGGATTACGCCGTCCGCCATCTGAGACCAGCAGATGACAAAGACAGCGGACGGCAGTGCGGTGGCGTGAGGGCCGTTAGGGGGTTAATGGCGCTCTTTGTCGTCCGCCGACAGACGGCAAAGAGCCCAGCTAGGCAGCACTTGGAAGCTTCCACGTGTCCAGATTTCCCGTCCGCCAGCAGACGGCATAGAAATTTGAATCTTTGCTGTCTGCCGACGGATGGCATAGCTGGCCACTTTGCCGTCTGCCAGCCGATGGCAAAATGACCAAATAGGCAGTCAGTGTTCCCAGTTTGCATAGGTGACTGCCATGTGTACTCTTTGTTGTCTGCTAGCGGACGGCAAAGAGGCTATATATCCCTGTTTTTATTTAAATCCCATTAATTGGACATGGTTTCAAACACAAATATACATGCATACATATCCAACAGCATGTCCAACAACATATTTCATCAAATCCAACAACATAGGTCAACAAAGTCCAACATATCCATATATACATAACCAGAAACAAGTTTTCAACAACATATCCAAACAAGTTTTCATTAACAACAAGGAAGCACCAGAAGAATAGTACACTCCATGAATCCAAGCTTCCTCATGTAAAGCAAATCTGCAAATTGAGAAAGATGAAAGTTAGAAGAAGAAGAAGAAGACTAGTTAGAAGAAGAAAAAAAGATTTTTTTTTCTTCTCTTTCTTTTTCTCCTCTCCTCTTCTTTATCTTCTTCTTCTTCTAACTATGGTAGGTAAAATGTCATTTTATTGCTAAGCTAGGTAAAGATGCTAAGTGTAGGTCATTTTAAAGCTAAGCTAGGTAAAATAGGTCATTTTGGAGCTTAGTAAGGTTATTATGTCATTTTCGAGGAAAATAAGCTAAGTCTATATCATTTTGGAGCTAACAAAGATTATCATGCCATTTTTTACCTAAGTATGCTAAGTATGTCATAAATGAACTGAATAAGCTAAGTATAGCTCATTTTTTATCTAACTTAGGTAATTATGCCATTTAGGAGGAAAATAAGCTAAGTATCCATTTGTAAAGAAAAACACTAGAGAAAACTTACCCTAATCACAAAAAATGTGATGAAGATCGCAACTAAGGTAACAATTGATCCAACGGCATAATGATACCAATCCTCATTATCAATGGCATATTTTCTAATCTTCTTAAGCTTCAGGCGCATTGCATCCATCTTCAAGCGCATTGCATTCATCTTCATCTTGTGATCATCGATGACATCGGCAACATACAACTCCAATGTCATCTTCTCATCTTCAATTCTTTTAATTTTTTCTTTCAAATACTCATTTTCTTTTTCAACTAAATTTAACTTTTCGACAAGAGGTCCGTTTCAAATTCCGGTTCACATACCTCCTAGATTAAAATATCTCTATGTCAACTTGATGGCCATAATTGTCATAAATGTGAAATGCAACAAATAGTTATGAAAGAGAATTTACCACATCCGAATCATAAGGCGGGCGAGGGCCGACCAGGACGGACATCAAGACCATGGCACTATGTATAAGAAACAATCATACAAAGTAAGGAAATTATAAATACCAACTATATAAATCATACAATCATACAAATAACTATATAAATCAAGTACAACATAAAATTTTGAATACCTAATAATCACTATCGGTAATGACGTGCTCATCATCATCATTAATAAAAGCATCATCATCACTATCGGTAATGACGTGCTCATCATCAGCATTAATAAATGCATCATCATGTGGAAGGCTACCTTTACGTAATCGTTCAAGTATTGACAGGTCACCTGCAGTAGTAACTTCTTCTTCTTCCGGCTCAGGGGTGAAGTCGGATTCACTATCGTTATCTACTTCAATGTTTTGGGGTGGAGTAGAGCGGTTCTTGAAATGTTTTTTGGAAAGACGTGTTTCTTGGAAGAATTCTCATTCGTCATATGTGTCTTGGTTAATGTGAGGTTCATAATCCTTTTCATTGGGGGGAGGTGGTCTAACACGTGGCGGCACTTCATAAACGATGTCCCAACCACTGAGATTTGGATCACTTTGACAGGCCCACGGTAGATATAAAACTTGGGTTGCCTGTTGAGCCGTAATATAGACATCGGGAACATCCAAATGGGTGCTTTGTTTGATTTCGACTAGCCCTGTATGTTCATGAGTCCTTCTAGTCCCCCTCGGCTGGAACCAATAACATATAAAGACTACGATGTTTGGTGGGTTTTCACCATAGAATTCAAGTTCATAAATTGCTTCAACTCTTCCATAATACTAGATACCTCCTTCGCCGATAGCAGAGACACAACAATTTGTAGACTTTCGGTCGGCCATAGATAGCTCTTTGCCATAGGTACGAAAGTGATACACGTTGATGTCGTATTTGTCAAATGAACGGACCTTATAGTCAAAACCATTAGCTACTTGTCTCAATTCGGCATCCATAATCTCTGAATTAGCCTACAAGTTTAATACAAAAGGATTGTTGCATTAGTCGAAAATTAGCCAAAGAAATGAAAGGGTCAAATGGAAATTACCGTTCTTTTTTAACCAAGAGATGAAACCGGGATATTCGGCTCCTTGTTTTGCCAGAAGCTCATACTCTTCGATGGAATCCTTTTGGATCACCGCTCCATACGAGAATATGGCGACGTATCGACTGCATCAAATATCCAGGAATAAGAGAAGTTCAAAGGAATTAGAAGTTGTGAAACAATGTACCGAGATCTTACTCGATATACGGCCACACTTCTGTTAGGTTGTTGAAGAGATACAGCGAAATTGTTCGCCATTCTTGAACATCCAACCTTAATGGTTTCCAACCACTGTCTCGTGTGAGATTCCCTTTGAATAGGCTGAGGTTGGATTGACCCTTTTGAGGTTCTTCAGCATTGTACCGAGGCTTCGGATTATGCAAATAACGTTTTTTGGCTTCGTAGTGTGCTGTCATGAAGTTTGCCGCCTCCTCGGTGATGAATGCCTCCGCCATCGATGCTTCTATTCTACGTTTATTTTTACATTTTGCTCGAAGCGTCTTCTGCATCCTCTTAGTTGAGTAGCACCAACGATTTTGTACAGCCCCCCCCCCCCAATCGTGACTCGGTCGGGAGATGCAAAATCAAGTGTTGCATTGGATTAAAGAAGCTTGGCGGAAAGATCATCTCTAACTTGCAGATCAACTCCGCCGCCAACTATTCCATTTCTTCTAGGAGGCCAGGCGATAGTTCTTTCGCACAAAGAACACGGAAGAAATAGCTTAGCTCTGCTAGTACTAGCCATTCATCCTCAGGGATGAAGCCACGCAACATCACCGGCATTATCCGCTCAATCCATATCTGCCAATCATGACTTTTTAGACCAAAATTTTCAATTTTTGAAGACTCGCTCCCCTCTTTAGATTTGTTGCATACCCATCGGGGAACATCAACTGCATTTTCACCCACAAAATAATTTCCTTCATAGCTGGCCTTCCAAGATTGAACCATGCCTTTCGCTTCATCCAGTTCCCCTTTCCTTTCGGTTCTTTCATGTTTTGTAATGGTCTATCACATAGCTCCTCTTGATCGACTATAGCCTTAGTATTATCCTTTGATTTCCCCTCTATGCCGAGAAATGTACCAAAAATGGCTTCGGCGATATTCTTTTCAGTGTGCATCACATCGATGTTGTGTGGGCAAATGAGGTCTTTGAAGTAAGGCAGATCCCAGAAGCATGTCTTGTGAGTCCAAGCGTGTTCCTTATTATACCCCTTGAAATACCCTGGACGCTCTGGATCTGGATCGAGAGTGTTTAGCTGATCTAGAGTCTGTTGGCCTGTCAACGCAGGTGGTGCAGAGTGTTTGACAACTCTACCTTTGATGAAGTTCTTCTTGTCTTTCCTGAACTTATGGCCAGGATGTAGAAACGGTCTATGCAAGTCGAAGCAACTATACTTGCGCCCTGTCGTCAGCCAACGAAACTCAAGAGCTCCCTAGCATGTGGGGCACGGGAACCTTCCATGCACACACCAGCCAACGAATAGCGTATACGCCAGCAAGTCATGCGTCGAGTACATGTACCAGGCATGCATTATGAAGTTCTCTTTGCTAAAGGTGTCGTATGTCTTGAACCCATTATCCCAAGATTCTTGCAATTCGTCCTTAAGCGGCTGCATGTACACATTCATATTCTTCCCCGGATAGTTGGGCCCTAGAATTATCAACGTCAGGAAAATCTTCTTTCTTTGCATAATCTGCCCGGGGGGAGATTGAGTGGAATGACAAACACGGGCCAACAGCTGTATGCGGTTGCCATCTGACCAAACACACTGAACCCATCTGTGCTGACGGCGACTCGAGGATGCCTTGGATCTGTCGTTTTTCCTTATGTAATGCATCGAAGCACTTCCACGCTTCACCATCCGATGTGTGCACCATCATCACATTCCCATCTGCATTTAGTTCGGTTCTTTTGCCCGTTTTGTGCCATGTCATCTGTCTGGCCGTCTCTTCAACCATGAAAAGACATTGAAGTCTTGCTACGATTGGCATATACTGAAGAACATTAACGCGTATTTTGGTCTGCGTCTTCTCACCCATACCGTTGTCTACCACAACATACCTGGAAGAATTGCAAGTGGGACAATAGTTCAAGTCCTCATACTGAAGCCTAAATAAGACACATCATTTCTCACAGGCATGTATCTTCTCATAGGGCATCTTAAGAGCACGGAGGATTTTGTCTGACTGGTACAGGTTTGGAGGTAGCACATGGCCTTTGGGTAGAAATCATTCGAATACTGTCATCATTGCGTCTTAGCATTCTCTGCCCAAGTTGAATTGAGCCTTCAGAGCCATTATTTATGAGATGGCATCCAGCTGACAAAGCTCCATGTGCTCGTGGAGAGGACGTTTTGAGGACTCCAACATTTCAGTGAATGCCTTTGCAGATTCCTCCATCTCCTCGTCCGAGTCCCGAGCATCATCAAAGTCTTGCACCATGTATGCGGTCCCAGCACCATGCTCGTCGGTGCGACGATGAACCACCTCGGCTCTAGCACATTGGGCAGACTCACCATGTAATGTCCAGACCATGTAACCAGGCGTAAAACCAAACTTCTGCAGGTCTTTACTCATTTCAAGCTCATATCTCTTTTTATAGTTGTCGTAACGGGCACAGGGGCACCAGCTTAATTCCTGTCCATTTGCAAATGCGGCTCTAACAAACCCCTTGGTTTTTGTTAACCATTCCTCGGTCCAAACTTTCTGACTAGTGTAACCGGTGTACATCCATGCACGATCACTCATATTGACTTCCTACTAGACACACAAGAAATATATACATAATTAAGCAAACCATGCATATCCATCAGTTAATGGAGTTTGTCAGTTTTATTACGTCCATGCAACCTACACGCTAATAGGTAAAGATAGGTCCTAATCCCACCAGAGTATGTGTAGATTGGGTTCGCTTTCCGATGCTCTGCTCCGGATCCGATGCAAAATTTCGGCAGCACCTCCTCGTTATTCTCCTGATACATGTCTCGGCAATAAGCAGAGAGGATGTGTACCCGGAGTACAACAGGGAGGCATTGACAAAAGTCTGCATCGGATCTACAGCAGAGCATATGGGAAAATGAACTCAATCTACACATACTCAGGCTGCCCATGGATAACGTTCGACAATTCGAAAGAATCATGATTATAAATATGCAAATGCATGCATATTTATAGATGTAACCCTTTCGAACGGGAGACGCATAGTGGTTACGCATACTGATGATTGACACCTATAGCTAGCAAGTTTCATCGGCACGAAGATCGGAACAGAGCAAATGAAGGGGGGAGGAGGATATGTCATTTGTGCTCACCAACGAATGCAGGGGCAGAGCTCGTCGAACACCACACCCTCGCAGCGACGAAATAACTGCACATTTGAATCGAAAGATGAATAACATAGCAATTTTGTTTCTTTCGTCGACCTAACTAAATTTTTACAACAGGATGAGCGGGTTAGGGGATCCTTGGTGTCGATGGAACCCTAAATAGCAAGTATTCGACACCGACGGCCACATGTATCTAGCACCGACGATACTTGCTATTTAGGGTTGCATCGACACCGAGGAACCCCTAACCTGCTCGTCCCCGGGCGCCCTCTTTTTTCCGTTCCTTCTTCTTCTTCTTTCTTCTTCTCCCTCCTCATCTTTCTCCCTCCTCCTCCTCCTCCTTCTACTCTAAAATAAACTAAACTAAACTAAACTAAAACTAAAACTAAAACTAAAACTAAAATTAAACTGGAAATAAAACTAAACTAAAACTAAAACTAAAACAGAAATTAAAATAAAATAAAATAAAAAAACTAAACTAAAAAAAGGGGGAAGAACAAACTTGCAGGCACCGGTGGAGGGCGAGGTCGGCCGGTGGGGCGGGACGGTGCAGGGGCCGTGGGGAGGAGGGCGGCAGCGGGGCGGGGCGGGGCATGGCCGCGGGGAGGGGTCCGGCACCGGGGCGGCCCGGCGCAGGTGTAACGCCCTCGATGCGGCTATATCTCCCACGTGTTGAAGCACGACTTAGAGGCATAACCGCATTGAAAGCAATGTCGCAAGTGAGGTAATCTTCACACAACCCATGTAATACATAAGGGAAAGAGATACATAGTTTGCTTACAATCGCCACTTCACACAATACATGAATAAAGCATTACATCATCCAGATACAATCAAGGTCCGACTACGGAACCAAAATAAAAGAAGACTACCCCAAATGCTACACAGATCCCTGGTCGACCCCAACTGGGCTCCACTACTGATCAACTGAAACGAAACAACACAATGAACGAGATCTTCATCGAGCTCCTCCTTGAGCTTGGTTGCGTCACCTGCTCGATAACATCGGCACCTGCAAACTGGTTTTGGAAGTATCTGTGAGTCACGAGGACTCAGAAATCTCACACCCTCGCGATCAAGACTATTTAAGCTTATAGGAAGCATAAAAGGTATGAGGTGGAGCTGCAGCAAGCGACTAGCATATATGGTGGCTAACATACGCAAATGAGAGCGAGAAGAGAAGGCAAAGCATGGTCGAACAACTATGATCAAGAAGTGACCCTAGAACAACCTACGTCAAGCATAACTCCAACACCGTGTTCACTTCCCGGACTCCGTCGAGAAGAGACCATCACGGTAACACACGCGGTTGGTGCATTTTAGTTGAGATAATCTTTAGGTTTTCTACAACCGGACATTAACAAATTCCCATCTGCCCATAACCGCGAGCACGGCTTTCGAAAGTTCAAATCCTTGCAGGGGTGTCTCAACTTAGCCCATCACAAGCTCTCACGGTTAACGAAGGATATTCCTTCTCCCAAGACAATCCGATCAGACTCGGCATCGCGGTTACAAGACATCCCCGACAATGGTAAAACAAGTCCAGCAAAGCCACCCAGATGTGCCGACAAATCCCGATAGGAGCTACACATATCTCGTTCTCAGGGCACACCGGATGAGCAAGACGTCGGGTGGGCCAGCCCAAAGTTGCCCCTAGTAGCTCTGGACATCGCTCAATTTGGACCAACACTTAGACAAGCACTGGCCCGGGGGGTTAAAATAAAGATGACCCTTGGGCAGGCCTACCCAAGGGAAAGAAAAGGCTAGGTGGCGAATGGTAAAACCAATGTTGGGCCTTGCTGGAGGAGTTTTATTCAAGGTGAACTGTCAAGGGGTTCCCATTATAACCCAACTGTGTAAGGAACGCAAAATCCAGGAACATAACACCGATATGACGGAAACTAGGGCGGCAAGAGTGGAACAAAACACCAGGCATAAGGCCGAGCCTTCCACCCTTTACCAAGTATATAGATGCGTTAATTAAATAAGAGATATTGTGATATCCAACAAAATATCCATGTTCCAAACATGGAACAAACTCCAATCTTCACCTGCAACTAACAACGCTATAAGAGGGGCTGAGCAAAGCGGTAACATAGCCAAACAACGGTTTGCTAGGACAAGGTGGGTTAGAGGCTTCGCTTAACAATGTGGGAGGCATGATAAAGCAAGTGGTAGGTATCACAGCATAGGCATAGCAAAAGAGCGAGCAACTGGCAAGCAAAGATAGAAGTGATTTCGAGGGTATGGTCATCTTGCCTGAAATCCGCAAGGAAGAAGAACGAGTCCATGAAGAAGACAAGCGGACGAATTCGAACGGGTCCTCACAAAAGCGATGTTAACGGAAACAACCCGAAGAAGCAACACCGGAAAGAAGCACACAACATAATAAACAACCAGCACATGAACATGGCATGATATGCGGGATGTGGTATGTGATGCATATGCATGATTTGAAAAGAAATGATTGAACTTGGCCTCAACTTGGAAGTCCAAGAGTGCCACTGTAAAGGTGAGGTGATTTCGGTCGAAATCGATATAAAGATCACCGGAATCGGATGCACGGTTTGGAAATGGCAAGCAAAACAAATATGGCACCGGTCTGCGATAAACAACAAGTAGCCATCTAAATGCATTAAGATAAATAAGCTACAGCACTCTAACATGGCAACAAAATACATGGCAGGCATCCACTCATTAAGCTTGACAAAAGATGAACACTGAGCTACGGCTAATTCACTCATTAACATGCTCAAACAAGCATTGCAAAAGTGCAAATGATAACAGGTTACAGACTTAGTGAAATAAGCAACAAGTCAGGAATTTACCATCAGGAAGCAATGTTTAGAGCATGATAACTATATACCACAGGAACATATCATGCAAAGCAAGGCATGGCATAAAGCTACTCAAAGCATATAACAAAAGTCCCTTAGTTCTCATAAGCCAAAAGGTCGGAAAATACAATTGCAAGCATGTGAACATAGCAAAAACATAAACAGATTCAGACTTAGTGAAAAACTGGAGCATGCAAAACAGTTAACGAGTAGGCATGTTTACGAGCTCGATGCACTCACTACAAAGCATGGCATGACAATCTAAGCATACACCCATCAAGAAGACATGGCATAGAAGTTAAACATGGCAAGAACAACAACATAGCATGCACGGATCAATAACAACAAGCTTGGCAAAGTCGCTAAACATGTTAACAATCTGCCAGGATCATTTTATAGCAAAAGTAGAGTTTGATTGACTCAAGCTAGGGTGCTTCATAAATGCAAACAAAGACATGGATGGATAGAGCACCACAATATTAACAAAACATCATTACTGATCATCCTCAAAAGAGGCATGGATCACTAGGAAACAACATGATCATATGGCATAAAGACAATAACAGGACAAGGATGTAATAAACGAGTGATATTAGTATACTCCTTATACTCTAGAATGGTCTGAATCTCTCTATTTAATCCACCCATAAAACGTGCAAGCATAGCTTCATTCTCCTCAACAATACCACATCTAATCATGCCAGTTTGTAATTCCTGATAATATTCTTCTACAGAATTTTTTCCTTGTCTTAAACGCTGCAATTTTTGAAGTAATTCATGTTGATAATATGGTGGAACCCAATGAGTACCCATAGCAGTTTTGAAAGCAGCCCAAGTAGCTGGAATAGGATATAATCTACAATGCTCAGACCACCAAACACATGCAAAACTAATGAATGCACAAACAGTAGCAGGAACACGTCTCTCCTCGGGATATTGTAAACATGTAAATCGTTGTTCAGTTTCTAACTCCCAAGTAAGATATATATCAGGAACATATCTACCCTCAAATGGTGGAATATTCAATTTTAGTTTAGGGAGATGGTCATGATCTCGTACCTGAGGGTGAGCCCTACCATTGCCAGTATTTCCATGTGGATGACATGGTGGTTGCTGTGCTAGTGGTGGCATGTAGTTCTGATTTTGATCAACCTCATCCTCGTAATCTCCCGCAAAATCATCCTCCTCCGCATCAGTAGCAGGAGCCACAGAAGTATCAACAGCAGCACCAACAGTTTGGCCAGGTGCAAGAGGGAGACGGCTCACTCGGCGGAGGGCTATTTCGTGATGTGGAGGTAGTCGTCGTTGTTGTTGTTGTAGAGGTGTGTTAGGTGCAGCCGGTGGTGGTGGTGGAAGACGCACGAGCAATTCATTAAACCTGTTATCGAGCTTTGTTTCGAACGTCTTCTCCATGCCATCTATCTTCTCCATGTCCTCTTCAAATATGTTTAGCACATCTTGCACCTGTCCACTCATCATTTGCTGAAATTTATCATGCAACTCCTTATTCGTCATGTTCTCCCAGTCAGTCTCATCGGCTTGTGATCCTGCCATGGTTAGCAACAATAGAAACACACAAGAATATGATCCTACAGACTACTAACAAGAGGTGGTGGTGGTGTCACAAATCCATCAAGCAAATCTCAAATTCTTTCCAGTTTTTACCCAGCAGCAGGCGGTGATCGGCAACCGTCGTAGTCAAAACTCTCAAAGCTTGGATAGTGCGATTACCAGGGAGAGTCAAACGCATGACATAGATGTATGTGGAGCTGGGAAGGCTTATAATATGGTAGCAAAAAGGGTCAGCAATAATCAATTCAGAGATGCAAAGTTGAATAAACGCTCAGCGACGGTACTGTGCTGGTCCTAGGCTAGACCGTGCTAGAGACGCGAGCCTAGAACACTAACAAAATCACGGCACTGCACGTAAACAAAGGAGGAGCACACTCTAATTTTTTTTCTTTTTTCACTTTTTTGCACTTTTTTTCCTCTTTTTTTTGCTCCGCAACAAATTTTTTTCGAAAAAGTCTACAAATGGTCTAAAAACTGCCTAGCCAGAATTTTCCAGACTCGGAGTATGGCGTGATTTGGAACTCGAAAACAAAGCAACAAATACTGGACTCGGACTAGGACTGGTGGCGGATATGAATCTGGTGGAACTCGGACTGTGGTGGTATATCTGGACTTGGATTGGTGGTGGTATATGGCGATGGTATATCTGGACTCGGATTGGTGGTGGTATATGGCGATGGTATATGTGGACTCGGATTGGTGGTTGTATATGGCAGCAGCGATGTATATGGTGGGGTGGTGGTATATGGTAATGCTGATGACGATGGTGCGGCGTCGGCGTGACAACCTGTGAACAGAACTCGAAACTCTAAGGGACTAGATGCTAAGACCAGCAACTCGACACGACGATGCAACCGCAAATTCAACAGAGCAAAACTCTAAAAAGACTATGCAAAGGTTCAGATTGGTTCGGATATGATGACCTAACCCTAAAATTATTTTTTTGGCTTTTTCATGGACTATAGGTATGAAGAACAGACTCGACCTAAACTGCAAAAAACTATAAAATCTCACCGAGCAACCTGGAAATCTGATACTACTTGATAGAGGCAAAGGTGTCCCTTCTTTCGATGAGATAGTGGCTATCGTTTTAGAGGAAGTGGACTTTGACGATCCGACTACGAATGTGCGAGGATGTCGTGCCTTAGCAATCGCTAAACCAACTCCGAGGGGTTATTAACCACGCCGGAGCATGATCAACCTAACCACGAGGGCCTGCTTCCTGCGAGCAAACGAAGGACAAGCAAGAAACTGAGATTGCAATCGGGATATTGCGAATATAAGATGAAAGCTTTATTGATCAAGGTGGGGTTCTGTGACGTCTTGGTCTGGTCGTTGGACACAAACGAAGTACGCGAAGTTGCAGCTACGGCGAACTTTTAATCTAAACAAAACCCAAAGCATAAACGACGCCCTAAGGGTTGTATATATGGAGGAAGAGGGGGGAATTTCGTGGCCCTTGGAGGAGGGGTCCGAAACCAACCCTAACTCTTGTTTCCCCACACATACGGACTCTAAAAACAGCCTATACTTAAGTATTTCGAAAATACATGGGCCTGGCCCAATAATAAGGTGACGCAACACCTAAAATAGCGTTTGGACGAAATTTATGAAGTGGCATCTTGTATATTTCGTCCAAGGCTTCATGCACTCCTTATGGTGGCTTCAAAGTCCTGAAATCATCACTTGTAACTCCGTTCTGGATCCCCTTGTGCATGCCATCATCTCCACGCTTGAACTTGTTCCAAGGTTCATCTTTCTTGTCCAAGATAGGCCCTTCATTTGTAAGCAAGACAAATGTATCCAATTTAGGCAGCATCATATTCTCATGAACATTAGAATTGTTACCAAGAAACGAAAGTACTTGATAATTCAATTGGCGTGTGCGAGCTCTAGTAATTGGTCCAGTATGTATAGCAGCAGGGGTTGTGGGTGTAGCAATGGTATTGATGTCCTCATCAGAAACAACATGAACATATGGCATCAAAACAATAACAGGACAAGGACTTAGTGAAATTCGAAGTCCCCGAAATCAGCAACATTGAGTAGGCTACTTTGCATGCTTGTGCTAGTCACCACAAAGATCACAAAAATACATGGCATACACCCCTGTAAAGATGGCATGGCATACATCAAAACACATGTAGAGCTCAGGATCATAGCATGCACACATTAATCATGGCAAAAATGACAAAAGGCCATTTGCTGAAACAGATCTGACATAATCATCACATAGCCCTCTTCCAACAGCATTTCGGGCACCAAGATGAGCTCAAATGAAAATGATGCACTGAGATGAAATGATGTTCTCGTTGAGACAAACATTTTGATATGTTACACGCACGAATCGGAGCCACGGATGCAGAGTTATGACATGATGAATAGAGCTTCAAAATATTGTAGAAAAGGGACTTAGTGATTTTCACCTTGCCCAGATCTATGGTTTCACGCGATCTATGAGGTTCACCAGGATTCCTTGCTGGAATTGACGGGGAAGATGGCCGGAGACATGGCTCCGGCGAGCTGGGAGGCCGTCCGGTCGCCGGAGAAGGCGGAGGAGACCGGGGTCGGCCGGGATGGGGAGATCCAGGGACGGGGATCCCGGATCCGACGTCAGAGGCGAGCGGGATGGCCATGGCAGGGGCGGCGGGCGCGCTCCAGAGGTCGACGGCGGTGATGGGCGGCAGCTCCGGCGATGAAGGTCGCCGGCGATGGCGACGGAGTGCGGCGGCGCTCCGCGAGCGGATGAGGAGGCGCAGAGAAAGGGGCTCGGGTGCGGGGTTCGCAGGCGCGCCGGCGGGTGGCTCGAGGAGATCCGGCAGCCGAGGCGACGAAGTCCGGTCACCGGCGATGGGGCTGACGGTGGCCGGAGCAGGCGAGACGACGGCAGTGAACGCGCGGTCGGACGGCGCGGGGCGCGGGTGCACGCGGGCCGGGCGGCAGCGCAGACGGGCTCGCGCGGGCCCCGGATGGGCTCTGCAGGCCGCGGCGGCGGTGGGAGGAGAGAGGGGGCGGCGGCGGTGAGGTGGCAGCGCGTGGTTGGCTGTGGAGGCCGGCGCGGACATGTCCGGTGTGGGAGAATTTGTCCGGTGGCGCGAGGTAGGAGGAGCTAGGGTTTCATCCGCGAGATTTTCGGGGGAAATGACATATATATAGGTAGAGTGAGCTAGGAGTGTCCAAACGAGGTGCGGTTTTTGGCCACGCGATCATGATCGAACGACTGAGACGATGCAGGAGGTTTAGGTGGGTTTTGGGCCACTTTGGAAGGGTGTTGGGCTGCAACACATATGAGGCCTTATCGATCCCTCGGTTAACCGTTGGAGTATCAAATGAAGTCCAAATGGCACGAAACTTGACAGGCGGTCTACCGGTAGTAAACCAAGGCCGCATGGCAAGTCTCAGTCCAATTCAAGAACGTTTAACACCCTCACACGAAAAGAGGTAGAAAGGGACACTGGGTGACATAGGAGCGCCGGATTGCAAAACGGACAGTGGGGAGAATGCTTGGATGCATGAGACGAACATGTTTGCAAATGCGATGCACATGATGACATGATATGAGATGCATGACACGCAAGCAATGACAAGGCAACAACAGTGAATAACTGGAAGACACCTGGCACATCGGTCTCGGGGTGCTACAACACTCCACCACTACGAGAAGATCTCGTCCCGAGATCTAGAATGGCACCGGAGGGACAACGGAAGAGAAAGAGGAGAGGTAAAACTAAGTTGCTTCTTTGACAAACGAGTGAAACCACGAGCCTTGAAAAGGTTAAGCCATTGAAAGAAAGAATGCAACGAAGAAGAACAAAGTCGAAAGCACTCCAGTAGGGAAGTGGAACAAGGAAGAACAAATTCGGGCAGCACTCCGAATGAAAAGAAGGAGGATTGAATAAGAACTTGATAAGATGAGAAGAACTAGAAGAGATTGACACAACACTCCAGTTAGATGAATAAGCACAGGAAAGAACATGATCTTTGATGAAACGAGATGATGGTTGAAGAAAGCAATATCACAATGCCTCTGGAATGAAAGAATAGAAGTTTGATCATCGGAACAGAAGAACAGAGAAGGAACAACATCTTCTATCTCCGATGAGCTTGAAAAGCATCTTAAAGAGAAGGGTCGCACGGAGTTATTGGTAAACCAACAACGAAAAGAAAACAAATCCTGATATGGTCTTAGGGAATACATATCAAATTATGAGGTGACAACCTTCCACTCATGGGAAGAAGAATTGGATTGATATGAACAAGGAGACGAGAAAGCTTATTCAACGGAAGGATAAAAGAAATTGGGTCAATTATAAGCACCATAATAGCAACAATACTTAGGGAAGGCTTTAGGTGAAATATAACCCAGGATAAATCCAACGAAGAGGTTGATGGATTTAAAATATCTCATTCTTAACAACCTGTGAATCATGAAACATGAACTCAAATTATCAAGAATGACATAATACCACCTCCAATGATACGGAAGAAAAAATTGCACTCCGGATTGCAAGATGAAGAATGCTTGAGCTCCTTTGAAAAGAATCTCGATGAAAACTTCGAGAATGAATTAAATCCTTGATGAACCAACATGTAGAACCTCCATGAAGAACTCCGGTAAAAAAAAGGATGACAAAAGAAAGAGAAGTTGAGAATATAAGGTGAAGCCTTGAAATGATTAAATGGAGTTTTGCGACGAGATAGAACGGAAAACCTCGGAACTCCGGAAAAGAAAGATGAAACAATTGAAATAGAGAATTTGAAGAACCTCCGGAATAAGGAATTAATCATTAGGATGAAACAAGAATAAGAATTACACTATGCTTATCCTTCACCAATTAAATTGATGAGCAACAATGGATTTGGCACACTACTTATTCTTGTAGAAAAGATGAAGATAGATATAGCGCAAACTTGATAAGGTCTTCAATGAACCACCGGTGGGATTCGGAAGAACGAATGAATTGATAAGATAAAGAAGGAAGAGAAAACTTGAACGAACCACCGTAAGAATTGAAAATGAACGAAGAAAAGATAAAGAAACACCGGGAAGAATTGGAAAACGAATGAAGATACTTGAAGGAATTTAGACACAAGTAAACGAAGAGATCATGAGCTGATTAGAGAATTCTTGATGATGCACTGGTAAGATTGGAAAGAACGAATAAATCTTCTGCAATGATGGCCTTCGGAGAAACAAACTGAAAAGACTCTTGAATTACTCCGGATGGGTGAAAAGAATTCTCACAATCAAAAACAATTATGAGAGGAAGGCATTAAGCTAGAACCACGAATCTTGAAGAGAATGGGTAAGATATGGAGGTAAAACTCTTCTTCGGTCTTCACATGTTGATAATGACGACGAGAAACACCACCAAATTGTTTGAGATACTCCGGGATGAAAATTAGAAATGTTGAACCAACGACGAAAAGAATTTGACAGATCTTGGAGAAGACCATCTGACTGATGAAAATTCATACTTACGTCAAACTTCAAAAGAATTTAGGATAACTCCGATAAAATAAGAAGAGTCAGGTAAGATCCTGGGAAAAGACCTGTGGGTTAGGGCCCACTGAAAAAATACACCATAGAACGATTACTTGCAAAGGAGATAGCACCAGTTTGAATTAAACGGCTTGAATGAGATAACAACCTCGAGATATCTTGGACGGATTAATAATGGAGACACCAATCTTTTGAGATATCTTCAGCACTCCGGAACAATTGAATAGCGAGAAATGGATGATTAAGAAGAGAAAGTATTTGAAAACGAGGAAAAGAATACGATCAACCCTGACAGGCTTGAGTTGGAACTACCAGAGAAGGAAAAGAACGAAGAATGATGAGCTTGAAGCTCCATTAGAATCTTCATGAGAATCACCGGGTAAGAACATTAAAGGAAAGGAATGGAGAGACTTCACATGAATAAAATGGATACACGATAAAGAAATCCGAATCCTTGAAGAAACAAGGGTGGGAGGGCGGGAAAAACAAAGGCAACTTGGAGACGGATGAAACAAACACCGTTGAGAAGAACAGATACTTGAACTTGCGGATGTTGAAATGATTGGATCCACTTGAAGAAAAACACGTCGATGAAAAGGATTGACATGACAATCTCGATTATCAAGAAGGATTGGTATTCATCTCGAAGTATGAGAACACCATTTGGGGAAGGTATGGAATCAACATTTGACTTCGAAGCAACTCGAATACCACAACTCAAAACAAAACAAATGATTGGCTTGCAGAATAAGCCGGAACAAACATATGATAGAGATTTCGTCTGAAGTTTTCGTGGTGGGGCCTACATGGGCTCGATCATACAGCACCATCATGTACAAGGCAGTGCACATGACATACGAAGCGTCCCCGAGTCGGCATAGCCAAGGACTCTTAAGACACAACGAGACCACTATAAAACCAACCGTGAATAGGCGGACCACTAGACGTCGAACCCCAATTTCATATCATACATCTGTCGGAAAGATATCCTAAGAGCTACTTGAATTCCCACTTATAAACTCCCGAAATTTTCCAGTTATGCAATCAGGTGTTGGGTATACAGGGCAAGCATAATATCTCACCCAAAACTACACAAATCCTACATCCAGCTGTATCCATCCTTCAACACATAACCAAGAAACCTTCGGAAATCATTTACCTCAACCTTCAAAAAGCATTCGTTATACGAGTTATGGCAATACTCCCGAACTCCCGCCCCAGTACTGGGTGGCGTCGATCTCACCAACAACTACATAAAAGAGATTTTCGATGTCGGCAAAAAAACTCAGGTATTCTAGAACTGCAACGATAAAATTGTGACGACAACACCTCGGAGCTCAACTCCCCGGGACACTGCCACAACCCCTAAATGTCAGGAGGCACCAAGAACAATGTTCTCGTCACAAAACCATCGGAACAATTCCAAGATACCCGCGTGATCCTAAAAAAAATTTAGTGAAATTTGAGAAGAGAAGAGTCAAAACTCTACTCAGGATGCCTCACCAGAGCGACGAAGGGACTGAGGAGTAAAAATAATTCCTAACTCTCCGATATATATAATCCTAAAAGACTGAAAACATTTTCTAGACTCAACAACGCCAATGATTCGATCAAGCAGGGGGCTCCTAAAGTCGGGGAAGGCTTTGATTACCAACTTGTAACGCCCTCGATGCGGCTATATCTCCCACGTGTCGAAGCGCGACTTAGAGGCATAACCGCATTGAAAGCAATGTTTCAAGTGAGGTAATCTTCACACAACCCATGTAATACATAAGGGAAAGAGATACATAGTTGGCTTACAATCGCCACTTCACACAATACATGAATAAAGCATTACATCATCCAGATACAATCAAGGTCCGACTACGGAACCAAAATAAAAGAAGACTACCCCAAATGCTACACAGATCCCCGATCGACCCCAACTGGGCTCCACTACTGATCAACTGAAACGAAACAACATAATGAACGAGATCTTCATCGAGCTCCTCCTTGAGCTTGGTTGGGTCACCTGCTCGATAACATCGGCACCTGCAAACTGGTTTTGGAAGTATCTATGAGTCACGGGGACTCAACAATCTCACACCCTCGCGATCAAGACTATTTAAGCTTATAGGAAGGGTAAAAGGTATGAGGTGGAGCTGCAGCATGCGACTAGCATATATGGTGGCTAACATACGCAAATGAGAGCGAGAAGAGAAGACAAAGCAACGTCGAACAACTATGATCAAGAAGTGACCCTAGAACAACCTACGTCAAGCATAACTCCAACACCGTGTTCACTTCCCGGACTCTGCCGAGAAGAGACCATCACGGTTCCACACGCGGTTGATGCATTTTAATAGAGATAATCTTTAGGTTTTCTACAACCGGACATTAACAAATTCCCATCTGCCCATAACCGCGGGCACGGCTTTCGAAAGTTCAAATCCCTGCAGGGGTGTCTCAACTTAGCCCATCACAAGCTCTCATGGTTAACGAAGGATATTCCTTCTCTCAAGACAATCCGATCAGACTCGGCATCCCGGTTACAAGACATCCTCGACAATGGTAAAACAAGTCCAGCAAAGCCACCTAGATGTGCCGACCAATCCTGATAGGAGCTACACATATCTCGTTCTCAGGGCACACCGGATGAGCAAGACGTCGGGTGGGCCAGCCCAGAGTTGCCCCTGGTAGCTCCGGACATCGCTCAGTTTGGACCAACACTTAGACAAGCACTGGCCCGGGGGGTTAAAATAAAGATGACCCTTGGGTGGGCCTACCCAAGGGAAAGAAAAGGCAAGGTGGCGAATGGTAAAACCAATGTTGGGCCTTGCTGGAGGAGTTTTATTCAAGGCGACTGTCAAGGGGTTCCCATTATAACCCAACCGTGTAATGAACGCAAATTCCAGGAACATAACACCGATATGACAGAAACTAGGGCGGCAAGAGTGGAACAAAACACCAGGCATAAGGCCAAGCCTTCCACCCTTTACCAAGTATATAGATGCATTAATTAAATAAGAGATATTGTGATACCCAACAAAATATCCATGTTCCAAACATGGAACAAACTCCAATCTTCACCTGCAACTAACAACGCTATAAGAGGGGTTGAGCAAAGCGGTAACATAGCCAAACAACGGTTTGCTAGGACAAGGTGGGTTAGAGGCTTGGTTTAACAATATGGGAGGCATGATAAAGCAAGTGGTAGGTATCACAGCATAGGCATATCAAAAGAGCGAGCAACTGGCAAGCAAAGATAGAAGTGATTTCGAGGGTATGGTCATCTTGCCTGAAATCCCGCAAGGAAGAAGAACGAGTCCATGAAGAATACAAGCGGACGAAGTCGAACGGGTCCTCACAAACGCGACGTTAACGGAACCAACCCGAAGAAGCAACACCGGAAAGAAGCACACAACATAGTAAACAACCACCACATGAACATGGCATGATATGCGGGATGTGGTATGTGATGCATATGCATGATTTGAAAAGGAATTATTGAACCTGGCCTCAACTTGGAAATCCAAGAGTGCCACTGTAAAGGTGAGGTGATTTCGGTCAAAATCGATATAAAGATCACCGGAATCGGATGCATGGTTTGGAAATGGCAAGCAAAACAAATATGGCACCGGTCTGCGATAAACAGCAAGTAGCCTTCTAAATGCATTAAGATAAATAAGCTACAGCACTCTAACATGGCAACAAAATACATGGCAGGAATCCACTCATGAATCTTGACAAAAGATGAACACTGAGCTACGGCTAATTCACTCATTAACAGGCTCAAACAAGCATGGCAAAAGTGCAAATGATAACAGGTTACAGACTTAGTGAAATAAGCAACAAGTCAGGAATTTACCATCAGGAAGCAATGTTTAGAGCATGATAACTATATACTACAGGAACATATCATGGAAAATCAAGGCATGGCATGAAGCTACTCAAAGCATATAACAAAAGTCCCTTAGTGACCATAAGCCAAAAGGGATCAGAAAATACAATTGCAAGCATGTGAACATAGCAAAAACATAAACAGATTCAGACTTAGTGAAAAACTGGAGCATGCAAAACAGTTAACGAGTAGGCATGTTTACTAGCTCGATGCACTCACTACAAAGCATGGCATGACAATCTAAGCATACACCCATCAAGAAGACATGGCATAGAAGCTAGACATGGCAAGAACAACAACATAGCATGCACGGATCAATAACAACAAGCTCAGCAAAGTCGCTAAACATGTTAACAATCTGCCAGGAACATTTTATAGCAAAAGTAGAGCTCGATTGACTCAAGCTAGGGTGCTCCATAAATTCAAACAAAGACATGGATGGATAGAGCACCACAATATTAACAAAACATCCTTATTGATCATCCTCAAAAGAGGGACGGATCACTAGGAAACTGATAGAGGCAAAGGTGTCCCGTCTTTCGATGAGATAGTGGCTATCGTTTTAGAGGAAGTCGACTTTGACGATCCGACTACGAACGTGCGAGGACGTCGCGCCTTAGCAATCGCTAAACCAACTCCGAGGGGTTATTGACCACGCCGGAGCACGATCAACCTGACCACGAGGGCCTGTTTCCTGCGAGCAAGCGAAGAACAAGCAAGAAACTGAGATTGTAATCGGGATATTGCGATTATAAGATGAAAGCTTTATTGATCAAGGTGGGGTTCTGTGACGTCTTGGTCAGGTCGTTGGACACAAACGAAGTACGTGAAGTTGCAGCTACGGCGAACTTTTAATCTAAACAAAACCCAAAGTCTAAATGACGCCCTAAGGGCTGTATATATGGAGGAAGAGGGGGGAATTTCGTGGCCCTTGGAGGAGGGGTCCGAAACCAACTCTAACTCTTGTTTCCCCACACATACGGACTCTAAAAACAGCCTATACTTATGTATTTCGAAAATACATGGGCCTGGCCCAATAATAAGGTGACGGACCACCTAAAATAGCCTCTCGACGAAATTTATGAAGTGGCATCTTGTATATTTCGTCCAAGGCTTCATGCACTCCTTATGGTGGCTTCAAAGTCCTGAAATCATCACTTGTAACTCCGTTCTGGATGTCATTGCGCATGCCATCTTTCTTGTCCAAGCTAGGCCCTTCATTTGTAAGCAAGACAAATGTATCCAATTTAGGCAGCATCATATTCTCATGAACATTAGAATTGTTACCAAGAAACGAAAGTACCTGATAATTCAATTGGCGTGCGCGAGCTCTAGTAATTGGTCCAGTATGTATAGCAGCAGGGGCTGTGGGTGTAACCATGGTATTGATGTCCTCATCATCCTCCCCTTCTTGAAATGAAGTCGTCCTCGACGAAAGTTCATCGTCCTCACCCAAATAAGGCTTCAAATCTGCAATGTTAAAAGTGGGACTAACCCCAAAATCTGCAGGCAGCTCAAGTTTATATGCATTATCATTCATTTTCCCTAACACCTTAAAAGGACCATCAGCACGTGGCATTAGCTTTGATTTGCGCAAATTAGGAAATCTATCCTTACGCAAATGTAACCAAACAAGATCTCCAGGTGCAAACACAACATGTTTTCTACCCTTATCTCCAGCAAGTTTATATTTAGCATTCATACGCTCAATGTTTTCCTTAGTTAACTCATACATTTTTAAAATCAATTCAGCACGTTCTTTAGCATCAAAATTAACCTTCTCCGAAGATGGAAGAGGCAACAAATCAATAGGTGCATGAGGTAGGAAACCATCCACAATTTCAAAAGGGCACATCTTAGTAGTAGAATGCAATGAACGATTATAAGAAAATTCAATATGAGGCAAGCATTCTTCCCACATTTTCTTGTTATTCTTCAAAACAGCCCTAAGCATAGTAGACAATGTTCTATTGACTACTTCAGTTTGTCCATCAGTTTGGGTGACAAATAGTACTAAAAAGCAGCTTAGTCCCCAACTTAGCCCATAAACATCTCCAAAAGTGGCTAAGAAATTTAGTATCACGATCTGAAACAATAGTATTTGGCACACCATGCAAGCGAATAATTTCACGAAAGAACAAATCAGCAACATTAACAGCATCATTGCTTTTATGACATGGTATAAAGTGTGCCATTTTCGAGAACCTATCCACGACAACAAATATGCTATCCCCCCCTTCTTTGTTCGAGGTAAACCTAAAACAAAGTCCATAGATATATCCTCCCAAGGAACCCTAGGTACAGGCAAAGGCATATATAAACCATGAGGATTGAGTCGTGATTTAGCTTTTTGACATGTAGTGCAGCGAGCAACAAAACGCTCAACATCCCGTCTCATCTTTGGCCAAAAGAAATGTGTAGCAAGTATATCCTCTGTCTTCTTGACGCCAAAGTGTCCCATTAATCCTCCTCCATGCGCCTCCTGCAACGACAAAAGACGAACAGAGCTAGCTGGAATGCATAGCTTGTTAGCACGAAACACAAATCCATCATTAAGAACGAAGTTATTCCAAGTTCTCCCTTCCTTACAATTCTGCAATACATCTTTAAATTCAGCATCATGCACATATTGATCTTTGATGGTCTCCAAACCAAATATTTTAAAGTCAAGTTGTGAAAGCATAGTATAACGACGAGACAATGCATCAGCAATAACATTTTCTTTACCCTTCTTGTATTTAATGACATAAGGAAAAGTATCAATGAATTCAACCCATTTAGCATGTCTACGGTTCAGTTTTGCTTGACTTTTAATGTGTTTCAAAGATTCATGATCAGAATGTATAACAAATTCCTTGGGCCATAAATAATGTTGCCATGTTTCTAAGGTCCGAAGAAGAGCATATAATTCTTTGTCATAAGTAGAATAGTTGAGACTAGGCCCACTCAATTTTTCAGAAAAGTATGCAACAGGTTTGCCATCTTGTAATAACACACCTCCTAATCCAATTCCACTAGCATCACATTCAAGCTCAAAAGTCTTATTAAAATCAGGAAGTTGGAGTAAAGGAGCATGTGTCAACTTATCTTTCAATACCATGAAGGCTTCTTCATGTGCGGTACCCCAAACAAAAGGCACATCCTTCGTTGTAAGCTCATTGAGAGGTGCAGCAATGGTGCTGAAATCTCTCACAAAACGCCTATAGAAACCAGCGAGGCCAAGGAAACTCCTCACTTGTGTGACCATTTTGGGCTGCGGCCAACTCTCGATAGCTTCAATCTTGGCTTTATCAACTTCAATTCCCTATGGAGTAACAACATAGCCAAGAAAAGATACTCGGTCGGTGCAAAAGGTGCACTTTCCAAGGTTACCAAACAAACGTGCATCACATAGAGCAATAAAAACAGCACGTAAATGTTCCAAATGTTCCTCCAAAGATTTGCTATAAATTAATATGTCATCAAAGTAAACTACCACAAATCGCCCAATGAAAGCACGTAAAACTTCGTTCATTAACCTCATGAAAGTACTAGGTGCATTAGTTAACCCAAAAGGCATGACTAACCACTCATATAATCCAAACTTAGTTTTAAATGTTGTTTTCCATTCATCTCCCAATTTCATACGAATTTGATGGTATCCACTACGCAAATCAACTTTGGAGAATATTATAGAGCCACTCAATTCATCAAGCATATCATCTAGCCTAGGAGTAGGATGTTGATAATGAATAGTAATATTATTAATGCCTCTACAATCAACGCACATACGTGACATACCATCCTTTTTCGGCACTAAAATGATAGGAACAGCACAAGGACTAAGGGATTCGCGTATATAACCTTTGTCGAGCAATTCTTGTACTTGACGCATAATCTCCTTCGTCTCCTCTGGATTGGTATGGTATGGTGCACGGTTGGGTAATGATGCACCGGGAATTAAGTCAATTTGATGCTCAATCCCTCGAGTAGATGGTAATCCTGGTGGCACGTCTTGTGGAAAGACGTCAGCGAACTCCTGCAAAATGTTAGTGACAGCAGGAGGCAAAGAGGAAGGCACGTCCTCGAATGAAAATAATGCCTCTTTGCACACAATAGCATAGCAAACAGATTTGCTAAAATCTAAATCATCAATATCAGATTTGGTGGCAATTAAACATGCACTTTTCAATTTAATTTCAGAAGCAACACTAGATGGTTTATTATTAGGCTGCATTTGTTGCTCAAAGTCTTTTGCCACAATCTGATTTTCACTTTTATTTTTCTCCTGTTTTGCTTTGTTAGCTCTATTAATATCATCTTTCAAAATGGAATCAGGAGTCATAGGAAGCAAAGTAATATTTTTATCCTTATGAACAAGAGTATACTGATTGTTTCTACCATGGTGTACAGAATTTTTATCAAATTGCCATGGTCTACCAAGTAATAAGGTACATGCTTGCATAGGTACCACATCACAATCAACATAATCAGCATATGTAGAGATACTAAAATGCACACAAACGGTACATGTTACCTTAACCTTGCCACTGTTGTTGAACCATTGGATGTAGTAAGGATGTGGATGTGGTCTTGTGGTGAGTGATAGCTTCTCCACCATCTCCATGATAGCCAAGTTATTGCAGCTCCCTCCATCTATGATGACGCGAACAGAGCGTTCCTTCACAACTCCCTTTGTATGGAACAAATTATGCCTTTGATTTTGCTCAGCTTGTGTGACCTGCACACTCAAAACACGTTGAGCAACTAAACATTCATACATGTCAGCATCTTCAGGAGCCATGTATTGCGTCTCATGATCAGAATCATCTCCATCGTGTTCTTCACGTGTAATAAGAGCCAAAGTCTCCTCATCATAGTCACTAGCGGACTCATACCCACCAACCTCAGTAGCAATCATCACACGCTGAGAGTTGCATTCTCTTGCAAAATGTCCTCTTCCCTTACAACGATGACAAATAATATCACTTGTGTGCCCTGTTGATGCCATGGAAGAAGAAAAACTCTGCGCAGGCCCGGGAGGTGTGCTCTTGGCAGATGGTGGTGGTTGCGCCTGCTTTCTTGAATCACGGCTAGAGGTGGCACCTGATGGAGGTGCTGGTGCACATGGTGTCCATGATGAAGATCGACCTGTAGAAAAGTTAGTTCACGCCAATGCCTGTCGATCCTGCACTTCACGTTCAGCTTTACAAGCAAGATGGAATAAACGAGTGATATTAGTATACTCCTTATACTCTAGAATGGTCTGAATCTCTCTATTTAATCCACCCATAAAACGTGCAAGCATAGCTTCATTCTCCTCAACAATACCACATCTAATCATGCCAGTTTGTAATTCCTGATAATATTCTTCTACAGAATTTTTTCCTTGTCTTAAACGCTGCAATTTTTGAAGTAATTCATGTTGATAATATGGTGGAACCCAACGGGTACGCATAGCAGTTTTCAAAGCAGCCCAAGTAGCTGGAATAGGATATAATCTACAATGCTCAGACCACCAAACACATGCAAAACTAGTGAATGCACAAACAGCAGCAGGAACACGTCTCTCCTCGGGATATTGTAAACATGTAAATCGTTGTTCAGTTTCTAACTCCCAAGTAAGATATATATCAGGAACATATCTACCCTCAAATGGTGGAATATTCAATTTTAGTTTAGGGAGATGGTCATGATCTCGTACCTGAGGGTGAGCCCTACCATTGCCAGTATTTGCATGTGGACGACCTGGTGGTTGCTGTGCTGGTGGTGGCACGTAGTTTTGATTTTGATCAACCTCATCCTCGTAATCTCCCGCAAAATCATCCTCCTCCGCATCAGCAGCAGGAGCCACAAAAAAATCAATAGCAGCACCAACAGTTTGGCCAGGTGCAAGAGGGAGACGGCTCGCTCGGCGGAGGGCTATTTCACGATGTGGAGGTAGTCGTTGTTGTTGTTGTTGTAGAGGTGCGTTAGGTGCAGCCGGTGGTGGTGGTGGAAGACGCACGAGCAATTCATTATATCAAGCTTTGTTTCGAACGTCTTCTCCATGCCATCTATCTTATCCATGGCCTCTTCAAATCTGTTTAGCACATCTTGCACCTGTCCACTCATCATTTGCTGAAATTTATCATGCAACTCCTTATTCGTCATGTTCTCCCAGTCAGTCTCGTCGGCTTGTGATCCTGCCATGGTTAGCAACAATAGAAACACACAAGAATATGATCCTACAGACTACTAACAAGAGGTGGTGGTGGTGTCACAAATCCGTCAAGCAAATCTCAAATCCTTACCAGTTCTTACCCAGCAGCAGGCGGTGATCGGCAACCGTCGTAGTCAAAACTCTCAAAGCTTGGATAGAGCGATTACCAGGGAGAGTCAAACGCACGACATAGATGTATGTGGAGCTGGGAAGGCTTATAATATGGTAGCAAAAAGGGTCAGCAATAATCAATTCATATATGCAAAGTTGAATAAACGCTCAACGACGGTACTATGCTGGTCCTAGGCTTGACCGTGCTAGAGACGCAAGCCTAGAAAACTAACAAAATCACGGCACTGCACGTAAACAAAGGAGGAGCACACTCTGAATTTTTTTTCACTTTTTTCCTCTTTTTTTTTGCTCCGCAACAAAATTTTTTTGAAAAAGTCTACAAATGGTCTAAAAACTGCCTAGCCAGAATTTTCCAGACTCGGAGTATGGCATGATTTGGAACTCGAAAACAAAGCAACAAATACTGGACTCGGACTAGGACTGGTGGCGGAGATGAATCTGGTGGAACTCGGACTGTGGTGGTATATCTGGACTCGGATTGGTGGTGGTATATGGCGATGGTATATCTGGACTCGGGTTGATGGTGGTATATGGCGATGGTATATGTGGACTCGGATTGGTGGTTGTATATGGCAGCGGCGATGTATATGGTGGGGTGGTGGTATATGGTAATGCTGATGACGATGGTGCGGCGGCGGCGGCGTGACAACCTATGAACGGAACTCGAAACTCTAAGGGACTAGACGCTAAGACCAGCAACTCGACACGATGATGCAACCGCAAATTCAACAAAGCAAAACTCTAAAAAGACTATGCAAAGGCTCAGATTGGTTCGGATATGATGACCTAACCCTAAAATTATTTTTTTGGCTTTTTCATGGACTATAGGTATGAAAAACAGACTCGACCTAAACTGCGAAAAACTGTAAAATCTCACCGAGCAACCTGGAAATCTGATACCACTTGATATAGGCAAAGGTGTCCCGTCTTTCGATGAGATAGTGGCTATCATTTTAGAGGAAGTCGACTTTGACGATCCGACTACGAACGTGCGAGGACGTCGCTCCTTAACAATCGCTAAACCAACTCCGAGGGGTTATTGACCATGCCGGAGCATGATCAACCTGACCACGAGGGCATGTTTCCTGCGAGCAAGCGAAGAACAAGCAAGAAACTAAGATTGCAATCGGGATATTGCAAATATAAGATGAAAGCTTTATTGATCAAGGTGGGGTTCTGTGACGTCTTGGTCTGGTCGTTGGCCACAAACGAAGTACGCGAAGTTGCAGCTACGGCGAACTTTTAATCTAAACAAAGCCCAAAGTCTAAACGACGCCCTAAGGGTTGTATATATGGAGGAAGAGGGGGGAATTTCGTGGCCCTTGGAGGAGGGGTCCGAAACCAACCCTAACTCTTGTTTCCCCACACATACAGACTCTAAAAACAGCCTATACTTAAGTATTTCAAAAACACATGGGCCTGGCCCAATAATAAGGTGACGCAGCACCTAAAATAGCCTCTGGATGAAATTTATGAAGTGGAATCTTATATATTTTGTCCAAGGCTTCATGCACTCCTTATGGTGGCTTCAAAGTCCTGAAATCATCACTTGTAACTCCGTTCTAGATCCCCTTGTGCATGCCATCATCTCCACGCTTGAACTTGTTCCAAGGTTCATCTTTCTTGTCCAAGCTAGGCCCTTCATTTGTAAGCAAGACAAATGTATCCAATTTAGGCAGCATCATATTCTCATGAACATTAGAATTGTTACCAAGAAACGAAAGTACCTGATAATTCGATTGGCGTGCGCGAGCTCTAGTAATTGGTCCAGTATGTATAGCAGCAGGGGTTGTGGGTGTAGCAATGGTATTGATGTCCTCATCAGAAACAACATGAACATATGGCATCAAAACAATAACAGGACAAGGACTTAGTGAAATTTGAAGTCCCCGAAATCAGCAACATTGAGTAGGCCACTTTGCATGCTTATGCTAGTCACCACAAAGATCACAAAAATACATGGCATACACCCCTGTAAAGATGGCATGGCATACATCAGAACACATGTAGAGCTCAGGATCATAGCATGCACACATTAATCATGGCAAAAATGACAAAAGGCCATTTGCTGAAACAGATATGACATAATCATCACATAGCCCTCTTCCAACAGCATTTTGGGCACCAAGATGAGCTCAAATGAAAATGATGCAATGAGATGAAATGATGTACTCGTCGAGGCGAACAATTTGATATGCTACACGCATGAATCGGAGCCACGGATGCAGAGTTATGACATGATGAATAGAGCTTCAAAATATTGTAGAAAAGGGACTTAGTGATTTTCACCTCGCCCAGATCTAGGGTTTCACGCAATCTACGAGGTTCACCGGGATTCCTTGCCGGAGTTGACAGGGAAGATGGCCGGAGACGTGGCTCCGGCGAGCTGGGAGGCCGTCCGGTCGCTGGAGAAGGCGAAGGAGACCGGGGTCGGCCGGGACGGGGAGATCCGGGGACGGGGATCCCGGATATGGCGTCGGAGGCGAGCGGGGTGGCCATGGCAGGGGTGGCGGGCGCGCTCCAGAGGTCGGCGCCGGCGATGGGCGGCAGCTCCGGCGAGCGGATGAGGAGGCGCGGAGAAAGGGGCTCGGGTGGAGGGTTCGCAGGCGCGCCGGCGGGTGGCTCGGGGAGATCCGGCAGCTGAGGCGACGAAGTCCGGTCGCCAGCGATGGGGCTGGCAGCGGCCGGAGCAGGCGAGACAGCGGCGGTGAACGCGCGGTCGGATGGTGCGGGCGCGGGTGCACGCGGGCCGGGCGGCAGCGCAGACGGGATCGCGCGTGCCCCGGATGGGCTCCGCGGGCCGCGGCGGCAGTGGGAGGAGAGAGAGGGCGGCGGTGGTGAGGTGGCAGCGTGTGGTTGGCTGTGGAGGCCGGCGCGGACATGTCCGGTGTGGGAGAATTTGTCCGGTGGCGTGAGGTAGGAGGAGCTAGGGTTTCATCCGCGAGATTTTCGAGGGAAATGACATATATATAGGTAGAGGGAGCTAGGAGTGTCCAAACAAGGTGCGATTTTTGGCCACGCGGTCGTGATCGAACAACCGAGATGATGGAGGAGGTTTAGGTGGGTTTTGGGCCACTTTGGAAGGGTGTTGGGCTGCAACACACACGAGGCCTTATCGGTCCCTCGGTTAACCGTTGGAGTATCAAACGAAGTCCAAATGGCACGAAACTTGACAAGCAGTCTACCGGTAGTAAACCAAGGCCGCATGGCAAGTCTCGGTCCAATCCGAGAACGTTTAACACCCGCACACGAAAAGAGGTAGAAAGGGACACTGGGTGACATAGGAGCGCCGGATTGCAAAACGGACAACGGGGAAAATGCTCGGATGCATGAGACGAACATGTATGCAAATGCGATGCACATGATGACATGATATGAGATGCATGACATGCAAGCAATGACAAGGCAACAACAGCGAATAACTGGAAGACACCTGGCACATCGGTCTCAGGGCGCTACAGCAGGCCTCTCCGGCGACGGGGTGCGGCGGGGC
>NC_041386.1:283420050-283464001 GCF_002162155.2 Triticum dicoccoides
CGCGGGGGGGAGGGCTGGATGGCGGTGGGGGCTGGGTCCGGGTGGCGGGGCTGGCGGGCGGCGGCGGGGGGGAGGAGAGAGGCGGGCACGCGGGAGGGAGACAGAGAAAGAGATAGAGGGGAGACGGCTCGGCCCGTTAAGTGGGCCTTCTTTGCCGTCTGCTAGCAGATGGCAAAGAGGGCGGCCGTTTAGGGCTGGCCCATGTCTCCTCTTTGTTGTCCGCCGGCGGACGGCAAAGAACCTAACCTAGCCACGCCGTGCCCTGTGGGGCCCACCTGGCCCTTTGCCGTCCGCCTTCTAGCTCTTTGCGGTCGGCAGGCTGACGGCAAAGAAGCAGCAGATGATAAATAGACTTTTTGCCATCCGCACTTTCTTTGTCATCCGCTTTGTGGGATCGGACGACAAAGAGGCTCTTTGCCGTCAGCCGGCAGACGGCAAATTGCCAGATTCCAGTAGTGTATCATCAAAATAGTGTGTTACCTCGAGATGCGCATCTTAAGGGGTAAGTGTGGATATTGTGCAAGCGGGTAGACATACCTTCACCAGTAAACAAATAATACTCATTGTCAAACATGTTGTAAGGGGTGGCATTCTCATCCATGAGACGGGTAAGGTACGCCTCCATGTCGTCTGCACCATTGCCAAACCTATAATTGAGGGTTAAGTCTGAATGGACAAAGCACTGCCTTATTGAGTTTTTTCCCAAATAGAAAGTCCCGAACTGTTGCATCTTGCAGAGTTTATAGCAAAAAATTACTAGTTCAGTAAGGTCAGGGTTTTTATAAGGCTTCCATTGAGCTATAAGTGCATTGACTTCCATAGAGTAATGTCCTATGGTGATGAGCGGTGGCTGGTAGTAACTTCCTGGGAGACAGTGACCTTATCCAGAGGTTCGAGACTCAAGTCACCCTGACCTAGAACCTCATGAGGGGATAGTCACTCCTGTAGCTTAGCACTCCATCATGATATTGCAGTACATTCGTTTACAATAAGTTAGATAGTTAAAAATTAGCAGTTCTGGATTAAGGCCAACATAGCCTTTTAATTTGATGTTTTTGTTCCACATATGCATGGGCTGCAACTGATAGAGCAAAGACATAAATAATACTAACTTCATATGGTTATCGCTGCCAATTTGGGTTGCACAAGTTTCCATTTGGAGTTTGAGTTACCTTGTTCAGTTACATAACCCAGCATTTTGTACCAATAAATAACATTAGTTGTTCTAGTTTTTCCAATCTCCAACTACTCTGTCTCATGCATGCCAAAATGATCTATACTATAACCACACAAATCTGAGTTCACATAATACAAGTTTCAAACAACAACAATAGGCAAGAGATTGAGCAATAATACAAGCTGCTATGTTACCGTTTTGTAAATTTTGGCGGCAATAGGCATCTCCATATATAGTTGGACAAAGCATATCAAACAAACTTTGAAAATGACATTTGCAAGCACCGGTAGATATAGTGGGACAAAGCCCTGGTAGATATAGTTGGACAATAAACATACTCTTTTCTGGTGACTTTGAACTATATAGATCTTGTACTCATATGAATAGGGCAATGATGTTGACCTGTTGTAGAATCAAAAGTATGTCTAGAGGGGGTTGATTAGACTACTTGACCAAATAAAAATCTAGCCTTTTCCCAATTTTAGTTCTTGGTAGATTTTTAGCAACTTTGCACAAGTCAAGCAATCAACCTACACATGCAATTCTAAGAGTATAGCAGCGGAAAGTAAAACAATTGCATATGAAGGTAAAGGGAGGAGTTTGGAGGGAGAAAACGCAATGTAGACACAGAGATTTTTGGCGTGGTTCCGATAGGTGGTGCTATCATACATCCACGTTGATGGAGACTTCAACCCACAAAGGGTAACAGTTGCGCGAGTCCACGGAGGGCTCCACCCACGAAGGGTCCACGAAGAAGCAACCTTGTCTATCCCACCATGGCCATCACCCACGAAGGAATTGCCTCACTCGGGTAGATCTTCACGAAGTAGGCGATCTCCTTGCCCTTAAAAACTCCTTGGTTCAACTCCACAATCTTGACGGAGGCTCCCAAGTGACACCTAGCCAATCTAGGAGACACCACTCTCCAAGAGGTAACAAATGGTGTGTTGATGATGAACTCCTTGATCTTGTGCTTCAAATGATAGTCTCTCCAACACTCAACTCTCTCTCATAGGATTGGATTTGGTGGAAAGAAGATTTGAGTGGAAAGCAACTTGGGGAAGGCTAGAGATCAAGATTTATGTGGTAGGAATGGAATACCTTGACCTCAACACAAGTGTAGGTGGTTCTCTCTCAGAAAATGTATGTTGGAAGTGTACGCATGTTCTGATGGCTCTCTCCATGAATGAAGAGTGGGTGGAGGGGTATATATAGCCTCCACAGAAAATCTAACCGTTACACACAATTTACCAAACTCGGTGGGACCGAATCATGAAACTCGGTCGGACCGGTTTAGTATAAAATGTGAACGTTAGGATTTTCAATGGGACCGACACGTCAACTCAGTGGGACCGATGTCATTAGGGTTAGGGCATAACGTAATCTCGGTGAGACCTATTACATAAACTCGGCAGGACCAATTTTGGTAGTAGACAAACAAAGAGTTGGCCAGGCAATCTCGGTGGGACCGATTCGCTCTTTCGGTAGGACCGAAACGTTATGAAAGGGAAACAGAGAGTTTGCATTGCAATCTTGGTGGGACCGATCGCTCATCTCGGTTTGACCGAAACGTTACGAAGGCAAACAGAGAGATTACAATCCCATGTCGGTGAGCCCAAGATCCTTATCGGTGAGATCGAAAAGACTAGGGTTTCTGGCAGTGGCTATGTCAAGAGAACTCGGTGGTGCCGGATAGAGAATTTCGGTGGGGCCGAGTTTAACTTTTGGTTTGGGACATATGTGGATATGAGAAAGTAGTTGAAGGCTTTGGAGCATATCACTAAGCATTTTGAGCAAGAAACTCATTAAGCAACACCCCACCCCCTCTTGATAGTATTGGCTTTTCCTATGGACTCAATGTGATCTTGAATCACTAAAATGAGAAATGTAGAGTCTTGTGCTTTGAGGTTGAGCCAATCCTTTTGTCCTTAGCATTGTGAGGGGTCCACTTTCTAATCCATGCCATGCCAATCATTGAGCTTTCCTGAATATTTATCTTGAAATAGCATTAGCTCAATGAGCTACATGTTGTTAGGAATTACCAAAACCACCCAGGGATAGTTGCACTTTCAATCTCCCCCTTTTTGATAATTGATGACAACATATAGATCAAAGCTTCGAGAAATGATAATAAGATTGAGAAACATCGTCCCTTTGAGAAGTATGTCATAAGCAAGAGCTCCCCCCAAATTTGTACATTATTTAAAATTTGCTTTTGAATGCAAATGCACAATCGATTAGGATCATGGCTTACTCTTCCATGTCAAATACATCTTGATGGAGCGCTCAAAATGATAGAAATTAAAAGCATGCACTCATCACCAAGCAAGTGAATGATCATATAAGGATATAAGAGATAATATCATCCAGCAAGCATTAAGGGTAGCATATGATCAAACACATGATCAAACAAGTATCTCACAAGAACATAAAGTATCTCTCACAAGCACATAATAAAGAAGTTCAACCAAACCAAAACAAGAGAGATAAAAAGCAACACTCTCTCTCGAAGCCTATGATCTATACATTTTTCTCCCCCTTTGGCAACAAGTTACCAAAAAGTACAAAAATGCATAGTGCTAAATGTCTCTTAGGCTTGATCTTTGGGAGGTGGTGTAGAGATGACTCCAAGGACGAAAGCTTTTGTTGATGTAGCTGGAGCTGGTGGAGTGGTTGTTGGAGGTGGCACTGGAGCTGTAGCTGCTGGAGCTGACACTGTAGCTCTAGTATCTGTAACTGGTACTGCATCAGACCTCTGGCTTCGAGGCACTCTAGCAAAAGCATCTGTAGTTGACTTGCCCTTCTTCTCCTCCACTTCCTCCTGAAGCTGCTCAACTGCTGACTGAATCTCAGTTACTTTGACATCAAGATCATAGAATTTCTGCCCAACGATCCTCTCCAAGCTCTCCTGGTTTTGATTCAGGGTAGCCAAGCCCTTCTCAATCCTCAAGGTGGATTGGATCAGATATCCAAGCTGATCTTGCTTGGATTTCAAGAAACACTTGAGATGCCTCTTCAACAGTTGGCATTCTTGCAGCTTTCTCTGCCCTTGCCTTCTCTCTCTTCTCATGTGCTTGCACAGATGTGGAGTCTTCCTCATTCATCACAACAATGTTGTCTTCAAATTTAGGGTATATGGCTAGGTGTTCCTTATCCAATAGATATTTTCATGTGCCCATCTTGGAGTTGATGAGCTCCTGAATTTGTGGGGCATACCCACAGCTTCTCTTCTGATCAGCTGTTGTCCTTTTGATTGTCTCTATGATCAGACTCATGACTTTGAACTTTTGAGGCACATCAAACAAATGTAGAAAATTGATAGCATGTCCTCTGATCATCTTGTGATCACCTGACTTGGGTAGCAATGTGTGCCTTAGGATCCAGTTGATGGTAGGCAGACCAGACAACAAGAAGTGGACAGATCCAAACTTATGAGTCTCTAAAGCATCATCTAGGATCTCTCTGTACATGTGTGCCATAGTGTTGTGGTCTTTCTTCTTCTCGGCATAAACATCCAAGTCATCTTCATGTTCCTCGGGGCATTGATCAACTGAGCCCATTCTTCAACAGTGGATTGGTACCTAGTACCTTCAGACATCCAAAGTATCCTTCCATCTGGATAGAAGTGGGCTTTGGAGTAAAACTGCATCATGAGCTCATCATTCCACTTGGTGAGCTTCTGGGCAACAAATGTATCTACTCCACAAGCCTTGGAGCTGTCATAGACTCCTGGATAGTGATCTTCATTTTCCTTGATGTACTCCCAGTCAACCCATTGATACGTCTCCAACGTATCTATAATTTTTTATTGCTCCATGCTATATTATCTTCTGTTTTGGACAATATTGGGCTTTATTATACACTTTTATATTATTTTTGGGACTAACCTATTTACCGGAGGCCCAACCCAGAATTGCTGTTTTTTTGCCTATTTAGGGTTTCGAAAAAAAGGAATATCAAATGGAGTCCAAATGGAATGAAACCTTTGGGAACATGATTTTTGGAACGAACAAGATCCAGGAGACTTGGACCCTAGGTCAAGCAACCAACAGGGAGACCACGAGGTAGGGGGCGCGCCTACCCCCCCCCCCCTAGGCGCGCCGTCCACCCTCGTGGGCCCCCTGTTGCTCCACCGACTTACTCCTTCCTCCTATATATACCTATGTACCCCCAAACGATCAGATACGGAGCCAAAACCCTAATTCCACCGCCGTAACTTTCTGTATCCACGAGATCCCATCTTGGGGCCTGTTCCGGAGCTCCCCCGGAGGGGGCATCGATCACGGAGGGCTTCTACATCAACACCATAGCCTCTCCGATGAAGTGTGAGTAGTTTACCTCAGACCTTCGGGTCCATAGTTATTAGCTAGATGGCTTCTTCTCTCTTTTTGGATCTCAATACAAAGTTCTCCCCCTCTCTTGTGGAGTTCTATTCGATGTAATCTTCTTTTGTGGTGTGTTTGTTGAGACCGATGAATTGTGGGTTTATGATCAAGTTTATCTATGAACAATATTTGAATCTTCTCTGAATTCTTTTATGTATGATTGGTTATCTCTGCAAGTCTCTTTGAATTTTCAGTTTGGTTTGGCCTACTAGATTGATCTTTCTTGCAATGGGAGAAGTGCTTAGCTTTGGGTTCAATCTTGCGGTGTCCTTTCCTAGTGACAGTAGGGGCAGCAAGGCATGTATTGTATTGTTGCCATCGAGAATAACAAGATGGGGTTTTCATCATATTGCATGAGTTTATCCCTCTACATCATGTCATCTTGCTTAAAGCGTTACTCTATTCTCTTGAACTTAATACTCTAGATGCATGCTGGATAGCGGTCGATGTGTGGAGTAATAGTAGTAGATGCAGGCAGAGTCAGTCTACTTGTCTCGGACGTGATGCCTATATACATGATCATACCTAGATATTCTCATAACTATGCTCAATTCTGTCAATTGCTCTTGAGAGAAGCCACTAGTGAAATCTATGGCCCCCGGGTCTATCTTCATCATATTAATCTTCCAACACTCAGTTATTTTCATTACTTTTATTTTACTTTGCATCTTTATCATAAAAATACCAAAAATAATATCTTATCATATCTATCAGATATCACTCTCGTAAGTGACCGTGTAGGGATTGACAACCCCTTATCGCATTGATTGCGAGGATTTATTTGTTTTGTGTAGGTACGAGGGACTCGTGCGTAGCCTCCTACTGGATTGATACCTTGGTTCACAAAAACTGAGGGAAATACTTACGCTACTCTGCTGCATCACCCTTTCCTCTTCAAGGGAAAACCAATGCAAGTGCTCAAGAGGTAACAAGAAGGATTTCTGGCGCCGTTGCCGGGGAGGTCTACACAAAAGTCAACATACCAAGTACCCATCACAAACCCTTATCTCCCGCATTACATTATTTGCCATTTGCCTCTCGTTTTCCTCTCCCCCAATTCACCCTTCCCGTTTTATTCGTCCTCTCTCTCTATCCTCCCTCTCTTTCTCTAGTTGCCTCTTTTTGCCCGTTCCTCGTTTGCTTGTGTGTTGGATTGCTTGCTTGTCACGATGGCTCTTCCCTGATTTGGTGATCTTCACCTTAAAAGGTTAGAAGAAATCGAAAGCAACGTTAGGAGTTTTATGGTCTTGCAATTTGAGCATAATAGTTTCTTTAGAAACGAGCTTAAGGAACAAAAAAGCTTTATGAGTTATATGAATAAAGAGCTCGGTGATATGTCTGAAGAATTTGATGGTTTGAGATCCCAAATTGCTTGTCTTGAGAAGGTAATAGCTGAAGTTTCAGATAAGTAGGCTACCTTAGTTAATAAGATGGCCGCTAAGCCGGAAGACCATGATAATAAAGATGAAGATCTAAAAGTTATTGATGTGTCCCCTATTAAATCTTTATTTTGCAATATGAATCTTGATAATGATGGGACTGAATATGATCCACCTTTACCTAGACGGCATTCCAAAAATTCTGAGTCTTTAGATCTTGATGCTAAAATTGTTAAAAGTGGGATTGAAGAGGTCAAAACTTTAAATAGTAATGAACCCACTATTTTGGATTTCAAGTAATTTAATTATGATAATTGCTCTTTGATAGATTGTATTTTCTTGTTGCAATCCATGCTAAATTCTCCTCATGCTTATAGTCAAAATAAAGCTTTTACCAAACATATCCTTGATGCTTTGATGCAATCATATGAAGAAAAACTTGAGTTGGAAGTTTCGATCCCTAGAAGACTTTATGATGAGTGGGAACCAACTATTAAAATTAAAATTAAAGATCATGAATGCTATGCTTTGTGTGATTTGGGTGCTAGTGTTTCCATGATTCCAAATACTTTGTGTGATTTGTTAGGTTTCCGTGATTTTGATGATTGCTCTTTAAACTTGCACCTTGCGGATTCCACTATTAAGAAACCTATGGGAAGAATTAATGATGTTCTTATTGTTGCAAATAGGAATTATGTGCCCGTAGATTTTATCGTTCTTGATATAGATTGCAATCATTCATGTCCTATTATTCTTGGTAGACCTTTCCTTAGAACGATTGGTGCAATTATTGATATGAAGGAAAGAAATATTAGATTCCAATTTCCGTTAAGGAAAGGCATGGAACACTTTCCTAGAAAGAAAATTAAATTACCCTATGAATCTATTATGAGAGCCACTTATGGAATGCCTACCAAAGATGGCAATACCTATCCTTGCTTTTTATGCCTAGCTAGGGGCGTTAAACGATAGCGCTTGTTGGGAGGCAACCCAATTTTATTTTTATTCCTTGCTTTTTGCTCCTGTTTAGTAATAAATAATTTATCTAGCCTCTGTTTTGGTTGTGTTTTTTGTGTTTAATTAGTGTTTGTGCCAAGTAGAACCGTTGGGAAGACTTGGGGAAAGTCTTGTTAATCTTGCTGTAAAAAAACAGAAACTTTAGCGCTCACGAGAAATGCTGCCATTTTTATTTGGATAGTGCTATTTAGTTAATTATTTCTGCAGATTATTAATAGATAAATTACTCACGTCCATCAATTTATTTTAGAATTTTTGGGGTTCCAGATCTTGCGCTAGCTACAGATTACTACAGACTGTACTATTTTTGACAGATTCTGTTTTTCATGTGTTGTTTGCTTATTTTGATGAATCTATGGCTAGTAAAATAGTTTATAAACCATAGAGAAGTTGGAATACAGTAGGTTTAACACCAATATAAATAAATAATGAGTTCATTACAGTACCTTGAAGTGGTCTTTTGTTTCTTTTTGCTAAGGGAGCTCACGAGATTTTCTACTTTAAGTTTTGTGTTGTGAAGTTTTCAAGTTTTGGGTAAAGATTTGATGGATTATGGAACAAGGAGTGGCAAGAGACTAAGCTTGGGGATGCCCATGGCACCCCCAAGATAATCTAAGGACACCTAAAATCCAAAGCTTGGGGATGCCCCGGAAGGCATCCCCTCTTTCGTCTACTTCTATCGGTAACTTTACTTGGAGCTATATTTTTATTCACCACATGATATGTTTTTTGCTTGGAGCGTCTTGTATGATTTGAGTATTTATTTATTAGTTTACCACAATCATCCTTGCTGTACACACCTTTTGAGAGAGACACACATGATTCAGAAATTATTAGAATACTCTATGTGCTTCACTTATATCTTTTGAGTTATATAGTTTTGCTCTAGTATTTCACTTATATCTTTTTAGAGCACAGTGGTGGATTTGTTTTATAGAAACTATTGATCTCTCATGCTTCACTTAGATTATTTTGAGAGTCTTAAATAGCATGGTAATTTTCTTAAATAATCCTAATATGCTAGGTATACAAGATTAATAATAAAATTCTCTTATGAGTGTGTTGAATACTAAGAGAAGTTTGATACTTGATAATTGTTTTGAGATATGGAGATGGTGATATTAAAGTTGTGCTAGTTGAGTAGTTGTGAATTTGAGAAATACTTGTGTTAAAGTTTGTGATTCCCGTAGCATGCACGTATGGTGAACCGTTATGTGATGAAGTCGGAGCATGATTTATTTATTGATTGTCTTCCTTATGAGTGGCGGTCGGGGACGAGCGATGGTCTTTTCCTACCAATCTATCCCCCTAGGAGCATGCGTGTAGTACTTTGCTTTGATAAATTGTAGATTTTTGCAATAAGTATATGAGTTCTTTATGACTAATGTTGAGTCCATGGATTATACGCACTCTCACCCTTCCACCATTGCTAGCCTCTCTAATACCGCGCACCTTCCGCCGGTATCATACACCCACCATATACCTTCCTCAAAACAGCCACCATACCTACCTATCATGGCATTTCCATAGCCATTCCGAGATATATCGCCATGCAACTTTCCATCGTTCCGTTTACTATGACACACTCCATCATTGTCATATTGCTTTGCATGATCATGTAGTTGACATTGTATTTGTGGCAAAGCCACCGTTCATAATTCTTTCATACGTGTCACTCTTGATTCATTGCATATCCCGCTACACCGCCGGAGGCATTCATATAGAGTCATATCTTGTTCTAAGTATCGAGTTGTAATTCTTGAGTTGTAAGAAAATAAAAGTGTGATGATCATCATTATTAGAGCATTGTCCGAGTGAGGAAAGGATGATGGAGACTATGATTCCCCCACAAGTCGGGATGAGACTCCGGACGAAAAAAAGAGGCCAAAGAAGCCCCAAAAAATGAGAGAAAAGAGAGAAGGGACAATGCTACTATACTTTTACCACACTTGTGCTTCAAAGTAGCACCATGATCTTCATAATAGAGAGTCTCTTGTTTGGTCACTTTCATATACTAGTGGGAACTATTCATTATAGAACTTGTCTTGCATATTCCAATGATGGGCTTCCTCAAAATGCCCTAGGTCTTCTTGAGCAAGCAAGTTGGATGCACACCCACTTAGTTTCTTTTTGAGCTTTCATATAATTATAGCTCTAGTGCATCCGTTGCATGCTAATCCCTACTAACTCACATTGATATCTATTGATGGGCATCTCCATAGCCAGTTGATACGCCTAGTTGATGTGAGACTATCTTCTCCCTTTTTGTCTTCTCCACAACCACCATTCTATTCCACCTAAGTGCTATGTCCATGGCTCACGCTCATGTATTGCGTGAAAATTGAAAAAGTTTGAGAACACCAAAACTATGAAACAATTGCTTGGCTTGTCATCGGGGTTGTGCATGATTTAAATACTTTGTGTGGTGAAGATAGAGCATAGCCAGACTATATGATTTTGTAGGGATAACTTTCTTTAGCCATGTTATTTTGAGAAGACATAATTGCTTAGTTAGTATGCTTGAAGTATTATTATTTTCTATGTCAATATTGAACTTTTGTCTTGAATCTTTCGGATCTGAATATTCATACCACAATTAAAAAGAATTACATTGAAATTATGTCAAGTAGCATTCCACATCAAAAATTCTATTTTTATCATTTACCTACTCGAGGACGAGCAGGAATTAAGCTTGGGGATGCTTGATACGTCTCCAACGTATCTATATTTTTTGATTGCTCCATGTTATATTATCTTCTGTTTTGGACAATATTGGGCTTTATTATACACTTTTATATTATTTTTGGGACTAACCTATTAACCGGAGGCCCAGCCCAGAATTGCTGTTTTTTGCCTATTTAGGGTTTCGAAGAAAAGGAATATCAAACAGAGTCCAAACGGAATGAAACCTTCAGGAACGTGATTTTTGGAACGAACAAGATCCAGGAGACTTGGACCCTACGTCAAGCAACCAACAGGGAGGCCACGAGGTAGGGGGCGCGCCTACCCCCCCCCCCCAAGGCGCGCCCTCCACCCTCGTGGGCCCCCTGTTGCTCCACCGACGTACTCCTTCCTCCTATATATACCTACGTACCCCCAAACGATCAGATACGGAGCCAAAACCCTAATTCCACCGCCGTAACTTTCTGTATCCACGAGATCCCATCTTGGGGCCTGTTCCGGAGCTCCGCCGGAGGGGGCATCGATCACGGAGGGCTTCTACATCAACACCATAGCCTCTCCGATGAAGTGTGAGTAGTTTACCTTAGACCTTCGGGTCCATAGTTATTAGCTAGATGGCTTCTTCTCTCTTTTTGGATCTCAATACAAAGTTCTCCCCCTCTCTTGTGGAGATCTATTAGATGTAATCTTATTTTGCGGTGTGTTTGTTGAAACCGATGAATTGTGGGTTTATGATCATGTTTATCTATGAACAATATTTGAATCTTCTCTAAATTCTTTTATGTATGATTGGTTATCTCTGCAAGTCTCTTCGAATTTTTAGTTTGGTTTGGCCTACTAGATTGATCTTTCTTGTAATGGGAGAAGTGCTTAGCTTTGGGTTCAATCTTGCGGTGTCCTTTCCCAGTGACAGTAGGCGCAGCAAGGCACATATTGTATTGTTGCCATCGAGGATAACAAGATGGGGTTTTCATCATATTGCATGAGTTTATCTACATCATGTCATCTTGCTTAAAGCGTTACTCTGTTCTCTTGAACTTAATACTCTAGATGCATGCTGGATAGCGGTCGATGTGTGGAGTAATAGTAGTAGATGTAGGCAGGAGTCGGTCTACTTTTCTCGGATGTGATGCCTCTTATATTGTTGATTCTAAAGTAACTATTCACACTGATCATGCTGCTATTAAATATCTTATGGAAAAGAAAGATGCTAAACGTAGACTTATTAGATGGGTTCTCTTGCTACAAGAATTTGATTTGAATATTGTTGATAGAAAGGGAGCTGAGAACCCCGTTGCAGACAACTTGTCTAGGTTAGAAAATGTTCTTGATGATCCACTACCTATTAATGGTGACTTTCCTGATGAACAATTAAATTTTATAAGTACTTCTCGTAGTACTCCATGGTATGTTGATTATGCTAATTATATTGTTGCTAAGTTTATACCACCTAGCTTCACATACCAGGAGAAGAAAAAAAATTCTATGATTTAAGACATTACTTTTGGGATGACCCACATCTTTATAAAGAAGGAGTAGATGGTGTTATTAGACGTTGTGTAACTGAGGATGAACAGGAACAGATCCTACGCAAGTGTCATTCCGAGTCTTATGGAGGACACCACGCTGGAGATAGAACTACACATAAGGTATTACAATCTGCATTTTATTGGCCTACTCTCTTCAAGGATGCACGTAAGTTTGTCTTGTCTTGTGATGAATGTCAAAGAATTGGTAATATTAGTAGACGTCAAGAAATGCCCATGAATTATTCTCTTGTTATTGAACTGTTTGATGTTTGGGGCTTTGATTATATGGGACCTTTTCCTGCCTCTAATGGATACACACATATTCTAGTTGTTGTTGATTACGTTACTAAGTGGGTAGAAGCTATTCCAACTAGTAGTGCTAATCATAACACTTCTATTAAAATGCTTAAAGAAGTTATTTTCCCGAGGTTTGGAGTCCCTAGATATTTAATGACAGATGGTGGTTCACACTTTATTCATGGTGCCTTCCGTAAAATGCTTGCTAAATATGATGTTAATCATAGAATTGCATCTCCTTATCACCCACAGTCTAGTGGTCAAGTAGAGTTGAGCAATAGAGAGCTCAAATTAATTTTGCAAAAGACTGTTAATAGGTCTAGAAAGAATTGGTCTAAGAAACTTGATGATGCATTATGGGCATATAGAACTGCATATAAAAATCCTATGGGTATGTCTCCGTATAAAATGGTTTATGGAAAAGCATGTCACTTACCTCTCGAACTAGAACATAAGGCATATTGGGCTATTAAAGAGCTTAACTATGATTTTAAACTTGCCGGTGAGAAGAGGTTATTTGATATTAGCTCACTTGATGAATGGAGAACCCAAGCTTATGAAAATGCCAAGTTGTTTAAAGAAAAAGTTAAACGATGGCATGACAAAAGGATACAAAAGCGTGAGTTTAATGTGGGTGATTATGTATTGCTATACAACTCTCGTTTAAGATTTTTTGTAGGAAAACTTCTCTCTAAATGGGAAGGCCCCTACGTCAACGAAGAGGTCTATCATTTCGGTGCCATAAAAATCAACAACTTCGAGGGCATAAATCCGAAGGTGGTAAACGGTCAAAGAATCAAACATTATATCTCAGGTAATCCCATAAATGTTGAAACCAATATTATTGAAACGGTAACCCCGGAGGAATACATAAGCGACACTTTCCGGAGTGTTTCAGACTCCGAAAAGGAATAGGTATGTGGTACGGTAAGTAAACCGACTCCAAAACAATTTTTAAGATAATATTTCTCCGTTTTGTAATATTTAGAAAAATAGAAAATAGAAAAATAAGTAGCAGTCCGGGAAGGACACGAGGGCCCCACGAGGGTGGTGGGCGCGCCCTACCCCCTGGGTGCGCCCCCCTACCTCGTGAGCACCTCGCGTGCCCTCCGGACTTCGTTTTCTTGCATGTTATGTATTTTGGTCGGTAAAAATTCATTATATAATCTCTCGGAGGTTTTGACTCCCGTATGACGCAAAAATATCCTATTTTTGTTTCGAGCTGTTTTTCTGACAGATCTAGGTTATCATGACGGCCCCAAGCGCCTCCAAGGACAAGTTCTTCGAGAAGGTCATCAACCCTTACCTCGCGGAGGTGCTGCGACACCCTCAAACCATTGAGTTGCGTGATGGGTTGCTACACATCCGCGATGAAGAGGGACCAAAGGGGACCGAAAGCATAGAGACGAGGCTCGAAGCATTGGAGCAACAAGTTTTCAAGTGCCAGGGGATGGTGGAGCGTGGAATCAACACTAGCCACACGATGCTCGCGGAGTTCACTAACAACTACAAGTCGGATGCCAAGAACACCGAGGAATCCATCTTCAAGCTATATGAGAAGATCGAGCACCTCCAAGCCCAAGTCTATGACCTTCAAAACCAAAACTGTGAGTATGAATATAGATTCAAAAGAATGAGTTTGGCTGCAGATTTGAGGATTCCGGAGACTCGATCATCTTTCTATGATGGTGAACCTATGCCTTGGAAGATGGATGACAAGCCCGCATCATCAACAACACCTCCACCGTCTCCTCCAACAAACAAGAATTGAGTATTTGGGTATGGGCACTCCCCTTGGCAATTGCCAAGCCTGGGGGAGGTGCCCCGGTATCGTATCACAATCACAACTCTTATCTTTATCGTTTTTCTTAGTTCGATCCTATTAGTAGTATCTTGATCTAGTAGAATAAAGTTTATGGCATGATCTAGTTTTGAGTTTTGCTTTATGATCTCTCTATGTAATCGAGTCCGTGAGCTATATATAATAAAGATTAGTGTTAAGTCAAGGACTTGATTATTTTGCCATGATCTTGGGTGAATAAAAGAAAAGAGAAAAAGAATAAAAAGAAACAAAGAGTTCATATTGATCTTATTGAGAGTAATGACTTCACATAGAAAGAGTATGATGACTAAAAGTTGTTGGGAGTTGGTAGACATAGCTTTGGTCATTGTTGCAATTAATAGGAAGTAATAAGGAAAGAGAGGTTTTCACATATAGATATATTATCATTGACATCTTTTATGATTGGGAGCACTCATTAAAATATGACATGCTAAAGAGTTGATGTTGGACAAGGAAGACAACGTAATGAGTTATGTCTTTCTTATATCTGAGATAAAGTATGTTGTTATGGATCCTCTAACTCGTTGAGCTTGCCTTTCCCCCTCATGCTAGCCAAATTCTCAGCACCAAGTAGAAATACTACTTGTGCTTCCAAATATCCCTAAACCAGTTTTTCCAAGAGAGTCCACCATATCTACCTATGGATTGAGTAAGATCCCTCAAGTAAGTTGTCATCGGTGCAAAGCAATAAAAATTGCTCTAAATATGTATGATTGATTGGTGTGGGAGAAATAAGCTTTATACGATCTTGTGATGTGGAAGTAATAAAAGCGACGGACTGCATAATAAAGGTTCATATCACAAGTGGCAATATAAAGTGACGTTCTTTCGCATTGAGATTTTATATATCCAACCATAAAAGCGCATGGCAACCTCTGCTTCCCTCTGCGAAGAGCCTATCCTTTATTATTATCTTCTACCTTATGCAAGAGTCATGGTGATCTTCACCTTTTCTTTTTCATTTTATCCATTGGCAAGCTCAGCATGTTGGAAATATATATATATCTAATTGGATGTAGGGGAGCATGAACCATTATTGTTGACATTACCCTTGAGGTAAAAGGTTGTGGGGCAAAACTATAATCCCCTATCTTTCTTTGTGTCCGAATAAAACTCTGTAACCACAAGTATCGCATGAGTGTTAACAATTATGGAGGACTAAATGATAGTTGAGTATGTGGACTTGCTTTTTAGCTCTGACATGGACTCTTTCCGATGTTATGATAAATTGCAATTACTTCAATGACTGAGATTATAGTTTGTCGGAGCCCGATAAGGTTTATGATTTATACTTTTGCATTGCAAATAGATCATCACTTGAACATAAGTAATCATATGACAAAATCTATATATGTTGCTATTATAAGAATAATCATGATGCCTTCATATCCGTATTTTATTTTTATCGACGCCTCTACCTCTAAACATGAGGACGTATTTGTTGTTATCGGATTTTCGCTTGAGGACAAGCGAGGTCTGAGCTTGGGGAGTTGATATGTCCATTTTGCATCATGCTTTTATATCGATATTTATTGCATTATGGACTATTATTTCACTTTATGTCACAATACTTATGGCTATTCTCTCTTATTTTACAAGGTTTACATAAGGAGGGAGAATGCCGGCAGCTGGAATTCTGGGCTAGAAAAGGAGCAAATATTAGAGACCTATTCTGTGCAACTCCAAAAGTCCTAAAACTTCACGGGACGTATTAAAAGAAATAAAGAAAAATCCTCACCAAAGATGAAGGCCAGGGGGCCCACACCCTTATCATGAGGGTGGGGCCCCCCCTAGGGCGCGCCCCCCTAGCTCGTGGGCCCCTGGTGGCTCTCCGATGCCCATCTTCTCCTATATGAGGTCTTTCGATGAGAAAAAAATAAGAAGGAACTTTTCGGGACGAGACTCCGCCGCCACGAGACGGAACCTTGGCGGATCCAATCTAGAGCTCTGGCAGAGCTGTTCTGCCGGGGATACTTCCCTCCGGGGGGGGGGGAATCATCACCATCATCATCACCAACGCTCCTATCATCGGGAGAGGGCAATCTCCATCAACATCTTCACCAGCATCATCTCATCTCCAAACCCTAGTTCATCCTTGTATCCAATTCTTGTCTCAAAGTCCGGGTTTGGTGCTAGTAGGTTGTTAGTAGTGTTGATTACTCCTTGTAGTTGATGCTAATTGGTTTATTTGGTGGAAGATCATATGTTCAGATCCTATATGCATATTATTACCCCTCTGATTATGAACATGAATATGCTTTGTGAGTAATTACGTTTGTTCCTGAGGACAAGGGAGAAGTCTTGCTATGAGTAGTCATGTGAATTTGGTATTCGTTTGATATTTTGATAAGATGTATGTTGTCTAGCCTCTAGTGGTGTTATGTGAACGTCGACTACATAACACTTCACCATTATTTGGGCCTAGAGGAAGGCATTGGGAAGTAATAAGTAGATGATGGGTTGCTAGAGTGACATAAGCTTAAACCCTAGTTTATGCGTTGCTTCGTAAGGGGGTGATTTGGATCCACGTGTTTCATGCTATGGTTAGGTTTACCTTAATACTTTTGTTGTAGTTGCGGATGCTTGCAATAGAGGTTAATCATAAGTGGGATGCTTGTTCAAGTAAGAACATCACCCAAGCACCGGTCCACCCACATATCAAATTATCAAAGTATCGAACGTGAATCATATGAACGTGATGAAAACTAGCTTGACGATATTCCCATGTGTCCTCGGGAGTGCTTTTCCTATTATAAGAGTTTGTTCCGGCTTGTCCTTTGCTACAAAAGGATTGGGCCACCTTGCTGCACTTTATTTACTTTTGTTACTTGTTGCTCGTTACAATCTACCTTATCACAAAACTATCTGTTACCACTTATTTCAGTACTTGCAGAGAATACCTTGCTGAAAACCGCTTATCACTTCCTTCTGCTCCTCGTTGGGTTCGACACTCTTACTTATCTAAAGGACTACGATAGATCCCCTATACTTGTGGGTCATCATTCTTCGTTCATAACGGTCATCTCTACTCCTCCTCTCTCTTGATGGCGATTCTTCTCTCCTACTTCTTCTCTTGGGAGAATTTTCTCTTCTTTTGTAGGGAGCCGTACACACATTAGAATAGTGTCCGGGTCTTCCACAATTGTAGCAGTTACGCTCACGACTAGAAGATCTTTTGTCATTGTAGGACCTTGACTTGGAACTTCTTTCCTTGCTTCTACTTTTGTAGAACTTGTTGAAGTTCTTCACCATTAGGCTCAATTCTTCATTGAAGGTTTGCTTCTCATTTGATCATGTGGGGGCATCACATGAGGCTTTGTAAGCACCACTTGACTTGTTGTGAAGCTCTTCCTTATCCCTAAGTGACATCTCATGAGCAACAATTCTTCCAATGACTTCCCTTGGCTTGAGATCTTTGTAGTTGGGCATCATTTGGATCAATATGCACACGGTATCATATTTTCCATCCAAGGCTCTTAGGATCTTCTTGATGATGAATCTATCGGTCATCTCTTCACTTCCTTAGCCGGCAATCTCATTTGTGATGAGAGCAAGCCTAGAGTACATTTCAGCGACACCTTCACCATCCTTCATTTTGAACTTGTCAAGTTGACTTTGAAGCACATCCAATTTGGATTCCTTGACGGAGTCGGTACCTTCATGCATATCAATCAAAGTATCCCAAATTTCTTTTGCATTCTCAAGACGGCTGATTTTGTTGAATTCTTCGGGGCACAATCCGTTGAAGAGAATATCACAAGCTTGAGTATTGTATTGCAGCATCTTCAACTCTTCCATGGTAGCTTCACGGTTCGGTTCTCTCCCATCAAAGAATTCACCTTGCAAGCCAATACACATAATAGCTCAAACGGCAGGGTTATGTCCAAGAATATGCATTTTTATCTTATGCTTCCAACTAGCAAAATTTGCACCATCAAAGTAAGGACCTCTACGGTGGTAATTTCCCTCGCTAGACGCCATACTCTCCTAGGTTGTGAAACCAAGGCTATGACCACCAAAAGCTATGGAAATTAAAGCAAATGGAGACCAAAGCTCTGATACCACTTGTAGGATTGAAAGTATGTCTAGAGGGGGGTGATTAGACTATTTGACCAAATAAAAATCTAGGCTTTTCCCAATTTTAGTTCTTGGCAGATTTTTAGCAACTTTGCACAATTCAAGCAATCAACCTACACATGCAATTCCAAGAGTATAGCAGCGGAAAATAAAACAATTGCATATGAAGGTAAAGGGAGGAGTTTGGAGGGAGCAAACGCAATGTAGACACAGAGATTTTTGGTGTGGTTCCGATAGGTGGTGCTATCGTACATCCACGTTGATGGAGACTTCAACCCACGAAGGGTAACAGTTGCGCGAGTCCACGGAGGGCTCCACCCACGAAGGGTCCACGAAGAAGCAACCTTGTCTATCCCACCATGGCCATCACCCACGAAGGACTTGCCTCACTCGGGTAGATCTTCATGAAGTAGGCGATCTCCTTGCCCTTACAAACTCCTTGGTTCAACTCCACAATCTTGACGGAGGCTCCCAAGTGACACCTAGCCAATCTAGGAGACACCACTCTCCAAGAGGTAACAAATGGTGTGTTAATGATTAACTCCTTGCTCTTGTGCTTCAAATGATAGTCTCCCCAACACTCAACTCTCTCATAGGATTGGATTGGGTGGAAAGAAGATTTGAGTGTAAAGCAACTTGGGGAAGGCTAGAGATCAAGATTTATGTGGTAGGAATGGGATATCTTGACCTCAACACAAGTGTAGGTGGTTCTCTCTCAGAAAATGTATGTTGAAAGTGTAGGCATGTTCTGACGGCTCTCTCCACGAATGAAGAGTGGGTGGAGGGGTATATATAGCCTCCACACAAAATCTAACCATTACACACAATTTACCTAACTCGGTGGGACCGAATCATGTAACTCTGTCGGACCGATTTAGTTCAAAATGTGAATGTTAGGATTTTCGGTGGGATCGACACATCAACTCGGTGGGACCGATGTCATTAGGGTTAGGGCATAACGTAATCTCGGTGAGACCATTTACACAAACTCGGTGGGACCAATTTTCATAATAGACAAACAGAGAGTTGGTCAGGCAATCTCGGTGGGACCGATTCGCTCTTTCGGTAGGACCGAAACATTACGAAAGGGAAACAGATAGTTTTCATTGCAATCTCAGTGGGACCGATCGCTCATCTCGGTTCGACTGAAACATTACAAAGGGAAACACAGAGATTACAATCCCATCTCGGTGAGACCGAGATCCCTATCGGTGAGACCGAAAAGACTAGGGTTTCTGGCAGTGGCTATGTCAAGAGAACTCGGTGGCGCCAGATAGAGAATTTCGGTGGGGCTGAGTTTAACTTTTGGTTTGGGACATATGTGGGTATGAGAAAGTAGTTGAAGGCTTTGGAGCATATCACTAAGCATTTTGAGCAAGAAACTCATTAAGCAACCGTAACGCCCCGAGATCGTTGCGCCAGGTGTCTTCCAGTTATTCGTTGTTGTTATCTTGTCATTTGTTCGCGTGTCATGCATTTCATATCATGTCATCATGTGCATCTCATTTGCATATGTGTTTGTCTCATGCATCCGAGCATTTTCCCCGTTGTCCATTTTGCAATCCGACACTCCTATGTCCTCCGGCGCCCCCTTTTGCCTCTTTTCTTGTGCGGGTGTTAAACTTTCTCGGATTGGACCGAGATTTGCCAAGCGGCCTTGGTACACCACCGATAGACCGCCTGTCAAGTTTCGTGCCATTTGGAGTCTGTTTGATACTCCAACGGTTAATCGAGGAACCTTAAAGGCCTCGTGTGTGTTGCAGTCCAACACCCCTCTAAAGTGGCCCAATAACCCATCTAAACCCCCTCCATCTTCTTGATCGTTCGATCGCGATCACGTGGCCAAAAACCGCACCTCATTTGGACATTCCTACCTCCCTCTACCTATAAATATGTCTCTCCCTCAGAAATTTCGGGTCCAAACCCTAGATCCAACCTTCCCCTCCGCGCCGGACGCGTCCAACTCCGCCGGACATGTCGACCACCGCGCGCCGCCCCGCCGCTTCCTGCCGCTGCTCCGGTCGCCGCCGCCTGCTAGCGCCGTCCCGCCTCCCTCGTCGTCCGCCGCGGTTTTCACCCGGCACCGCGCGCCTCCGCCAACGCCCGCCGGACCTGCTCCGGCCACCTTCTCCGGTCGCTGGCGAACCGCGCCTCCCCGCGCACCACGCCCTCGCCCGGATCCGGCAAGCTGTCGCCAGATCCGCCCGTTCCTGCCGCCGCCTCGACTTCCGCGCCTCGCCGGAGACGAAACTGGACCAGATCCACTGGGATCTCAACCAAACGCGTCGCCCGCGCCTCGGATTTCTCCGTCCCGGAACCACCTCGTCCCGCGTTGACTTTCGCGGAGGTGAAAATCCCACTAAGTCCCAGATCTGTGCAATTTTATGCCTCTGCTCAGCATGCCATAACTTTGTGCTCGCTGCTCCGTTTTACATGCATGAGATATCAAAATGTTCATCTGGATGTGTTCTTTATTTTGTTCCATTGCACCATGCTTGTTTGAGTCCATCTTGATGCCCAAATAGTTGATGCAAGAGTGCTATAAAATGTTAGGTGCTGATTCTTATCAGTTTATGAGCATTTGTCATTTTTGCCATGATTATTGTGTGCTGCATATGAGCATGAGCTCTACATGTGTTTTGGGATATGCCATGCCATACTTATAGGGGTGTATGCCATGTATTTTTGTGATCAATGTGGTGACTAGAACAAGCATGCAAAGTAGCTCTCATGTTATTGTTGATTTCAGGGACTTAGAATTTCACTAAGTCTTTGCTCTGTTGTTATTTTTATGCCATGTATTCATGTTGCTAGAGTGAGATCCATGCCTCTTTTGAGTATGTTTAGTAAGGATGATTTGGACATATGGTTATGCTCTATCCATCCATGCCCCTGTTTGCATTTATGGAGGGCCCTAGCATGACTCAATCTTGCTCTACTTTTGCTATAAAATGTTCCTGGCAGATTGTTTACGTGTTAATCAATTTTGCCAAGGTCGTTGTAGTTGATCCATGCATGCTATGAGATTGTTATTGCCATGGTTAGCTTCTTGATCATGTCTTCTTGCTATTTCTATGCTTATCTTGTCATGCAATGCATTGTGTTGAGTGAATCGAGCTCGCAAACGTGCCTTCATAATTCTGTTTATGCCATGTCCAGTTTTCTGCTAAGTCTGAATCTGTTAATGAAACTTGCTATGTTTACATGGGTGCCATCGTATTTTATGTGCCCTTTTGGCTTTTGGTCAGTAAGGGACTTTTGTTATATGCTTTGAGTAGATTCATGCCATGCCTTTGTTTGCTATGTTATGTTCCTGTAGCATGTTGTTATCTTGCTCTAAGCATTGCTTCCTGATGTTAGTTCCTGACATGTTAGTATTTTCACCAAGTCTGTGATGCTGATATCTTTTGCACTTTTTCCATGCTTGTTTGAACCTTCTCTTGTGTGATTTAGCCGTAGCTCAGTGTTCATCTTTTGTCAAGCATCTTGAGTAGATCACTGCCATGTGCTTTGTTGCTATGTTGGGGCGCAGTAGCTTAGTTTCTTGTTGCATTCTAGATGGCATCGTGCTGTTAATCGCAGAATTATGCCATTCTTGTTTTGCTTGCCATTTGCAAACCGTGCATCCGATTCCAGTGATCTTTATATCGATTTCAACCAAAATCAACTCATCTTTCCAGCGGCACTCTTGGTTTGCCAATTTGAGGCCTGGTTCAATATTTTCCTTCCGGAGCTCGCATATGCATTGCATATCACATCCCGCATATCATGCCATGTTTTGCATCATGTTGCTTGTGCATTGCACCGTGGTTGATTGCGGTTTCCTTTGCTTGTGTTCTTGCCTTGGGTAGAGACGGGAGACGAGTTCATGATCGAGGAACCCGTTGAGTACGCTTACGAGGATCAAGCTTTCGTCTTCTTTGAGAACATTGCAGGCAAGATGACCATACCCTCGAAATCACTTCTATCTTTGATTGCTAGTTGCTCGCTCTATTGCTATGCCGTGATACCTACCACTTGCTATATCATGCCTCCCATATTGCCATGTCAAGCCTCTAACCCACCTTGTCCTAGCAAACCGTTGTTTGGCTATGTTACTGCTTTGCTCAGCACCTCTTATAGTGTTGTTAGTTGCACGTGAAGATGAAGTTTGTTCCATGTTGGAACATGGATATGTTGGGATATCACAATATCTCTTATTTAATTAATGCATCTATATACTTGGTAAAGGGTGGAAGGCTCGACCTTATGCCTGGTGTTTTGTTCCACTCTTGCCGCCCTAGTTTCCGTCATACCGGTGTTATGTTCCTTGATTTTGCGTTCCTTACGCGGTTGGGTGTTATGGGAACCCCTTGACAGTTCGCTTTGAATAAAACTCCTCCAGCAAGGCCCAACCTTGGTTTTACATTTTCCTAACAACCTATTACCCTTCCCTTGGGTCGGCCAACCCAAGGGTCATCTTTATTTTAACCCCCTTGGGCTAGTGCTTGTCTAAGTGTTGGTCCGAATCGGGCAGCCTGCGGGGCCACCTCGGGGCAACTCGAGGGTTGGTTTTACTCGTAGCTTGACCTATCCGGTGTGCCCTGAGAACGAGATATGTGCAGCTCCTATCGGGATTTTTCGGCACATCCGGGTGGCTTTGCTGGTCTTGTTTTACCATTGTCGAAATGTCTTGTAACCGGGATTCCTAGCCTGATCGGGTCTTCCTGGGAGAAGGAATATCCTTCATTGCCCGTGAGAGCTTGTGATGGGCTAAGTTGGGACACCCCTGCAGGGTTTTGAACTTTCGAAAGTCGTGCCCGCGGTTATGGGCAGATGGGAATTTGTTAATATCTGGTTGTAGAGAACTTGACACTTAACTTAATTAAAATGAATCAACCACGTGTGTAGCTGTGATGGTCTCTGCCCGACGGAGTCCGGGAAGTAAACACGATTCTTGTGTTATGCTTGAACGTAAGTAGTTTCAGGATCACTTCTTGATCACTTCTAGTTCACGACCGTGCTTTGCTTCTCTTCTCGCTCTCATTTGTGCAAGTTAGCCACCATATATGCTTACTGATTGTTGCAGGTCCACCTCAGTACCTTTTCCTACCCATAAGCTTAAATAGTCTTGATCGCGAGGGTGTGAGATTGCTGAGTCCCCGTGACTCATAGATTACTTCCAAAACCAGTTGCAGGTGCCGATGATTACCAGTGCATGTGACGCAACCCAGCTCAGATGGGAGCTCGATGAAGATCTTGTTCGTTGTGTTGTTTCGTTTCCAGTTGATCAGTAGTGGAGCCCAGTCGGGGCGATTGGGGATCTATTGCATTAGGGGTTGTCTTTCTTTATTTGGTTCTGTAGTCGGACCTTGATTGTATTATGGATGATGTAATGCCATATTTATGTATTGTGTGAAGTGTCGATTGTAAGTCAACTCTTTATCCCTTTCATATGCAGTACATGGGATGTGTTAAGATTACTCCTCTTGCGACATGCCTACTATGCGGTTATACCTCTAAGTCGTGATCCGACACGTGGGAGATATAGCCGCATCGTGGGTGTTACAAGTTGGTATCAGAGCCTTCCCCGACTTAGGAGCCCCCTTCTTCATCGAATCGCTGATGCTGTTGAGTCTATAACAAAATGTTTTGAGTCTTAGGATTATATATATCGGAGAGTAGGATTCTTTTTACTCCTTGGTCCCTTCGTCGCTCTGGTGAAGCCTCCTGACGTAGAGTTTTGACTCTTCTCTCCTCAATTTTCACTAAAAAATTTATGATCACGCGGGTATCTTGGAATCGTTCCGATGGTTTTGTGACGAGAACATTGTTCTTGGTGCCTCCTGACATTTAGGGGTTGTGCCAGTGTCCCGGGGAGTTGAGCTCCGAGGTGTTGTCGTCACAATTTTATCGTTGCAGTTCTGGAATACCTAAGTTTCGCCGACATCGAAATTCTCTTTTATGCAGTTGTTGGTGAGATAACCTCGACGCCACCCAGTACTAGGGCGGGAGTTCGGGAGTATTGCCATAACTCGTATAACGGATGCTTTTCGAAGGTTGAGGTTAATAATTTCCGAAGGTTTCTTGGTTATGTGTTGAAGGATGGATACAGCTGGATGTAGGAATTGCTAGTTTGGGTGAGATATTATGCTTCCCCTATATCCCCAACACCTGATTGCATAACCAGAAAGTTTCGGGAGTTTATAAGTGGGAATTCAAGTAGCCCTTAGGATATCTTTCCGACAGATGCATGATATGAGATTGGGGTTCGACGTCTAGTGGTCCGCCTATCCACGGTTGGTTTTAAAGTGGTCTCGTTGTGTCTTAAAGAGTCCTTGGCTATGCTGACTCGGGGACGCTTCGTATGTCATGTGCACTGCCTTGTACATGATGGTGCTGTACGATCGAGCCCGTGTGGGCCCACCATGAAAACTTCGGACGAAATCTCTATCATATGTTTGTTCTGGCTTTTTCTGCAAGCCAATCCTTTGTTTTATTTTGAGTTGTGGTATTCGAGTTGCTTCAATGTCAAGTGTTGATTCCATACCTTCCCTAAGCGGTGTTCTCATATTTCTATGTGAATACTAATCCTTCTTGATCATCGAGGTTGTCATCTCAATTCTATCTACCAATTGGTGTCTCCTCTTCAAGTGGATCTGATCATTTCAACATCCGCAAGATCACCTCTCGGTTTTCCCAACATTGTTCATTTCATCTGTCCCCAAGTTGCATTTGTTTTCCAGCCCTCCCACCCTTTTTTCTACAAGGACTCATATATCTTAATCTAGTATCCATTTTTATTGCTATGAAGTCTCTCCATTCTTTTACGTCAATATTCTTATCCGGTGTTTCTTATGAAGATACTAATAGAGCTTCAAGTTCATCATTCGTCATTCTTTTCTTCTCCGGTGGATTCAATTCAAGCTTTTAGTGTTGATCATATTCCTTTCCTCGTTTCAAATGCTTTCTCATGTCGGTGCACCTCTTAATCATTCCCCGCTTGCTATTCAATTGTTCCAGAGTGCTGAAGATATCTCAGAAGGCTCGTCTTGTCATTCAAGATCCGTTCAAGTTATTTCGAGGTCTTATCTTACTCAAGCCATTTAATTCAACCGGTGCGATCTCTTTTCAAAATAATTCCAAAGGTGTTTCTTTTGAGTGGGCCCTAACCCACAGGTCTTTTTCCAGGATCTTACCTGACTCTTCTTATTTTCCCGAGGCTATCCTCAAATTTCTTTTCAAAATTTGACGTAAGAATGAGTTATCATTAGTCAAATGCCTTTCTCCAAGATCTGTCAAATTCTTATCACCGTTGGCTCAACCTTTAAATTCGTCATCCCGGAGTATCTCAATAATTCATGGTGGTGTTTCTCGTCGTCATTCTCAGATTTTGAAGATCGAAGAAGAGTTTTCCCTTAAATCTTGTTCCCTTCTATCAAAGATTTGTGGTTCTATCTTGATGCCATCCTCTCATAATTTTTTTTCGATTGTGAGAATTCTTCCATCCATCTGGAGCATTTCATGAGTTGTTTTCATTTCTTTCCTCCGAAGGTCATCAGTTCAGAAGTATTACTCATTCTCAGCTTTCAGCTCTCATTCTCCAAATCTTACCGGTGCTTCATTCAAATATCCTCTAATCAGCTCGTGGTCTCTTCGTTCTCTTGTATCTAAATTCCCTCAAGTATCTTCATTCGTTCTCTAATTCTTACCGGTGATTCATCCCTTTACTTCGTTCATTTTCAATTCTTACAGTGGTTCGTTCAAGATCTCTCTTCCTTCTTTATCATATCAATTCATTTGTTCTTTCCAATCATACCGGCGGTTCGTTGAAGACCTTCTCAAGTTTGCACTATATCTATCTTAATCCTTTCTACAAGAATAAGTTGTATGCAGTCTGTTGCTTGTCATCAATTTAATTGGTGAAGGATAAGCATAATGTAATTCTTATTCTTGTTTCATTGAGTAAATTCAATTCCTGCTTTCTAGAGTGGTTCATCATATCACATTCTCGGTTCGAGATGCTTTATCTTTTCTTTTCAAAGAGTTCCAAGCTCTCGCAATTATATCACCACGAAGATTCATCTAAATCATTGCAAGGATTCACCTTATATTCTTAACTTCTCTTTCGTTTGATCTTCTTTTTGTTATCGGAGTTCTTCATGGAGGCTCTACATGATGGTTCATCAAGGATTTAATTCCTTCTCGAAGTGTTCATTGAGATTCTTTTTAGAGGAGCTCAAGTTTTCTTCTTCTTGTAATCCGGAGTGCAATTGTTCTCCCTTATTTTTTGAGGTGGTAATATATCATTCTTCATTCACAAGAATGAGGTATTTAAACCCATCACTTTCTTCCATGGAGTTATCTTGGTATAAATTTCACCTAAAGCCTTCCCTAAGGATTGTTGCTATTTATGGTGCTCATAAATGACCCAAGTTCTTCTTTTATCCTCCCGGTGAAATAAGCTTCTCATCTCCTTGTTGATATCAATCCAATCTATTGTTTTTTGTTAGTGGCAGAATTTCATCTCATAATTTTGAGATGTCTTCCATAAGCCCACATCAAGTTTATCCTTTCGTTGTTGATAATCCAACGAATCTATTCTAGCATTTGTTGTAAGCGTGCTCTCTCAAGATCTTGTTTCCTTCCGTCCATTCCATTCCATTCTTTCATTTCTTCCGGAGGCATTGTGATGTTGCTCTTTTCTCTCATCATCTCAAATGGTGAGGATCGTGTTCTTTCCTTTGCTTATCCATTCAACCAGACTGTTGTGTCATTCCTTCAATCTCTTTTCATCTTATCAAGTTTTCCTTCTTTTTTGTACCGAAGTGTTGTCCAAATTATATTATTCTTATTCTTTCTCTATCTTGTTTTAACCGGAGTGTTGTGTCTATCATTCCTCTTCTAACCGGACTCTCATCCAAGTGCTTTCTTTTTGCCAAGCTCATATTCTTTACCTTTCATTTTCTAACCGGAGTGTTGTCGTAATTGATCTTTATCGTTCCTTGTACATCTCGTTTCAACCGGAGTGCTTGCATACACTTCTTGTCCATTGCAACACTTTTCTTACGTCCTTCAACCTACAAAGGTTCTCGTTATGTTCCTTGTTCCCCTTTTCTAATGGAGAGTTATAAACTTTGTTCATCTCCGTCGTATTCCTTCTTTCAAGTTGTTCAACCTCTCAAGGTTCTTGGATTCACTCGTTTGTCAAAGAAGCAACTTAGTTTTACCTCTTATCTTCCTCTTCCGTTTTCCCTCCGGTGCCATCCTAGATCTCGGGACGAGATCCTCTCGTAGTGGTGGAGTGTTGTAACGCCCCAAGACCGTTGTGCCAGGTGTCTTCCAGTTATTCGATGTTGTTGCCTTGTCATTTGTTTGCGTGTCATGCATTTCATATCATGTCATCATGTGCATCTCATTTGCATACGTGTTCGTCTCATGCATCCGAGCATTTTCCCCGTTGTCCGTTTTGCAATCCGACACTCCTATGTCCTCTGGCGCCCCCTTTTGCCTCTTTTCGTGTGCGGGTGTTAAACTTTCTCGGATTGGACCGAGATTTCCAAGCGGCCTTGGTACACCACCGGTAGATCGCCTGTCAAGTTTCATGCCATTTGAAGTCCGTTTGATACTCAGACGGTTAATCGAGGAACCGTATAGGCCTCGTGTGTGTTGCAGTCCAACACCCCTCTAAAGTGGCCCAATAACCCATCCAAACCCCCTCCATCTTCTCGGCCGTTCGGTCATGATCGCATGGCCGAAAACCGCACCTCATTTGGACATTCCTACCTCCCTCTACCTATAAATATGTCTCTCCCTCAGAAATTTCGGGTCCAAACCCTAGATCCGACCTTCCCCTCCGCGCCGGACGCGTCCAACTCCGCCGGACATGTCCACCACTGCGCACCGCCCCGCCGCCGCTTCTCTCCACCGCTCCCTGCCGCTGCTCAGGTCGCCGCCGCCTGCGAGCGCCGCCCCGCCTCCATCATCGTCCGCCGCGGTCTTCACCCGGCGCCGCGCGCCTCCACCGACGCCCGCCGGACCTTCTCCGGCCATCTCCTCTGGTCGTCGGTGAACCATGCCTCCCCGCGCGCCACGCCCTCGCCCGGATACGGCAAGCTGCCGCCGGATCTGCCCGTCCCCGACGCCGCCTCGACTTCCGCGCCTCGTCGGAGACGAAACTGGACCAGATCCACCGGGATCTCAACTAAACGCGTCGCCCGCACCTCGGATTTCTCCGTCCCGGAACCACCTCGTCCCGCGTTGACTTTCGCGGAGGTGAAAATTCCACCAAGTCCCAGATTTGTGCAATTTTGTGCCTCTGTTCATCATGCCATAACTTTGTGCTCGCTACTCCGTTTTGCATGCATTAGATATCAAAATGTTCATCTAGATGTGTTCTTTATTTTGTTCCATTGCACCATGCTTGTTTGAGTCCATCTTGATGCCCAAATAGTTGATGCAAGAGTGCTATAAAATGTTAGGTGTTGATTCTTATCAGTTTATGAGCATTTGTCATTTTTGCCATGATTATTGTGTGCTGCATATGAGCATGAGCTCTACATGTGTTTTGGGATATGCCATGCCATATTTACAGGGGTGTATGCCATGTATTTTTGTGATCAATGTGGTGACTACCACAAGCATGCAGAGTAGCTCTCGTGTTATTGCTGATTTCAAGGACTTAGAATTTAACTAAGTCTTTGCTCTGCTGTTATTTTTATGCCATGTATTCATGTTGCTAGAGTGAGATCCATGCCTCTTTTGAGTATGTTCAGTAAGGATGATTTATACATATGGTTATGCTCTATCCATCCATGCCACTGTTTGCATTTATGGAGGGCCCTAGCATGACTCAATGCTCTACATTTGCTATAAAATATTCCTGGCAGATTGTTTATGTGTTAATCAATTTTGCCAAGGTCGTTGTAGTTGATCCATGCATGCTATGAGATTGTTCTTGCCATGGTTAGCTTCTTGATCATGTCTTCTTGCTATTGCTATGCTTATCTTGTCATGCAATGCATTATGTTGAGTGAATCGAGCTCGCAAACGTGCCTTCATGATTTTGTTTATGCCATGTCCAGTTTTCTGCTAAGTCTGAATCTGTTAACGAAACTTGCTATGTTTACATGGGTGCCATCATATTTTCTGTGCCCTTTTGGCTTTTGATCACTAAGGGACTTTTGTTATATGCTTTGAGTAGATTCATGCCATGCCTTTGTTTGCTATGTTATGTTCCTGTAGCATGTTGTTATCTTACTCTAAACATTGCTTCCTGATGTTAGTTCCTGACATGTTAGTATTTTCACTAAGTCTGTGATGCTGATATCTTTTGCACTTTTGCCATGCTTGTTTGAACCTTCTCTTGTGTGATTTAGCCGTAGCTCAGTGTTCATATTTTGTCAAGCATCTTGAGTAGATCACTGCCATGTGCTTTGTTGCTATGTTGGGGTGCAGTAGCTTAGTTTCTTGTTGCATTCTAGATGGCATCGTGCTGTTAATCGCAGAATTGTGCCATTCTTGTTTTGCTTGCCATTTGCAAACCGTGCATCCGATTCCGGTGATCTTTATATCGATTTCGACCAAAATCAACTCATCTTTCCAGTGGCACTCTTGGTTTGCCAATTTGAGGCCTGGTTCAATCATTTCCTTCCGGAGCTCGCATATGCATTGCATATCACATCCCGCATATCATGCCATGTTTTGCATCATGTTGCTTGCGCATTGCACCGTGGTTGATTGTGGTTTCCTTTGCTTGTGTTCTTGCCTTGGGTAGAGCCAGGAGACGAGTTCGTGATCGAGGAACCCATTGAGTACGCTTACGAGGATCAAGCTTTCGTCTTCTCTGAGAACATTGCAGGCAAGATGACCATACCCTCGAAATCACTTCTATCTTTGGTTGCTAGTTGCTCGCTTTATTGCTATGACGCGATACCTACCACTTGCTATATCATGCCTCCCATATTTCCATGTCAAGCCTCTAACCCACCTTGTCCTAGCAAACCGTTGTTTGGCTATGTTACTGCTTTGCTCAGGCCCTCTTGTAGCGTTGTTAGTTGCAGGTGAAGATGAAGTTTGTTCCATGTTGGAACATGGATATGTTGGGATATCACAATATCTCTTATTTAATTAATGCATCTATATACTTGGTAAAGGGTGGAAGGCTCGGCCTTATGCCTGGTGTTTTGTTCCACTCTTGCCGCCCTAGTTTCCGTCATACCGGTGTTATGTTCCTTGACTTTGCGTTCCTTACGCGGTTGGGTGTTATGGGAACCCCTTGACAGTTTGCTTTGAATAAAACTCCTCCAGCAAGGCCCAACCTTGGTTTTACATTTGCCTAACAACCTATTACCATTCCCTTGGGTCGGCCAACCCAAGGGTCATCTTTATTTTGACCCCCCGGGCCAGTGCTTGTTTAAGTGTTGGTCCGAACCAGGCAGCCTGCGGGGCCACCTCGGGGCAACTCGAGGGTTGGTTTTACTTGTAGCTTGACCTATCCAGTGTGCCCTGAGAACAAGATATGTGCAGCTCCTATCTAGATTTGTCGGCACATCCGGGTGGCTTTGCTGGTCTTGTTACCATTGTCGAAATGTCTTGTAACCGGGATTCCGAGCCTGATCGGGTCTTCCTAGGAGAAGGAATACCGTTCGTTGACCGTGAGAGCTTGTGATGGGCTAAGTTGGGACACCCCTACAGGGTTTTGAACTTTCGAAAGCCGTGCCCGCGGTTATGGGCAGATGGGAATTTGTTAATATCTGGTTGTAGAGAACTTGACACTTAACTTAATTAAAATGAATCAACCGCGCGTGTAGCTGTGATGGTCTCTTTCCGGCGGAGTCTGGGAAGTGAACACAGTTCTTGTGTTATGCTTGAACGTAAGTAGTTTCAGGATCACTTCTTGATCACTTCTAGTTCACGACCGTGCTTTGCTTCTCTTCTCGCTCTCATTTGCGTAAGTTAGCCACCATATATGCTTAGTGCTTGCTGCAGCTCCACCTCACTACCTTTTCCTACCCATAAGCTTAAATAGTCTTGATCGCGAGGGCATGAGATTGCTGAGTCCCCGTGACTCATAGATTACTTCCAAAACCAGTTGCAGGTGTCGATGATTACCAGTGCAGGTGACGCAACCCAGCTTAGATGTGAGCTCGATGAAGATCTTGTTCGTTGTGTTGTTTCGTTTCCAGTTGATCGGTAATGGAGCCCAGTCGGGGCGATCGGGGATCTATTGCATTAGGGGTTGTCTTTCTTTATTTGGTTCCGTAGTCGGACCTTGATTGTATTCTGGATGATATAATGCTATATTTTATATATTGTGTGAAGTGGCGATTGTAAGCCAACTCTTTACCCCTTTCATATTCAGTACATGGGATGTGTTAAGATTACCCCTCTTGCGACATGCCTACTATGCGGTTATGCCTCTAAGTCGTGCTCCGACACGTTGGAGATATAGCCGCATCGTGGGTGTTACAGCAACACCTCACCCCCTCTTGATAGTATTGGCTTTTCCTATGGACTCAATGTGATATTGGTTCACTAAAATGAGAAATGTAGAGTCTTGTGCTTTGAGCTTGAGCCAATCCTTTTGTCCTTAGCATTGTGAGGGGTCCATTTTCTAATCCATGGAAATCATTGAGCTTTCCTGAAATATTTATCTTGAAATAGCATTAGCTCAATGAGCTATATGTTGTTAGGAATTACCAAAACCACCCACGGATAGTTGCACTTTCACATGTGGCTTCACCTCCCATGGCAAACTCTGGCTCGTCGGGAGGGGTCGTCGCTTCCAGAGATCGTCGCCCGATCATGTCATCGCTTCAAGAGATCGACTCTCTATCCGGTCGTCGCTTCCAGAGATCGTTGCCCGACCCTATCATCGTTTGTAGGGATGGGGATGCCATCACCAAATGAGGCGAAATCTGGCTCGCAAATACGGGACGTCCATTAGGAAGGTTTTGGCAGTATACATGGAAAGACTACAACTTGATATGTGGAAGGTCTAGGTTGTATACGCAGAAAGACTACAACTTGATCATGAATTATGATATGATTTCTGCTATACATGGAAAACATGTTATGTAAAAAAGGAAAAGAATCCGATGTTATGTAAAGAAGGAAAATAATTCGATTCCCTTCTTTTGGTTGAATAAAAACCAATGGGCTACCGATTTTTTTGGTTCTAAAAGGAGTAGAAAAAAAATCAGGCATGTGGGGGAGGGGCGTTCGGTGGGCGGGGGGAGGGGGATCGAGGGGAGTCCTAACGATGCTACGTACAAACTCCCCAATTAGGAGTAGATATAACTCCTTGTCATAAATGGGATAATTAAGTTGCGCTCCGGAAAGTTCTCGCTAACGTATGTGATTGGGTGCTTCTCTTGCATTAACACGCCGCCTATGCTGTTACTGAAGGAAATATGCCATAGAGGCAATAATAAAGAAGTTATTTATATTTCCTTATATCATGATAAATGTTTACTATTCATGCTAGAATTGTATTAACTGAAAACTTAGTACATGTGTGAATACATAGACAAAACAGAGTGTCCCTAGTATGCCTCTACTTGACTAGCTTGTTAATCAAAGATGGTTAAGTTTCCTAACCATAGACATGTGTTGTCATTTGATGAACAGGATCACATCATTAGAGAATGATGTGATGGACAAGACCCATCCGTTAGCTTAGCATAATGATCGTTAAGTTTTATTGCTATTGCTTTCTTCATGACTTGTACATATTCCTATGACCATGAGATTATGCAACTCCCGAATACCGGAGGAACACCTTGTGTGCTATCAAATGTCACAACGTAACTGGGTGATTATAAAGATGCTCTACAGGTGTCTCCGAAGTTGTTTGTTGGGTTGACATAGATCAAGATTAGGATTTGTCACTCCGAGTATCCGAGAGGTATCTCTAGGCCCTCTCAGTAATGCACATCACTATAAGCCTTGCAAGCAATATGACTAATGAGTTAGTTACGGGATGATGCATTACAGAATGAGTAAAGAGACTTGCCGGTAACGAGAACGAACTAGGTATGATGATACCGACAATCGAATCTCGGGCAAGTAACATACCCATGACAAAGGGAATAACGTATGTTGTTATTGCGGTTTGACCGATAAAGATCTTCGTAGAATTTGTAGGAACCAATATAAGCATCCAGGTTCCACTATTGGTTATTGACCGGAGATGTGTCTCGGTCATGTCTACATAGTTCTCGAACCCGTAGGGTCCGCATGCTTAACGTTCGATGACGATTTGTATTATGAGTTATGTGTTTTTGGTGACCGAAGTTTGTTCGGATTCCCGAATGAGATCACGAACATGACGAGGAGTCTCGAAATGGTTGAGAGGTAAAGATTGATATATTGGAAGGTAGTATTCGGACACCGGAAGGGTTACAGAGTGTATCGGGTACATACTGGAGTACCGGAGGGGTTACCGGAATCCCTCGGGGAAAGATATGGGCCATATGGGCCATAGGAGGGAGGCTAACCAGCCCACAAGCGGTTGGTGGACTCCCCACAAGGGATGAGGCCGAATTGGACTAGGGAAGGGGGCACCACCCCCTTTCCTTCTCCTACTCCCTCACCTTTCCCCCTTTTCCCTCCATGAGAAGGAAAAGAAGGGGGGCCGAATCCTACTAGGATTGGGAGTCCTAGTAGGACTCCCCCCTTATGGTGCGCCACCTTGGGCAGGTCTCCTCCCTCTCCCTCCTTTATATACGTGGGCAGGGCACCCTTTGGAGACGCAACAATTGTTCCAAGCCGTGTGCGGCGTCTCTCTTCACAGTTTGCTCCTTCGGTCATAGCGTCGTAGTGCTTAGGCGAAGTCCTGCGCGGATCACATCACCATCACCGTCACCACGCCGTCGTGCTGACGAAACTCTCCCTCGACCCTCTGCTGGATCAAGAGTTTGAGGTACGTCATCGAGCTGAACGTGTGCAGAACACGGAGGTGCCGTACATTCGGTACTAAGATCGGTTGGATCGCGAAGACGTTCGACTACATCAATCGCGTTAACCTAATGCTTCCGCTTTCGGTCTACGAGGGTACGTGGACACACTCTCCCCCTCTCGTTGATATGCATCTCCTAGATAGATCTTGCATGATCGTAGGATTTTTTTTGAAATTGCATGCTACGTTCCCCAACAGTTACCACTAGCGTCACAATGCACTTCAAAAGTTTTATTAAAGATAGGGCCATGAGGATGACCGTAGGATGCTTCGCATCACATGGTGGGCGGTTGCGACCATGTTCCGGCATCATCTCGTAAGGGCCTGTCATCGCTAATGATCCTCGCCGCTTGGTGGCTTTGGAAGCATTGCAATGGATGCATATTCGATGACGACCGACCTTCGGTCACCCACATCTTCATCATCATCAAAGACGAGGTGCGCCTATGGGCTAAGGCTGGCGCCACCGGACCCCGACACTTAGTTGTTGGGGGGCTGAGCAACCCCCCATTCTTTTTTCTGCTCTTTCGCTTGCCACCATGCCTACTTACGCACATGGCTTTGTAAGTGTTTGTAACCCCATGCTACAACTCTCCTTCTATCAATGAAAAAAAAGGTGATTGGTGTTGCTCTTATTCTATTTGTTTGATGGCATATGACATGTAAAATAGTGCTATCTTAGAAGTGCCCACGTAGGATACATGATGAGATGGAAGAGAGAAGAATCATAAGAAAATGTTTGTGTTCTCTTATTTAAGAGATGATTTTTTAACACAATATGTCTCACCACGGTTTTAAAAATAACTACTATTGAACATAAGGCTAAAAGATGATCATGACAAAATTTAAGATACATCTTAAGTTTTTTTGTCATCTCTAAATTACATGCAAAAACTTAAGATATATTTTATCAACCATGTCCATGCCTCTAGCGGGATCCAAACCGTGAGATTCCGATCTGACCGTCCATGGCGGCCAAACAACGTCACCAGCGGCTGCGGCAGTGCCCCATTTTAGTTGCTTTCTCGCCGCACGCCTTCGCCGTCGCGGCGTTTCACAGACACAGCAAACGCTGCTCCAAGCAGCGGCTTCACCACCGACCGGCAGCAATGGCGAGGACGACCAACGGGTGGGCACGAGGGTTGCTGGCGTTCGCGGCGGTGGCAGTCGCGGTGTCAGCGGGGCGGCGGTACAGTTGGGACGTGGAGGCGGCGGTCGCGGTGTTCAGGCGCGGGAGGGGCGCGCTGGGGCCCTGGGCGGCACCCGCTTACGTCGCGGCCCACGCGCTCACGCTCGCGCTATGCCCACCCTACGCCATCTTCTTCGAGGGCGCCGCTGCGCTCTTCTTCGGGTTCCTCCCTGGCGTTGTTTGCGTCTTCTGCGCCAAAATCCTTGGCGCGTCGCTCTCCTTCTGGATCGGCAGGTCGAGACACGCCTCCTTCGTTTTACTACATCCCTGCCTTTTTGTTGTGTTAGATCAAGTGTTTTGGGCTGTGCATGGGAGTCGAGATCTATCACCGCTACCTGTGTGTGTGTGTGATCTCAAATTTTGAGGCTTTTTGTCACCGATCGTGGTGCCCAGGTCAATAATGTTGAGAAGAACGATGTTCCTTGCTTGCTTACGTCTTGGAGTTGGAACGTTACATGATTCCTTGCTTCATGTTGAATCGCTGCAACCTTGACTCATATGGTCATGCAAATATCATAAGGTTGGTTCACATAGGCACAGGATCAAGAGGGATTGTGACGCCAAAAATATCCATTCTGTTATGAATTTAATAAATTGTAAAAGGGGTTATCCACAGAGGAAAGTTTGGGTTGTGATGAAATAGAGAATCCCCAGTTGCACTGACGTAGCACCTTCCCATTGTCCCTTGCCGCTCTGACGCAGCTAATTCCACAACCCCCAAGCTCTACTTCTTGCGCCTAGAAACCACCATCGCCGTCGCCGCCACCGCCGCCACAACATCGACACATCATCCACCCGCCGGCGAAGAGACACCTACTTGCTGCTTCATTGCTCCGATGATGAACTTCTCGGTGCGCCCCTTCGAGTTTGCTCTGGTGAGCTCTCACTATGAGAGAGGGCCTGATCTTCGCGTCTGGAGGCACATCATGGTGGTCAACGACCATCCTGTCAACCATGATAGCTGGTGACAGTCAACCCTCCTGTTGACGTATAAATGTATTGCCTAGTCTCTTCCATCAGTCTTTTGGTTGCATTGGAGCATGCACTTCTACATGGTATCAGAGCCAAGAGCTCTTGAGTTCAAAACCCGGTTGGCGCAATTAAATTGGCCCACTTTCGGTCCACGTTTAGGCCTGAGGGAGCCACACGTGAGGGGGAGTGTTAACGTATAAATGTATTGCCTAGTCTCTTCCTTTAGATTGGTCTTTTGGTTGCATTGTCTAGAGCATGCACTTCTACACCCCCATCAGAAGGGTTTTTCGGTTTTAGGCTTGCTGAGGTGTGCCACATTATTAGGGATGGTTTTGAGTTTGCAGTTCTTGATGATTTTGTTTATCCGTTTGGAATCGGTTGTATTGCACTTGAGGATGTCAATATCCGTTATAATCTGATCAGAGAGAGCCCCCACCCATTCACTGAAGATTCATCGCTTTCTTTACTCCCGCATGATCAAGGACTGGAATGAGAACACCTGCTTTTGAGTATGAGGCTTGGATTGTGTTTCTGGCATTCCCGTTTGACTATTAGACAGATCACTACGTTCACAAAGCCGTGTCAAAATTTGGGAAACTTTGGCTTCGCCGTAGGCATAATAAGTCTATGCCCCCATAGTCTGCTGCTCACTTGTGTGGGGTTTGCTTCCTGGATTGGGGAGATCTTGGCATGTTCCTGTGTATGTCCTTAATGGCAAGAACATCACACCGGGCGTGGTTGACAATGAAGATGTCCCCCCACTGCTAAACGCATCACCTCATCCGTATGAATTACCATATTGCATGCCCATGCAGTAGGCTAGGATTGATGCAACGGAGGCACAAATAATTCAGGCAGAGGCAGCCTGGAATGCTGTTCCATGGGATCATGAGGGTGTGCAGGACAATGGCTGTTTTTTTGCCAGTAATCCCCCTTAGTATACTGGTTTTAGCTTTAGAAGGTTCTTTGGATATTATAGGTACAACATTCAGGACAATCTTTCTGATGTCTGGTCTGAATATGCTGAGGTGGAAGATGCAACTGACAATTTTATTAATGGTGTGTACAATGCGCAGTTAGTTTTTGTCAGGGCTGGAGGTGCATCCTCAACACTCATGATTCTGTTTGATGTACCTCTGTTGGGTTGGATTGGCTGTATGATAAAATTAATCTACACTCCTCTTATCACAGCCGCACCTGTTCTGGGGGAGCATGTTTCCTTCTCAACCCATTTGCCCTTATCAGAACACAAGTTGATAGTGTTTGCTTGGCTATTATTAACAACATTCGTCCTGAGAACCATAGCTTTGGTTTCTGCTTTGGCACTCGCTTGGTTGATGGATTTGTGCTGGATTTTGATGTTTGGCGGTCTGCTACTCATTACTTGGAGTTCTTGCCAGCTCATGGAGGCAACACTTTCAATTTGAACTGTCCCGGGCCTCTCAACGCGAGTGGTCGTTTTTAATGGACTTTAGATCAAGGGGCTTCTACAAAGGGGACTGGTCTTGTTGGGCCTCTTGATAGCCCAAGTAAGCGAAGGGAAGAAGTTTTGGTCCAACTGTCAAACCTAAACTCTCCCACGCATGTCTCTGAACATGTGGTTGAGCGTGCTGTTGGTGTTCAGACCTCTGAGCCTGTCGTGGTTGCTCCTCTTTGGACTGCACTGCAGAATGCGGAACACAATGAGCAGCTCCATGTTGACACGACATACCTTAGGCGCAGCTCTAGTTCGACCAGATATGATGGCTTCAAGGTCAACCAGCTGACTCATAAGGAAGTAACTGCTTCCAAGGTCAATGACAAGAACGTGTCGGCTGCTAGGCCACCTGCCAAGGCCAAGACTGCCCTACTTGGCTCAACTGGTGTTCAGTCTGCCGTTCGTGATTGGATTCCTCCTACCACCATTGTCACTATGCAGAATGTTGGCACCAGGATGTGTGATGTCCCTCCCGAGGAGCTCTCCCTGAAGAAGCTGCTAGCCAGTCTTCAGGATGGCTCATCTTTGTCCTCCCCCAAGTAGTTCCATGCCAAGATTCAAGAACTGGAACGTCCTTTGCTGGAACGTTCGGGGAATGAACTCTGACGATAAGCAACTAGCTACCTGAAATGCTATTGATATAAGCGGTTGTGCTATCGTTTGTTTGCAAGAAACTAAGCGCTAGTCTTTTGATCGATCATTTATTAAGTAGTCATGTCCTAAGAGATTTGATCAGTTTATCTCCTCTGCTGAATAGTGTTGTTTTCGATGGGGTTAGTGTGTTTACTGAATCCTTTGCGCTGGGTGTGCATTTTACCTCTACACAATCAAACACTTCCTTGAAACTGGTGAATATCTATGGCCCTTGTGGTGGCTTGGATAGGGAGCTTTTTACCTCAGGCTTTTTGATCTTGATATCCCAGATAATGAGGACTGACTGCTCCTAGGTGATTTTAATTTCATCCTTAGCCCTGAAAATCGTAATAAACCTGGAGGTAATGCCAATGATATGCTTTTGTTTCATGATTTCATCCGCACCCAATCCCTTATGGAATTGCCTATCAACGGTAGATCGTTTACATGGACATGCAGAACTTGCCCCCTCTTGAGCAACTGGACTGGTATTTTACCTCTGTTAATTGGACCTCTAGTTATCCTAATACAATAGTGTTGCCATAGTGCAAACCAGTTTCAGTTCACGTGCCTTTTGTAGTCTATTGAATCTGCAGTGCCAAAAAGCAAAGTTTTTAGGTTCGGAAACTTCTGGGTGGATCATCATGGCTTTCATGAAGTGGGGCATTCCTCCTGGTCCAAACCTTGCTTTGCAAAAAATTAGCTGCCTTGCTCATAAAAACCTAGTGAGATTGAGATATACTCTCAAACATTGGAGTAGAGGTATTTCCCATTTATAGTTGCTTATTAAAAACACCAATTGCTTATTGAAAACACCAATTGGGCTCTGCTGGAAATTGATGACCTAGAAGAGAGAAGGGAACTCACCACACCTGAATGTAACTTCAGGGCTATTATGAAAAATCATCTGTAAGATTGCTGAACTATAAGCAGCCATAGGAAAAAACGTTGTATGGTGCGACACTTTCAGTTCAGAGATGGTAATACAATTTTCTCATGCAATAGCAACTGAACGACATCGTTCTGATTCCATTGCTTCTCTGCAGCTACCTGACAACACTGTAGTGACAGACCATGTTGGAAAGGAGGCTATTCTGTTTCAGGCTTTCAAGGAAAGACTTGGTCAGTCTGATCCGGTTAATATGCTGTTTGATTTGGTTTCGGTCATGACAAGAGTGGATGGGCTTTGAGGACCTCTCTATTCCATTCATGCATGAGGAAATTGACAATGTTGTGAAGGAGATGCCCTCGGATAGAGCATTGGGCCCAGATGGATTCAATGGGTGTTTTCTGAAATCTTGCTGGCACCTCATTGAGCAAGACTTCTATCAGCTTTGCATGGATTTTCATGCTGACATCTTGACCTTGAGTGCCTAATGCCGAGCTTATTACTCTTGATTCCCAAGACCCATTCATCAGAAACTGCTAGCGACTTTCGTCCTATTACATTGCTTAACTGTTGTATGAAGATTATCACGAGGCTTCTTGCTAACCGTCTTCAGAAAGTGATCTTACGCATTGTTCATAGGAACCCATATGGCCTCCTTAAAGGGCGCACGATCCAAGACTATCTGGCATGGGCGTTCAAATTTATTCATCAATGTCTGAGAGAGATTATTATTCTTAAGTTGGATTTTGCCAAAGCGATTGACATGATTGAGCATGAACCAATGATTGACATTATGAAGCACATGGGGTTTTATGAGAAGTGGTTAGGCAGGATCAAGTGTATATTCCTATGTTTTTAAGGCGACGCCTTACCGCCTTAGGGAGGGGGGGCGCTTTGGTGCCTAGGCGACGCCTAGGCGGGCGCTTTGGACGCCTAGGCGCCCAAAGCGGTCGATTTTCCAAAGCGGAGGGGGAGCGCTTCGACGCCTAGGCGTCGCCTTAGGGACGCTTTAAAAACATAGGTATATTCTCCTCTAGCAAGTCATCTGTTTTATTGAATGGCACCCCTAGCAGACAGTTTGTTTGCAATGGTGGAGTGCGACAGGGTGATCCTCTCTGGCCGTTGATCTTTGTGCTTGCGGCTGATCTCTTGCAGACGGTGATCAAGAGTTGATGAATGACTGGATCAAATTACTCATTCCATCGGCTGATGCTAATTCCTAGTGACTCAGTATGTCGATGATATGATTATGGTGATGTTGGTGTAGCTGTGCCTTGTTCAAGCTAGCCGTATGAAATAGATCTTGGTAAAATATGTAACATCCATTGGTCTCCACATCAACTTCCAGAAATCCACTCCGATCCCTTTGAATGTGGTGCCAGGCTAGAGTTATCTAGCCAGTATCTTTGGATGTGTGCTTGGCTCGATCTAGTTTACTTATCTGGGTTTACCCATGGGCACTACTCGACCCACTGTTTCTAATATTATGCCGTTGGTAGCTTCCATGGAGAGAAGGCTCGCCACCATGACGTGTCTGCTCTTCTATGGGGCCAAGCTCACTTTGATGAACTCGGTGCTTACCTCCTTGGCCATTTATGCGATGTGTACTCTCAGTACAACCAAGAATAGTTGAGCATTTGTACAAGTTGATGCCTCTAGAGAAAGAAAACTGGTGATGGAATGAAATGTAAGTCTCTTGCTGCCTGGGATGTGGTGTGTCAACCCAAAGATAACGATAGTCTAGGGAGTTATCAACATCAAAATACAGAATCAGGGGTTGTTGCTCAAATACCTACATAAATTCTACTCCCTCCGTTCCGAATTACTTGTCACAGGTATGGATGTATCTAGATGTATTTTAGTTCTAGATACATCCATTTTTATGACGAGTAATTTGGAACGGAGGGAGTATAACAGAGAGGACGTGCCTTGGCTGCAACTCATCTGGGCAACGTATTACGAGGATAAAATACCACATGCTAGCTCGTCTTGGTGGAGAGATGTGTCTTAATTACCTGATGACTACAGAGGAGTCACTAAAGTGGATGTTGGCAATGGTTATATTGTCCTTTTCTGGAAAGACTTGTGGCAAGATGATATGCTTCTGACTCACACCCCAGAGCCTACTCTTTTGCTAGGGCTGAGGATATATTTGTTCTGGACATGCTCTCAGCAAACACTGTAAGTGAGATTTTTCACCTACCTCTTTCCTTGCAGGCCCCTCTTTTCCTGCAGGCCAGGCAAGAGGTTCAGCATCTTCAGGACCTGAGTGCACAGGTCAACCCTAGCAGTGAGAATCATGATGTCTAGATATGCATTTGGGGAAAATCATTTTCTTCTACAAGGTTGTACTCCTGTTGCTTCAATGGTGCTCAGGCAGATTAAGGGTGTGTTTGGTAGGGTGCATGGAGGGTGCATGAGGGCAAAAGTTCCCAATCCGACCCACTTTTGCTTGTTTGGTAGGGTGCATGGGCTCATCTGAGCTATGCTCATCTGATGCATAAAAGTGGCCTCAGCCATGCTCATCTCATGCACCCCAGACAGGGTGCATCGAGGCAGCTATGCTGGCCCTGACACTCGTCCCCACCGACCAGACCACGTCCAGATATGTTTATTTTTTCAAAAAGAATCAGAATTTCAAAATTTGTTTAAATTTTCGAAAAACCTTAGAATTTCAGAAAAAAATGAAAAGTTTGAATTTCAAAATTGTTTAAATTTTCAAAAAAAAAATCATAATTTCAAAATTTGTTTGAATTTTCAATAAATATTTGAAATTTCAATTTTTCTAAAAAAATCGTAAATGTTCGGAATTTCAAAAGGAAATCAAAATTTGTTTGAATTTTGAAAAAAATAGAATTTTATTTTTTTTATAAAATTTTCAAATTTTGTTTAAATTTTCAAAAAAAACTCGTAATTTCAAATATGTTCAAATTAAAAAAAGAATTTCAAAATTTATTTTAATTTTCCAAAAAAGTTTAGAATATCAAATTTTATTTAAATTTGTGTTGAGATTTTTTCGATTTTGTTCATCATTCAAAAAAAATATTCAGAATTTGAAATTGTTCAGCATGTCTAAACACATGCAGGCTACCAAACAAAATCTCAGCTCAGCATGTCTCAACGCATACATCACTGCCAAACAACAGCAACTGCATGGACTCAGCATGTCTACACTCAGTATGTATGACATGAGAACAACTAGGCTAGGTCCATACATACTACCAAACACACCCTAAGTGTTCCTATGGATTTGGAAGTCCAGCTGAAATATGAAGTGGAAAGTTTTTGTGTGGCTTTTGATGGTTGATAGGCTGAATACCAGGAATATGCTGAAACACATACATTACAGAATAATTGAGGATAATTTTAACTGCTTGATGTGCACTCCACCCCGAAGGAAACTCTAATGCATCATTTCTTCCACTTTGATGCGGGGCTAACCTGATCTAGGTCGATCTTTCACGAATGGAGGGGATTCCCACGACGAACACGAGGGGAACGAGAGGAAACACTCAAATCAACAAGATACGATCACACATGTGCTAGATCCGTACACACACGAGGTCACAAAGATCCAAAGACAACAAAGGAAAGATACACGGTAACTAGTTCATCCCCTTAGAAGGAGGTCTTGAAGGTCTTCCCGTGAGGGGTCTTGAATCCACTTGGGGATCTTCTTCGTAGAGGCCGTGGTCTCCGATGGAGAAAGTGTCAAGTGGATGAGCACAACTCTACCTCACAAAATGAGATAAACCAATGCTAACCCTAAAATGGTGGAGGTGGAGAAGTATATATAGTGTAGAGTCACGAAGGGGTAAGTGAGGGGCGAAACGGGTACATGGGCCTCGAGTCAGAAGCTGTGCGCAGACAGGCGTCGGACGTCCGACGGGTGTCGGTCGTCCGGTCGCTTGCGAGGGTCCAGTCTTTCGGAGGAGGCCAGACTTTCGACGTTTTGGCTCTGGTCCGGTAGCGCCGGATTTCCAGTCGGGGTCGGTCGTCCGGGCGTTGATGAGTGTCGGACGTCCAGGCGCTGATGAGTGTCGGACGTCCGGTGTTTGGTGGTCGTTCGGGCGCTGTAGACTTGGCCTTCGGCTGTAGTTGTTCTGGCTGGTGAAGTCTCCAGGCGTCGGACGTCCGAAGATCGTAGGCCGTCTGGTGATCGTCGGACGTCCGAGAGCTGTAGCTTTCTGGCAGCTCCTTCTCTTGCTCCGATTTCTCGCCTTCTTGTACAATGCTCCTAGCTGCTTCATGGTCTTTCTCTAGGTTCCCGATCATGCATAGCACATACATTTGAGGTAGTAGCCATGTCTCACATGTGGAAAGTGAAGGTTCGGAGAGGAGCGAGTTAACCTTGTGTCTAATGGCGTATGCTTGAGGTCTTGTCTTATGTCTCCTTGGGTCATGGGGAGTAGTCGTAGTGTACATGGGGATGACCATAGGATGGTTCGCATCATCTCCCCCCCCC
>NC_041386.1:283464239-283560611 GCF_002162155.2 Triticum dicoccoides
GGGAAAGATCCGACTAAGTGGCATAAGTGGTGGTCTGGTGGTGCATCCACTAAGTCCGGGCACGCCTCAACTTGAAGATCCAAAGGGTTCATCTCCAATGTCGGTCCTCCATCCAATAGATGTATCATGTAGACAAGGAGACAACAATGAAAGAATGATCCATCCAATATGCGTATTTGAGGATGGCTCAAAGTGAAGGAGTTCACCTTTAGTAGCTTCTTGAAAATGTTGGTGTCGCACATCATGTACGCCTTCACATAACCAATATGTCTTGTGATGGTACTATCTTGCGAATTCTCCAAAACGAAAGAACATGACAAACACTCAGAAAAACAAATGAGGTTAGCGGAAATGCAAAACCTAGCATTCGATTGGTGAAATACCCAACAAGTGTTTTCATCATTCTTATCATAAGAAAGTACAAGATGTGGCATGGTATGAAAGCATATGATGTGACTACAACAAAAGACATTAGGCTCAATTAAACAAGCATGCTTCACAAATAAGGTGTCCAAGTCTCCAATATCAATAAGCATGTTATTGTTGCACTCACTACAAGTGGATATGAGAGAGACAACTAATGGAGACAAGAGACAATGATCAAGATAAATCAAGTGAGAGGCATGTATATATACGCTATCAACCCAATGCAATGAGCACTTATGTATAATGGGTGATGCGACAAAGCAAGTGATCATATTAAACAAGTCATGCAAGCTAGTAGTGCCAAGATGCAACATACTAGAAGGAATCATGGCGAACATGTCATGCGTGCAAATAGCGGGCATACATAATGCACATGACATGGCACAAGTATGAAAGCAAGATATGAGTAAAGTATCATCATTGTATTGACAAGAAGTCCTATGTAAATAGCAATGGAACATCATGACTCTTCCAACACAAGAATCAACAATAGCATGTGGCACATGGTAAACATGGCAATAGCAACAAGGATCTTCATCAAGCATGCAAATACACATAAAAGTAGTATAATGGTGAATCATGGGTAAAATGCAAGTAAGGGTCACAATTGCATGTCAAAAGCATATAAAAGAGGCATAACATGCAAAGTGAACATGGTATGATGTACATAAAGTAGCAAGTGATATATAGCCCATAGCCGTGTGAGCGCCAAGTAAAAGAGATGCGCGTAGTCCTTGCGCGAAGGGAACGGTGTGAAGTGTTAAGCTTTATGCACTAGCCAACACAACCAAAAGTCCGAACTAATGGAAAGGACTAGTGCAATCCACATATACTGTAACACCCCCTCTCACGTGTGACGGGGAAGACAAGTCAACACGTGCAACCGGAAGAGAGCGCCGGCGCGCGAAACTCACGTATGACTCAAGAGGCCTCTACGTGGACACAAAGGGGGGCTACCAGCAATTTTTAATAAATTGCGAAAGCCAGGACCTTAGCTCTGATACCATGTTAAGCTTCATGCACTAGCCAACACAACCAAAAGTCCGAACTGATGGAAAGGACTAGTGCAATCCACATATACTGTAACATGAAGGACAATTCACAGGATCTCAAATTATTGTTGCTCTCAAGAGCTCGTTTCGTCAACTTATGGGATTGTGAGGTTGACGAGTGTTCATAAGTACCTACACAAAACAAAGGCAAAGGAAAAATTGTGTGTGCGTGGTATACGTACACATCATCCATTATGATGCACATGTGCATGTGTTGGTTAGCACAAAATATTCAATGCTCAAATAAATGACATGCATGAGGAGAGGTTTGTTATTATGTATAGCATAATGGAGACTCAAATTGTGTAATGCATCATGAGAAATATGTAGAGCATTTTTATTCATGGAATGCATATGGTGTACACTATCATGGGAATCATGCAAAGTATGGAATGCATCAAAATCTTCTAATATGTATGAGGAAACTATGGGGTCTCCTCATGAGCATTAATGGAAACATCACATGGAGAATATTGACAACATCCGAAACAAAACATATTTGGTTCTATGTGATCATGGCATGGTTATAGTAGATGAATTGCGGAAATCATGTAAAGGAAGCATGGCAATATCATCGCATGAAAAACAAAAGCTAATGACCATTATCTCGTCATTTATGCCATAAGTGCAAATATGTTTGATTTTATTGGGGCATGCATAGTTACTATGTTGAGATTGAAATGCAATATGGGAGATCTCACTCATAGCATTTGACAAGTTTAAAGGATTATCAAACATAATGTGACCAATAGAATTTTACATGATATCCTATGGAGCATAGCATCACAGCAAGTCAAGTCAACATGCTCATCACCATATTCATCATAAATGGGTGGTATATCGAAACAAGACATAGTATGCGATGAATCCATAAGGTGGTCATCATCATGCAAGCAATCATTTGCAAGATAGTCCACTAGTGGGACGAGAGAAGTACCATCACCTATGTTACCTTGAGAGCTCCACTCATGTGTTGTAGGTGAGGTTGCAAAAATTGACACTTGGTCAATAGCTTCATCAACTTGATGGTACCATGTGGGGGGGTGCAATATCGTCCATCATAGCTCCAAAGATTTGCGACTCGCTCGCCGCCGCCTTGAAGATGATGAAGGGGAAGAAGACATGTAGTCGGACAACATTTGTCGGATTTCCTCCATGTGTTTGTCCATCCTTTTCTTGTGGTAGTTGAACGTGTCGGCGAAGTAGTCCCTTCTCCTTGCTTTGGAATGTCGTAAGTCGGTGGCGATGTTCTCGATGCCTTGCATTGCTCGTTGTAGTCTGAAGTGGCTAGTGTTGGTGTTGGAGTTGTTCGTGCCGTAGATGTCGAAGACCGGAGATGAAATGCTCCGCCTATCCATCACAAGACTCAAGCGAATGTGAGTGGAAGAAAGAGAAGAACTAGGCCAATGTACCTTACCCGATGTTGAAGATGAATCAATGATCACTCAATAATGTATCAAGGAAATAGCACAATTGGTACCGGATCTTGTCAATTCTCACACCTACACAAGTAAAGCTTTTGGTGGAGCTTGGTGAGGATAGTGACACAACAATTTGATACAAAATGTTAGCAAGAGTCAATAATGTTGAAAGAGATTCATAAATTCGCAAGTGAAACAAGTAGACCAATAGCAATATGTGGCACACGGAAACACACACACGGATAGATAAATGGGGTCGTGCAACCAAGGAATGAGCTCAAAATATGGAATACACGGAAAATGTTCTTGTTGCACAACTCTAGAGAGACGCTAGCACGATTGCTCAATAGGCGGATATGACACTTGTGCACAACCTATAAGAGACAAAAATGCAACGACTTCTTTTTTTTTTGTATGGCCACTATGCGAATTGCACAAACCAAGATAGCAATTGTGTATATGCGGGAACAATCTTGTGACACAATAAATGATACAATGAGATATGCACGCAATGGGAGATGCGTCTCGATGATCAAAGTGCACAAGTAGCGTGGCCCGACAATACTCAAATGGCTAGTCTCCATGGAAAAGTTACGCAAAGATGGCTTGGGGTTAACAATGCAATTGCAAGGAGAATGTACAATGATGTCGTCGAGGTTACCGTTCGTGGCGATGATGAGTGGCGGTGTTCTTGATGTAGAACCGTTTCTAATTAGCCGAAACACCTTAGGAAACGAAAAAACTGTGAACTCAAAATCTAAAGGCAAAAGTCAAATGGTGGTAGCGGAAAGCGGTGGTGGTGTTCGGAAGCTCAAAGGGATTGCGGAAATGCAATGATGGGTTATGCGAGTCGGAGTTGAAGTCACCGTCCCTAAGTAGCCGAAACACCTTAGGAGACACGAACCACAACGCAAACAAAATTGGGTGAAGTTGGGGAAGTGTATGATGGGCGAGGTTATGCGGAAGTTATGGTGGTGGTTGATGAAGAAGTCACCGTCCCCAAGTAGCCGAAACACCTTAGGAGACTCGAATCACTACACAAGCAACCACAAATGCAATGGGGATAAAAAAGGGTTAGGTTGCAGAAGTCGGTGGTGGTATAGCGGATGATGTGGTGGAGGCCCTAGGCAAAGATGCCAAAGTTCCAAAAATTTGATGGAGTCAAATGATGGAGGTAGTATTTTTGTGGGAAGGATGATGTCAAGAGCTTCAAAACAAGCTAAAGAACGTCAAAATCCGAGTCCGGATGAATTAGTTATGGCTGAAAAAATAATCAGCCGAAGTCAATATCTACAGGGACCGGACGTCCGGTAAGTGTCGGATGTCCGGTGGACGGACGTCCGGAAGCTTTGAAAATTCGGTACTTCCTTTTTGTTGGGTGGCACCGGTCGTCCGGAAAGTTTCGGATGTCCGGTGGTTCAGGAGGCTCTGGACGTCCGGTAGATGTCGGTCGTCCGGTGGGTCGGGGTCAACTCGAGATCCGAGATTCGGGACGCGATTTTGGGCGGAAATTGATGATTTTGAGGGCAAAATTGAGGAGATTTCGTGGATGAAAAGTGGGGCAAATCCATGGATCAAAATCAACAAAACTTCACCAAACCAACAAATAACAAAAAAATTTGAGGCTATTTTTGATGGGGATTCTCGAAATTAGGCAAGAACAAAGCAAAATTAGGCTAGAAAATGTTAGGCCTAGCTAATCTGGCTGCCTTTTCTTTCTTTGTGTTTTCTATTAGAATAAGTGGCACATGCGGTCTGATGTGACCCATGCATGCACGTAGAGTAGGAGAAGTGCTCATTGCACGTTCTCTCTTGGATCCTCCTGGTTAGTAGCGGTTGTGGACGTGGCCGTGGGATGGCGCGGCCGTCTCGGATCACATACCAGCTGACCAAGAGTTAGTTAGCCCTTTTATCGTTGTACTTTGATAAAACAGAAGCAATCAACAGAAAACGCTGCGCAGTTGGTGGCAGCACAAAACTGACTCTCTCTCTCGTTCGTGTTCATCGCTCTCTTTCTGATCTTCATTGCTCGATCGCGTGTCTCGACAACGACAATTGGCATCAGAGCTACGTGGTGTTTGATCCACTCTTCGATGGCTGGCGGTGTCCGATCTGCGGCGTACCATGCCTGACACCGATTCTGAGAAGGAGAAGAACAAGAGCGGGACGAAGTCGCCGCCGAAGACGCCACTATCCACAACACCCGTGGCGCGTCGGCAGCGACGAGCTCCGCATCGTCGAGCGGGTTGTGCGGGAGAGCGAGACCTCTTCGTCATCCATGGTCCTCACCCGCACAAACTACATGGAGTGGTCTCTTGTCATGCAAGTCAAGCTGCAGGTCGCCCGTGTCTGGTCCGTGGTGACTGAGGACGCCGCCGACGAGCACGACGACCGGCGCGCGTGCAGATCATCCTCACCGGCATGCCACCGAAGATGATCCAAGTGCTGGCCGCCAAGGACACGGCCAAGAAGGCCTGGGAGACAATCAAGACTCTCCGGATGGGCAACGAGTGCGCGCGAGGCCAAGGACTAGGTGCGCCGCCGGGAGTTTGAAGAGCTCCGTTTCAAGGACGGTGAGTCCGTCGAAGACTTCGCGCTGCGGCTCTCCGGCCTCGTCTCCGATCTCGAGCTGTATGGCGACCCGGTGACGGAGCACAAGGCCGTCCAAAAGTTCCTCCACGTTGTGCCGCGCAAGTACCGGCAGATGGCGATGGCGATCGAGGCCCTCATCGACCTCAAAACCATGTCGATTGAAGAGCTCACCGGGTGCTTGTCGGCGTGTGAAGATCACTGCGATCTGGACGACACAGCGCAGTCTGGCGCGCGCCTCATGTACTCCTCCGTTGAGTGGGACGCACGCGAGCGGCAGCTCGGCTCCGGCGGGTCATCATCCGGCGGCAACAGCAAGAACAAGTCGCCGGGGAAGAACAAGTCTCAAGACGGTGGCAAGCCTGTGCCGGGGAACGCGGGCGCGGGTGGCTCCGGCGGGAAGAAAAAGGGCAAGTGCCACTATTGCAACAAGCCTGGGCATTGGAAAAAGGAGTGCAGGACTCGGCTCAAGGACGAGGACCAGAAGGGCAAGCAGGAGCATGCCAACCTTGTACAAGCTGGCGCCGAGCATGATCAGGGGCTTTACATGGCCATGGTCACCCGCGTTGACTCGACACAGCTAGTGGCGCCTCAAGAGGTGTATCTCAATGAGGAGGAGGTCATGCCAGTCCCCTCGCCGGATGGGGTGTGGTTCTTCGACATCGGGGTCAGTAACCACATGACGGGTGACAGACACGTCTTCTCGTCGCTCGATGAAACCGTACACGGCTTGGTGAAGTTCGGCGATGGCTCCGTCGTGGCCATACGGGGCGCGGCAGTGTGGTATTTCGCTGCCAGGGCGGCGGTCAGCGCGCACTCACCGATGTCTTCTACATCCCAAGTTTGCGCACCAACTGTTAGGAATATGCAACTTGTATTCCCATGAGGCCATAGGCCGATATATATACATGTACAGATGTGAAACATATGCAGGAAACCCCTTATATAACGGGATAAATACAAAGGGGTACATGACTTATAATATAACTCTAACACCCCCCCTCAAACTCATGGTGGATGAACAACACTGAGTTTGGAGAGATAAAAGCCATGTTGTGCTCTAGTCTGGGCCTTCGTCAGGAAATCCGCCAACTGTAACTCGGAAGGCACATACTGAAGAGCAATAACCTGATCCTGCACACCAGCGCGTACATAGAAAGCATCAACACCAATATGCTTGGTGAGCTCATGCTTCACAGGATCACGCGCAATGCTAATAGCACCTGTACTGTCAGATAAGCGCGGAGTCGGTGTAGTGACAGAAACACCAAAATCCTGAAGTAACCACCGTAACCAAGTCACCTCTGCCGTCAAAAGAGCCATTGCTCGCAACTCAGCTTCGGCACTCGAACGGGAAACTGCAATCTGTTTCTTCGTCTTCCAGGCAATGAGAGAACCATCAAGAAAAACACAATAAGCAAAAAGTGAACGGCGATCTGAAGGATCACTAGCCCACGTAGCATCCGAATAAGCCTGAAGCTGTAAAGAACCGGAGCGAGGAAAGAATAGACGGTGAGAGATTGTGCCCCGAAGATATCGGAGAACACGAAGGAGATGACTATAGTGGACCGATGTGGGAGCGGAGACGAACTGACTCAGAATATGAACCGGATAAGAGATATCCGGACGAGTGACAGCTAGATAGACAAGACTGCCAACAAGATGACGATAACGCGTCGGGTCAGGGAGGGGATCACCATCAGTAGCACGGAGGTGAACATTGAGCTCCATAGGAGTCTCAACAATGCGTTCGTCAGTAAGAGCAGCACGAGCAAGAAGATCCTGGATATACTTTTCCTGGGATATAAAAAAGCCATCAGAGGTAGAAGAGACTTCAATCCCAAGAAAGTAGCAAAGAGGGCCAAGATCAGACATAAGAAACTGCTCACTAAGACGGGCCTTTACAAAGGCAATATACTCGGGGTCATCCCCAGTGATGACCATGTCATCAACATAGAGAAGAAGAGTCCGACCACGAGGAGAAAGGTGAATAAACAATGTTGGATCATGAGCACTTGCTGAAAAACCAGCAGCAGTGACCACAGAGGCAAAACGCTCAAACCAGGCACGGGGGGCTTGCTTAAGGCCATAGAGAGAGCGACGAAGACGACGGACCATGCCATTAGGAACAGAATACCCAGGTGGTGGCTGCATGTACACCTCCTCACGCAGCTCACCATTAAGAAAAGCATTCTTAACATCAAGCTGAGATATAGACCAGTGGCGTGCAGAGGCAACGGCAAGAAGTGTACGAACAGTGGTCATATGTGCCACAGGAGCAAAAGTCTCGTCATAATCACGACCATGCTCCTGCTGAAAACCACGAGCCACAAGACGAGCTTTGTGACGCTCAAGAGAACCATCGGAGCGAGTCTTAACCTTGTAGACCCACTTACAAGTCATGGGACGGACTCCGGGAGGAAGGGAAACAAGATCCCAGGTACCAGTGCGTTCAAGAGCAGCAATCTCCTCTGCCATCGCAAACTGCCATTCAGGATGAACAACAGCCTGACGATAAGAAGTCGGCTCAAGAACAGCAGCACCAGCGGTGGAAAATCCAAAGCGATCAACAGGCGGACGAGGACGAGAACGCAAGCCATAAGTAGGCTGAGAGGAAGATGACGACACATCCACGGAGACATCCACAGGACGTGAACGACGAGTGTAATACTGAGGAAAAGATGGAACAATAGGAGGAATCGCCAAGGTAGAATCGAGGGGTGGCGACGAAGAAGTCACCGGAGATGAAGGTGTAGAATCCGGTGACATGCTAGACGAGGAGACCGTGGAAGATGGTGGCATCAAATCGAGTAGAGGTGGAGAAGCAGAGGGAGCGGAACGAATAGGCACAGGCTCGACGGGGGTGATAGGTGAGTCAGGAAAAGTGAGGAAAGAGATATCCTCCACTGAAAAGGTCGAGGAAGATGGGCGTGGGTAGAAGGGACGAGACTCATCAAAAGTCACGTCTCGAGAGATACGCATCCGACGACCGCTAGGATCCCAACAACGATAGCCCTTATGCTCATCACTGTAGCCTAAAAAGACACACTCAACAGACTGAGCGGTCAGTTTGGTGCGTTCGCGAGGGGCAAGAAGAACATAGCAAACACGACCAAACAAGCGAAGCATCGAATAATCGGGAGAACGATCAAAAAGACGCTCGAAAGGAACACCACCCTGTAGAGCAGCGGAAGGCTGGAGATTGATAAGATAGGTGGAGGTGGAGACGGCCTCAGCCCAAAAATGAGGCGGGAGAGAGGCAGTAATCAGCAATGCACGAGCCGTCTCAAGAAGATGACGATGCTTTCGCTCAGCCACACCATTCTGAGCATGAGCACCAGGACAAGAGAATTGAGAGAGAGTGCCTTCCTCAGCAAGAACACCACGCAACATCTTAGAGATATACTCGCCAGCAGAGTCAGCACGAAGAACACGAATGGGTGAAGAGAACTGAGTATGAACCATGGCAGCAAAACGCTTATAAATAGACAACACCTCGCTACGAGAAGTCATGAAATAAAGCCATGTGTAACGAGAGAAGTCATCTATGAAAATAATATAGTATTTATGACCACCTTTGGAAGCGAAAGGAGCCGGACCCCATACATCAGAATGGACTAAATCAAAAGGACGCTTAGACACTGACTCACTATGTGAATATGGTAACTGAATCTGCTTGCCAAGACGACAACCCTGACACTCTAAAGAGACATCTCTTGAGACAGACCCCAGAAGGCCTCGACGAACTAAAGACGACAACCGAGAACCACACAGATGACCAAGTCGATGATGCCACTGCTTGAAGGAACCAGTAACAGAGGCGACTGAAGCGGAGGAACTGGCGATAGTGGTGGCAGCAGAAGGAACATGAAGCCAGTCCAACTCCCAAAGACCCTGAGAATCACGGCGGCGAGGGCCAGCCCCAACCAGAGTGTGCGTGCGACGGTCCTGGACAGAACAAACGTCAACGTCAAGGATGACGCGACAACCAGAATCAGTAAGTTGACCAGCAGAAAACAGATTCATGGTGAGTCGAGGAACATGAGCAACATCAGGAACAGAGTAAGGAGTGGTAAGAGTGCCTCTACTAACGACAGAAAGTGGAGTACCATCAGTAGTGAGGACATGAACAGGAGAATCCAGCGAGCGAAGAGAGGACAAAATGGAAGAATGAGAAGACATATGAAAAGAAGCTCCAGAGTCCAGAACCCATGGGGATGTACCTGACTGTGTAGAGGGTGATTGCTCAGTGCGGGAAGCATCAGTCACAGAACCAGCAGTACCCGTCGAGGAAGAACCTGAAGCCGCGAGCAGACGCTTAAGTCTTAGAATATCCTGCTCAGTCAAAGTAATGGCTGAAGCTGTCGAGGTAGATGACGAAGTCCCTGAAGATGATGATCGCGCCTTGCGCAGGTGTTTCTTCTTCGTGTAGCACTGAGACTCAAGATGACCATCATTGTTGCGGTAGTCGCAATGTGGACGGGGGCGACCTGAGCCTCCAGAAGGAGTGGGCAAGAGCGGCGGAGCACTCGAGCGAGAAGGGGTCGGTGCAACAGGTGGCGTAGGAGCACGAGTAGCGAGCACAGAGGGAACCTCCAGCAAACCAGCACCACGTAAGCGAGTCTCCTCAGCACGAATCTCAGAAAGCGCCTCCATGAGAGAAATACGGCCACGAGCAAACAACTGAGCACGCTGGGGCTCAAACTCCTTACGGAGCCGAGACAGGAACTCATAGACGTGATGAAACTCCAAATTGGCCTGGACAGCCTGGCAACAGGGGCAGGTACGACAACCAGCACTGTGGAGAGAATCAAGCTGGCGCCAGATAGCAGAACTCTGTGCATAGAAGTCATCAACAGTAGAGTCACCCTGCTGAAGAGCATGCTCCTGACGGACCACAGAAAGGTATAAGGCATCACCAGAGGGCTGATAGCGCTGACGAAGACGGGTCCACATCTCAAAGACAGTAGGAAGACCCAGAAACTCAGAAGCAAACTGAGGCAGAACACTAGCAGTGAGAATAGCAGCAGCACGAGCATCATCATCAAGCCACTGGGTGTAAGCAGACAGAGCACTAGGATAAATCTGAAGAGCCTCCTCATAAGCCAAAACCTTCTCATCATAAGCACGATCAGCAGCCACTAGGTGTAAGCAGATAGAGCACCATGATAAATCTGAAGAGCCTCCTCATAAGCCAAAACCTTCTCATCATAAGCACGATCAGCAGCCTCATCAGCAAGCTTAGCCGCATCCTTGGCGGCCTGATTAGCATCCGGAGCAAGAACCAGTGGAGTCGGCGGAGTAGGGGCCACCGGAGGAACCGGACGTGGCGGACAGCAGACCTCGCCAGAAAGAACACCCCAGAGACGAATGCCACGCATGTGAATGCGCATAAAGCCAGTGAACTCGGTGTAGTTAGTACCATTGAAAATCACCGGACAGCGAGGGACAGCAACATAGCCTGATGCAGCAGACATATCTTCTTTTTTTTCTTTTCTTTCTTTTTTTTGTTTTTTTAGCAGAGATCCAAAATCAGCAGAATCCGACGAGAGCAGCAAGGACGAGACCACCAGCTTCCAATCGGCAACAGGACGGGATCGGGGGAGCAGCAGGCGGTCGATCCAGACCAAGGGGTGGCTGGCAGCTGGAGGCAGCGGCGGGATCTAGCAGGGCCTGTGCGAGTCGGAACAAGGGCGAGCTCGAGCGGGAGCGTCCTTCTCGATCGGGGGAGGGGCTGCGAGCGATCGATCGGGGGAGGGGCTGCGAGCGATCCTTATAGGATCGAGAACGGGAGAGGAGGCCCGATCCGATCCAGGACGGGATCCGAGCGGGACAAGGAGATCGAGGCTGTGGCCTCTATCGGGAGGAGAGACGGATCAATCGCACGAGTTGCAGCGTGCAAAAAAAGTTAACCTAGCTCTAATACCATGTTAGGAATATGCAACTTGTATTCCCATGAGGCCATAGGCCGATATATATACATGTACAGATGTGAAACATATGCAGGAAACCCCTTATATAACGGGATAAATACAAAGGGGTACATGACTTATAATATAACTCTAACACCAACATCGTGTTCATGGGGCAGCTAGACGAGGCGGGCTGCATCATAAGCATCGCTGACGGCGTCATGGCAGGCTATACACTGGCGCGCTCACCATCGACGCGCCAGCGTGCTTGATGGCACAAGGGGATGACGCGCCCTGGAGGTGGCACGTGCGCATGGGGCATCTGCACTTCCGCGCGCTTCGAACCATGTCCTCCAAGCAGCTCGTGCGCGGCATGCCCGTGATCGATCGGGTTGAGGAGTATTGCGATGGTTGCGCTCTTGGGAAGCAACACCGAGCGCCGTTTCCGTAGACCACGGCGTACCGAGCCGAACGCGGCCTGGAGCTCGTGCACACAGACTTGTGCGGGCCGATCACACCGACGACTCCAGGAGGTAACAAGTATTACTTGCTTGTGGTTGATGATCATAGTCGCTACATGTGGCTAGAACTACTGAAGTCCAAGGACGAGGCGTACCCACGCTTCAAAAGGATCCATGCCTTGGTCGAAGCTAACGGAAAATGCAAGCTGCGTGCATTCAGATCGGACCACGGCGGCGAGTTCAACTCCACAGAGTTCAGTGAGTACTGCGATCAGAACGGCATCAAGCACTTCACCACTGCACCATACTCACCGCAGCAAAACGGAGTCGTCGAACGCCGCAATCAGACTGTAGTGGAGATGGCCCGATGCCTGATGAAGAGCATGGGCATGCCGGCGTTCTTCTGGGCAGAGGCAGCGAGGACGACCGTCTATCTGCTGAACCACGCGCCGACCTAGAGCCTAGAGGATGTCACGCCCTACGAGGCGTGGCATGGCCGTAAACCCAACGTGCAGCAGTTGCGCACTTTTGGGTGCACGGTTCACGTCAAGCGCGTCGGCCCCGACATCACCAAATTGAGCGACCGGTTGACGACGATGGTGTTCGTTGGCTATGAGAAGGGCTCCAAGGCGTACCGAGCGTATGATCCAGCAACGAAGAAAGTCCAGGTAACTCGTGACATTGCTTTTGAGGAGAGCAGGCCATGGGCTTGGAGCACCCCGGGCACGAGCGCAGTCACCGTGGCGCTGGCGACATTTACCGTGGTATACACCATGGACAACAGTGTCCAAGAGATTGACAGTGGGTCGACAACCCCGCCGGTCACTCCTCGAAGCGCGGCGACACCCTCTACACCAGCCTTGGGGACGCCGCGGTCACCTGCAGTCGCCACGCCATCGACGGACACGCCCGAGTCGTCGCAGTCCGAGCCGGTGACACCCACGGACTCGCCGAGGGCCGGCTGGGACATGCCTCAGTCCCACGACTACAGGTGTGATGTGCCAACCGGGCAGCCTGTTCGTTACCGGCGTTTCACGAGTGTGCTGGAGGAGACCGAGGACCAGGCGGTGCGCAAACAGTTCGAGCGCTGACTGCTAGTGCGCTGTCTCTTCAGCGCCAAGGAGCCACGAGGCGTGGACGAAGCGCTTGCAAGCAAGGCATGGAAGGGTGCCATGGATGTTGAGATGCAGTCGATCATCGACAACAAAACTTGGGAGCTAGCTCAGCTCCAGGCCGGACACAAGGCGATCGGGCTGAAGTGGGTATACCGCGTCAAGCGTGATCTGGCGGGCAACATCATCAAGCATAAAGCCCGCCTCGTCGCCAAGGGATATGTCCATCGCCAGGGGTTGGATTTTGAGGAGGTTTTTGCTCCCGTAGCTCGCATGGAAACAATACGGCACACTCCGGCTGGGAGGTCCATCATATGGACGTGAAATCTGCCTTTCTGAATGGTGATCTCCATGAAGAGGTATACGTCGCTCAGCCACCGGGGTACAAGGTCGCCGGCAAGGAGGATAGTGTACTGCGACTCCACAAGGCGCTGTACGGATTGCATCAGGCTCCGCGCGATTGGTACGTGAAGCTGGACGAGTCGCTGGCTGCTCTCGGCTTCACACGCAGTCCGCTGGAACACGCCGTCTACCGACATGGTGACGCGCACTCGTATCTGCTGGTGGGTGTTTATGTGGATGATTTGATCATAACTGGCACAAATGCAGCAGCCATAAACTCTTTCAAGATCCAGATGCAACAGCTATTCAAAATGAGTGATCTTGGACTGTTAAGCTACTACTCCCTCTGTTCACTTTTATAAGACCTTGAAGACATTTCAGACGATGTACAAAACAGCCCATTTTGAGTTGTCTGAAATGACTTACAAAAGTGAATGGAGGGAGTACTTAGGAATTGAAGTGGAGCAGAACAGCAGCGGCATCATGCTCAGTCAGAAGAGCTATGCTGGGAAGATCTTAGAGATGGCAAACATGGCAAGTTGCAATGGGTGTCACACTCCGATGGAGTGCCATCTCAAACTGAAGAAAGAAGACAACGGAGAGCCATTTGACGCCACTCTGTATCGCAAAGTGATCGGAAGCCTGCGTTATCTTGTGAACACATGGCTTGACATAGCACACTCGGTGGGTATGGTCAGCCGTTTCATGGAGAAACCTAGCACACACCATTGTGCGGCAGTCAAACAAATTCTGAGGTACATCAAAGGCACCATGCACCATGGATGCAACTACAAGAGAGGTCGGGACAGTGCCAAGTTGCTTGGGTTCAGTGATAGTGATCACGCCGGCGACACCGGCGATCACAAGAGCACCTCTGGACATGTCTTCTTTCTTGGCAAGAACCTGATCACTTGGAGTTCTCAGAAGCAGAAAATTGTTGTCCTTTCTTCTTGTGAGGCGGAGTATGTGGCCATAGCTGTTGCGACATGCCAGGGGTTGTGGCTAAGCCGGCCGCTGGAAGATATGACAGGGGTCTCACCAGCAAAATTCAGACTGTTGGTGGACAATAAATCAGCGATTGCTTTGAGCAAGAACCCAGTCCATCATGATAGAAGCAAACATATACTCCCTCCGTTCCAAATTACTCATCACAGAAATGGATGTATCTAGAACTAAAATACATCTAGATACATCCTTACTTGCGACAAGTAATTTGGAACGGAGGGAGTAGATGTGAAGTTCCATTTTGTCAGAGATTGCATGGAGAAGGGACAAGTGGAGATCGATCATGTGGGGACTCAAGACCAACTAGCTGATGCATCGACCAAGGCACTCGGGCGTGTTCGTTTCATTGAGATGAGGCAGAGGCTTGGGGTGATCAGCATTGGGACATGAGGTTAAGGGGGTGAAATGTTAGGCCTAGCTAATCTCATGGCTGCCTTTTCTTTCTTTGTGTTTTCTGTTAGAATAAGTGGCACATCCGATCTGATGTGACCCATGCATGCACGTAGAGTAGGAGAAGTGCTCATTGCACGTTCTCTCTTGGATCCTCCTGGTTAGCAGCGGTTGTGGACGTGGCCGTGGGATGGCGCGGCCGTCTCGGATCACATACCAGCTGACCAGGAGTTAGTTAGCTCTTTTATCGTTGTACTTTGATAAAACAGAAGCAATCAACAGAAAACGCTGCGCAGTTGGTGGCAGCACAAAACTGACTCTCTCTCGTTCGTGTTCATCGCTCTCTCTGATCTTCCTCGCTCGATCGCGTGTCTCGACAACGCAGAAAACGGGGGTAGGGGATCCAAATTTGTGATCAACCATGGCTCATGATACCATATGATGCGGGGCTAACCCGATCTAGGCCGATCTTCACGAATGGAGGGGATTCCCACGACGAACACGAAGAACATGAGGAGGAAAACACGAGGGGAACGAGAGGAAACACTCAAATCAACAAGATACGATCACACATGTGCTGGATCCATACACACACGAGGTCACAAAGATCCAAAGACAACAAAGGAAAGATACACAGTAACTAGTTCATCCCCTTAGAAGGAGGTCTTGAAGGTCTTCCCGTGAGGGGTCTTGAATCCACTTGGGGATCTTCTCCGTAAGGCCGTGGTCTTCGATGGAGAAAGTGTCAAGTGGATGAGCACAACTCTATCTCACAAAATGAGCTAAACCAATGCTCACCCTAAAATGGTGGAGGTGAAGGAGTATATATAGTCTAGAGCCACGAAGGGTTAAGTGAGGGGCGAAACGGGTACATGGGCCTCGGGCCTGAAGCTGTGCGCAGATAGGCGTCCGACGGGTATCGGTCGTCCGGTCGCTCGCGAGTGTCCGGTCGTCCGGAGGAGGCCGGACTTTCGACGTTTTGGCTCTGGTCCGGTAGCGTCGGATTTCCGGTCGGGGTCGGTCGTTCGGGCGCTGTAGACTTGGCCTTCGTCTGTAGTTGTTCTGGCTGGTGAAGTCTCCAGGCGTTGGACGTCCGGAGATCGTCGGCCGTCCGGTGATCGTCGGACGTCCGAGAGCTGTAGCTTTCTGGCAGCTCCTTCTCTTGCTCCGGTTCCTCGCCTTCTCGTCCAATGTTCCTAGCTGCTTCATGGTCTTCCTCTTGGTTCGTGATCATGCATAGCACATACATTTGAGGTAGTAGCCATGTCTCATATGTGGAAAGTGAAGGTTCGGAGAGGAGCGAGTTAACCTTGTGTCCAATGGCGCATGCTTGAGGTCTCGTCTTATGTCTCCTTGGGTCATGGGGAGTAGTCATAGTGTACATGGGGATGACCATAGGATGCTCCGCGTCACACTTTGAGTTTGCCTTTGCTTGTTGCTGACACGCTAGCCATGTTTTGGCCAAACACATACGATCTGAATTGATGCATTAAGGGCGAAGAGCATGGCACAAACCTATGTTTATGGAGGTGTTTTCGATGACAGCTTGGAATATTTGGAAAGAAAGGAATGATAAGTTGTTCAGAGGGGTGCAACCTTCACACAATTTGTGGCTGGCTAGATTTAAGGGGGATTTTGCGTTGCTGAAGCATAGGGCTAACAAGAGGGTACATCCCTTTATTTCTTCCTTTCTTGAGTCTATTCATTGACATATTTGTAACCCTTAAAGCTCTGCCACTTTAGATCTAAGGTTCGGTTTCTTAGATGATTGGCAAGGTTTTCTAGAGTTAGGTGCGAGCAAAATTACACATTTACTTAGAAATCTCAGCCTTTCTGTGTGCTTCTGGACTAGTTTGGATTTATTTATTTATCACAAATTAGGAGTTGTTGTACAAGAGGGAAAGAAAGTAACAAGGGATCCGAAATACACACACATGTCCCCTCGTCGTCCCTGCAGGCGACTCGGGTGGCCACCCCGCCTAGTCTCCCTCTGCCTGCCCTGTCCTTCGCTGCAGCGAGCTGGAGTCGCCAGGGCAAAGTCCCTCATGGTGACTAGGGCGGTGGGAGCCCACCCGCGTGTGCGTGCTCCTCCCTCCCCGCTTGTCTCATGCCAACGCCCATGCCTGGCCTGTGCTGTCAGAGCTGGTCCTGGCCTCCTCTGGTTTGCATCGTTGCCTCTTCTTGCGGCGTGGCCATGGCTGCCTTGGCTAGCGTGAGCTCCATGACGGCTACCACCGGCGTGCGCGCGATCCCCGTGCGCCCTTCAGCGTTCTGGTCATTGATCCGGCGGCTTCCGACCTCCGGCATGTGTCATGGCCAAGGCTTTCTCTGATCCGGCAGCTAGGCTCGGCCGGCGCTACACACGGGTGCTCAGGGCGGCTGCTCTAGTGCGTGGCATTGGGCGTTGGCTGCCGGCCGTCGAGCGCTTTGGTGGAGGTGGGCCAGGGGCCATGGGTGTTGTGCGTAGGCGGGTGGTGGCCCTCTGGTTCTTGGCGAGCGGCAAGTGGACAGATCTGCGTCTCGTGCTCCTGTCCGGTAATGTCGGCCCTTGGGAAGAGCTCTCTCCGGTGAGGTGGCAGTCAACGGTGAGGTGCTCCGCCGTCAGTGTTGGTCCATGCGGTGACCACTTCCGCCTGCGATGGCGGCCTAGCTTTGGATTGCGATCGCCACCGAAAGGTCATTGCGAGGGTTAGTCTATAGATTTGGTAGATTCCTTCGATGGTGAGATGCAATCTATGGACGATGGCTTGACCCAGAGGGTATGGTTGTGCAACAGTGACGGTCGGTTTTCTAGCCCAGCGCTTGTAGTTGCTATGTTCGCGTGGAAGTGGTGGCGATAACACATGATTGACTTTGATGGTGGTACTTCTTGAGTACTTGGTCTCGAGCTCCGGGGTGAATACCTAGGTCTGATTTGAGTTGGTTATACCTAGCAATGGCGATATTTTTGTGTTGTTACCTTGTTGAAGGCATTGCTAGGATATGCTCAGACTGGTTCTTTAGGGCCAAAACCTAAACTCTGGCCTTGGTAGTTTGATCCGGTGACGGCGGCGCTCGAGTGTCGCTCCCTTCGTGAAGGCGTTACTGTTGAAGATCCTCGTATTCTTTGTGGTGTCAAGAAATGGTTGGTGCGGATATGGTCATTGCTATAGTTTGTCGATCGCAGTTTTGATCTCTTCGGAGTTTTTCTTTTTTCTTGCTTAGGCATAGCTTTGGTCTTATATGACTGCTATTTGCCGGCAGATTTTCTGTGTGTGCATTGGTGTTGGCTGTGTGCATCCTAGTTATGCAGAAGCCGGGTGTCTGCTCACTAAGTTTGTACTTGATGCTTCATTTTGAGTCAAATAAAATCCACCCTTTGTTAAAAATCTGAAATTCTGCTCAACAATTTTACGCCACAATGGGTGCCCTAACAGAGTGGTGGTAAAAGGACGTAAGCTGGGCTTACCCAATATAGGACATTTGGATGAGTGTGCGAACACTTTTGTATTATTGGTTTATCACCTAAATGTTTCGTAGTATTTAAACAGGTTTACTTTGAAGCTGCAGATTCTTAGAAGGCTAGAACTCACTTTACCAATCACCAGGTTGTATCTATGGTTTATTTCATCATTTGAGTGTCTCAGTAAGGTGCTGAGCAGGGTTTTTTTGTAGTTACTAATTGCACCCGGACCATTACACTTTCTAGATTCTAGTCATACTCAGTGGCGGAGCCAGCCCATTCTGCAAGTCTGGGAAAGAGTCAAGTGTGGCCACTTGATCAGAATTTGCCCAAAGGAACTCTTAGCTGAATTAACATTTTCTGCTATGAAGCAATGGTGATTCGTCGCCGGAGCCTGGGCAGGCCCCCGGGCTCGCCGGGTGCTAACTCTGCCATTGGCCATACTCTATATACAGTTCACCTTAGACTTCTTAATGCAAAAACTAAAACTGATATTGCTAGTAACAGATGATATAAAGACGGCAATGACCCAATTTTCCAGGAAGGTCGGGAAAGAAGCATAGCTATTTAGAGTAAAGGACAATATACGCGATTTTAGGTGCCGCGTATATAGTGTTGGAGGTTAAATCTTTTTTCAAACTTACCAATATATTTGTAGATTAATGATGCAGTGTATGCAGTGAATACCAGCTGAAATTTGATTTTGCTACCTATAAAGCTATACTCCACGGTCGACATCATATGCACCTGTACATGGAGAACAAACCTGGCTAGCTGAAGGCTAGACATTCGCTTCCTTGCCAGTCAGGTGGGAAACTTGTGCTGCTTAGGCAGGAGCCTTTTAGAACACTCCAAATGTGTTGTGCATTGGTGGTTGCTATAGTGTTTAGCCGCCACCGCTACTTTGATTCCTGGGCAACAAATTCAGTCATACCCACATTATGCAAAATATTTAAATACACGTGTTAACTCATGTTGTTCATAAAGTATACAGTATGACACCTCAACAGCAAAGTTGATCGAACTTGAAGATTCTTATGCGGCCTTAAGATAGCTCAAAAAGGCTGATCAGCGAACACATTACAGTGAATCCAGGCGAACATTTCTCTGGGGAAGGAAAATGACCTCTTTAGGCCCCGCTTGGCAACTCTGTAAAACAGGGCACACGAATAAGTTTACAACGGTATTTTACTAGCCATCAGTGAGGAACCACCAGAAATCCTCTCCCTTGTACAAGGCTGTTTGGGAGCACATCCATCTCCAAGAGCACCAAAAGCACTAATCGTTCTGGCCATCGACAGGTGCCCCGTCACGGCAAGCTTGATGCCGGCGCCACCGTTACTGACGAGAACGATGAAGCCAGTGGCTGCGTGGACAGAAATGAGTAAGGCGAGTGTCATTGTTTTGTTGTAGATGAGCCGGCGGTGGCACCCTTGCGAGGACCGCTGGTCCTCCCAGCCACCGACGAGCTCTGTTACATGGTGTCGCGCTGAGGATCTGCAGCAAGGTGCTGTTCCCAAGGCTGCCGCGATCGTAATAGTAGGTGGCTGGGCTCAAGGCCCTCTCGCCGGCATCGTTCCATAGGGTTGCGGTGGCTCTACACTGCCGCCATGTCTGACCTTGTGGTGCTCACTGCTGCAGCCACACCCTACGCATAGCTCTCGCAATTGCTGGCCGACGGCGGATCTTCTGGCCATGGTCGTTTCCATACGTAGGCGGGGCGGTGCCCTTGGCAGGGAAGCACCGGGGTTTGAGGGTGGAGGGCTCGAAAGGCAGGAGCAGCAGGGAAGCAGCCGGACTGAAAGGTGGCCGCGGCCTGGCCTTGCCCTGATGCCTCTGGAGATTGAGCAAACACGGAAAAGAAAGCAGAGGTCAAAAGGAGAGTTATATATTTTACGGTTGTACACCTCTCTTCAGTATGTATAAGACGTTTTGGCAGTTCTATTGACAGTTCAAATTGAAACTGCCAAAACGTCTTACATTTGTGGACAGAGGTATTATTTGGCAAACCGTGTGGTTTTTATGGGGCTAATATGACAAGGAATGGCAATCGGTTTTGGAAATGATGAATTTTTGTGGGTGCCTGTAATTTACACCCGAATTGACCAAAAAAACGTCCATGCAAGCTGGCCCTTAGCCTTTACTGTACCCTCGGTGAAGTCACTTCACACGTTAGATGGATCCAGTGTTGGTCACTCTCTATTTTGATGTGCAACTGGCAGATTGATGTCCTGAAACGCGTTTTATGCCTTATCAGCTTCTGCAGCCATGGCTACATGTTGTAATCATTTGCTCTATCTGCCATTGATGTTGAATTTTTTTCAGAGATTTTTGCCTTCTGCAGTTTGTGCACACAAGTAGATTCATTGCTTGTAATTTGGTTCCAGTCCTTTTTTCTCATGGTTCTTTCCCGAATTTTCCCAGGGCAATTTTCAAATATTTTACTTCAGCAATGGAATGGTTACAAAGAAATAAGTACTTCCATGTTGTGGTTAAAGGTGTTGAGAAGGATGGCTGGAAATTTGTGTTACTCGCTAGATTCTCTCCTCTGCCTTCGTACATCATCAACTACGCTCTATCTGCCACAGATGTTGGATTTTTTGGAGATTTTCTCCTTCCTACAATTGTTGGCTGTTTACCAATGATCCTACAGAATGTTTCCATTGTAAGCCTTGCTGATGCAGCGGTGGCCTCCACTACAGGATCTAAGAAATCTCATGTCTATTCTTATTTGTTCCCAATACTTGGAATTGTGTCCAGCATTCTCATTTCTTTGAGGATTAAGCAATACTCTTCTGCCCTTGCAATTCCGGAAGAGCTTACAAACCCACCCACTAATGGAACATCAATGAGGATTCCAAGCTGACTCTGGCACAATCTGAAGATACCTCTTCTGAGAAAACTACGAAAAGAAGATGATTGTTCAAAGCAGTAGTCAAATTTGAGCCTTTGTTTTTTTCCTGAGAATTATTGTAAGGTAAGACTTGATGGAAGCTACTGTAGATGTTAAACCGGAGTTAGAGGTTGTGGTGGTTCGCGGTTGTCTTGTTGAAGTGTATCCACTTGTACTGAATCTGACACCATATTGTAAAATTTAGACATGCTCTGTAGATCAACCTTGTTTGCTGTTGTAAGTAGAACATTCTGTGGCATTCTCTATGAGAGTTACTTGCATCCACAATCCAAAGCAAATTCTTAAGTGAACTCCAAGAAATCATTTGGCTTTGGTTGCACTCCCCATCACATTATTTAAACCCATGATATTTTCCTCCATCTCTCTGTCCAAGAGGATCTTCCTTGGCCTCTCTATACACCAGCGAGCCAATCATATAGTCCATCTATTCAAGGTGTGTGAAGGAAGCTGTCCATGAACGGTTTCCTCCGCAAGCACCCAAGATATGGTCACCAGCTCATCGGTGAACATCATCACTATGTTTTTGGGGAAAACTTTTGATCTATTCATAAACTGTAAGGTAGTATAAAGAACATTGGAAGTAAAAAAATAAAATACATCTAGGTCCGTAGACCACCCATCAACGACTACAAGAGGACTAGAGTGAGCGAAGGCGCACCACCATCACCGCCTCTTCCTCATCGGAGCTGGACAAACCTTATTGTAGTAGATAGTTGGAAAGTCGTCATGCTAAGGCCTCGTAGGATCAGTGCACCAGAACAACAACCACCGTCGATAAGCAGACGCGTAGATCGGAAGGGTCTAACCTGTAGACATACGAACAAAGACGAATAAAGACCAGATCTGTGTGGATCCATTGAAGACAAACACCGACCGAATCCCATGAGATCCACCATAGACAAATCTCCACATGCCTCCGATGATGCTAGAAGCACCACATGAATGGGGGCTAGATGGGGAGAACTTTATTTCATCTTGAAAGAGTCGCCGCTTTATTTCTCTAAGCAAGACACAAACCCTAACAAAAAACACCTAAAAACGGAGCCCCACCGTCGGCAAGGGCCAAGATCCACCACACCTCCATGGCCTTAGACCATAGGAGACGAGGTAGACCTTGGCGGCTCCTACGGCGCCGGAAACCCTAAGCGAGTGGGTGCCTTTGGGTACAAGCGAAGGGGTACGAGCTTGAGGCACCGTGCGTGTCACCATCATCACTATTTTATTGTCCCATAGGATTAAATCTCAATGATGCTCAACGGTCAGAGCCCTGGTGTGGTTGGCAACAATCGGAACGATCTCCATACTATCTTCCTACTTGTACTTTGGGAGCTGTGGAAGCATAGGAATGCGATTGTCTTCGAGGGGGCATCGCCTTCTATTATTGGACTTATTGGTAGGATTAGGGCGGAGGGAAGGTTACGGTCGCAAGCCGGCAAGTTCAAAGGGAATGTAGACCCTTTCTTCCTTCGGCTAGAGTGGTGGGCGACGAATGAGTAGTCCATTGTAATGAAACTCTTGTAATCTCGGTGGAGGCATGCTTTTGCCTTTCTTCTTTAATATATAATATGCACACTCGTGCATATTCGAGAAAAAAGGATTGCATGCCTTTGTCAATAAGGAAGAAGTAGCATTACCGTTTAAGCCACTCGACAATACAAGTATCAGCAAGGGCAACTCCACACGTAAAAAGATTAAGTTTCATCTCGATTTGACACACTCAGCCTAGCTAATAACCATAGATGAAATCCAGCCTTGATGCGGCTGACAACAGAAGCCATAGGGGAAGAGACACTCTAAAAACAAGGCTATTGCACTTAGTTTAGATAAACTTAAGGGAGATGGTTGGAGGTTAGTTTTGAATGCTAAGAGAGAGGTGGGCAAACCTAGGTAGGTTATCCAAAAGGGGCGGATTAGGTAGCCCAAAACATCAATGAATGAGGAAAGGACCATAATGCCGCAATCGACAAGTGAGATGGAGCGCTTCCCAAGATTACTGTGTAGGTCTTGGGTGGCACACAATGCACAGAGTAGAGTGAGGGCAGTGGAGGCCTTAGAGGTGACAGGCCGAAGGAGGAGGACCACATCATCAACGAAAATCAAAAGGCGATAACGAACATCCACTAATCAAACGAAGAAGAGAAGCCACATTCTCCCCTCTTATTTGAAGATGGCGTTGAGGATGTCCATCACAGTGATGAACATAAGGGGAGATGTGGGATACCCATGCCATAACGACAGCCATACCAGAAACATTCGTCGGCGTTCCCATTAACCAGCAGCTTCGTGCTAGCAGTGGAGAACTTGAGTGAGATTCTAGTGAGCCATCTGGGACAGACGATGCTGCAGAACCTCAAGGAGGAAGAGCCACGTGACAGAATCGAAAGCTTTGGCAATGTCAAGCTTGAGCATGATGGATGAGACATTGTAGCGGTGGAGCAGTCTGATGGACTATTGGACAAACATTAAGTTTTCCTAATTGGAGCGCCCACCTATGAATGCGCTCTAGTTGAGTCTGCAAGAATAGGGAAGGAAGGGGCACACGACTAATCGAAGGAAATGATGAGAGAGAGGGAGGGGGAGGGGGAGAGAGAGGGATCCCATCTTGTAAGAGCATCTCCAACAGAAGATGTAGATGCAAAAACAACTACCTTTTGCATCTCTGAGGCCCAAAAACACTGCTCCAACATACATCTCCCGGAGATGTAAACTATAACACCCCGTGGTGCAAATTTACATCTCCACCTACAGGAGATGTAAAAACGCGTCCGTCCGCCAACCGCCCAGCTGCCATTTCCTTCCCCTTTCGTGCGACTCTGTCACCGGCCAAATCCGCACCAAATCGACACCGCCCCCCTCGCCCAACTGCCGTCGGGCCCACCGCGACTTCGCCCGCCCGTCCCCCATCGTCTGCCACGTCGACGCGCTGCCCGCAGCCGCTGATTCATTTTCGGCCTTCGCTGAATCGAAGCTTCTCCGGCAGCTACGGTTGGACTAAACGCCTTCTTTGGCGGCCGCCGGGTGATGTGGACCAGATCATGACCAAGGCATCCAAGAGTGAGGTTAATGCTAGCACAAATGCGAACCATTAGAGCATCCAAAGGAAGACAAGGGCAAAACCATTATCTTAGTTGGGAAGCTTCCGGTCCCTATTTTGGAAGAAATGACATATCAGATTTCCAGCTGCAACTTCCCACCTAAACCTAATTAATTCTGGAAGTCTCTAGCACTTTATAGAGGCCGGAAAAGATGGTCTTTGAAGTCAACTTTCATTCAAAAAAAACGGTGCATCATTTGAGGTCTTGAGTCAAAAGTTGTGCAAGTTTCCATGCAAGCTGTCCAGAAATTTATTACAGCGCGAGGCTCAACAAGTTTGCTCTTTCTACAGCTTGGGGCTCACGAATTTACCCTTCATTTTGAGTTGTTTTCACACCTAACTAGTGGGTGCTTCTAGTATAAATACTCCACAGCTGTTCCATGTGAAGGGGGGCATGAGATTTCTGAGTTTATGTTTGTAGACAGCCGGTAAGGTTGTGTTGTGCTGTGAGCACTAGTATTGTTGAGTGTTAGCTCGTGTGTGTGGATTGGAGGGCTTGTCCTCAATTCATATAGGATCCTTGTGGTTCCCTCTTGTGATTCTTCATAGGTTCACAAGCTTCATGTTTTGGGTTGCATCCTTGTAAATCAAGTTAGTTATCCGCTGCAGTTTATCTGAGAGTGTTTCCTCTTGTTCTTGCCACTTGAGAGAAACAAAGTTTGTTGAAACAAGTTCCGAGTGAGTTTGTTGCTGCTCCTTGTGAGTTCTTTGGCACCGTGAAAGATCATTTCCAAGGCGTCCCGTATCACCGGGCCTGCCGTGACTTCGCCCTTGTCCCCCCGCCTGCCCCGTCGGCCTGCCGCCAGCAGTCGCTGATTCACTTTCGGCCATCACCGAATTGAAGCTTCTCCCGCGGCTGCGGCTGGCCTAAATGCCTTTCCGGCGGCCGCCGGGGCCGTCGCGACTTCGCTCCCATCCCCATTGCCTGCCTCACCAGCCCGCCACTAGCCTGATCCTTTTTCCGCCGCCGTCGTCATCGGCCGATTACAGGCAACTCCGGCCGCCCCGTGCTGCCGCAACCGGTTTGGCTTCCTCTTAACCTCCCCTACCCATTCCTCTCCACCGCTGGCCGATTCCGGCCATCCCCACCGCCCCCGGCGAGCAACAATAGGAGTGCACGAGATTTGACAGTTTCGACAGTAGGTTTAGTGCACTAGTTTTACATCTTCAAATACTTCATCTATTGGAGTTGGAATTTTACATCATCTGTTGGAGTCGGCTCTTTTTTAGAGAGGTAAAAAAGCACTTTTTGGTGATGTAAATATACAACACCTAGTTTTACATCTCCAAATTTTGATCATCTATTGGAGATGCTCTAAAGATTAAGGGTTTCAAACTTGGTTTCATAATTTGACTATGAGACAGAGAATAATCATTCATCTTGTCGTGCCAACTGCAATATTATTCTGTCATGCCAAGAACTGAACCATGAAGTTTGTGTTTCGTATCCATCTCTCGCGTGCGAGCAGTCCAGCTTGGGCGTAAGAGACTTGCACTTGGGCGCTGGAGATGTAGAGGATTGGTAAGATGTGATAATGCCTAGCACTTATGTGCGTTTCTTTGCAAGATTTTTGAGATGTTGTTTATGATCCTACAAAATGTTTGTTATCTAATTTATGGGTCAAAAAACTCGATTTGTAGACCTACTTGGGAAGGCATGTATCGGATAACAACTCAACGACCTCCACATGACATGTGTTGGCATCAACGACAAGTGAATCGATATGGGGAGCATGGGGAGACACATCACCTAAAGCATTAGTCCAAATATCAATCATAATTGCCGAGCCAACCATTGCTGATGATAACAGGAGGTAGGACAACAGAGTCAAACAAGCCCACCAAGAGGAGTTTGGCCATTTAAGGGTGACTTGCCTACCACATATCGAAGACAAGGGTAGACAAGACACCTTTTACTATTTACCGTGAACCGCACCTTCCCGCGCATAACAGATTCACTACATGAAACACCGTTATTTACTCCTTGTACTTTACTTTTATCGCATCCTACTTAATCTGGAAAAATGTTATCTATTTGAGTCACCATCTCAAGTCACTTGAGCCAAGTGACACGTCAAGTGCGACCGTAACATCCGCAACAACCCGAGTGAGAGGGGGGGGGGAGGGAGTGAGAGAGACACACGCAAATAGATAGATAGAGAGAGGTCCCATCTTGTAAAGGTTTGTTTATGTCTGCTTATTTGCAAGATTGTTTGAGAGGTTGTTTATCCATGGCATACATAATGCTTACTATGTACATCTATAGACCTACTTGAGCAAACATGTATCAAACAATGACTCAATGACCTTCATGTGACATGTGTCTGCATCAATGAGGAGTGCAAACGATATGAGGAGCATGGGAGGCACATCACCTAAAGCGTTAATTTCTTGGACTAATCTGTATGAGTTTTCGTTGTACATGATTCTAGTTAATCGCAGTGAATCTACGAGCTCTAGGAAAACATATCTACCACCATACCTTGAATGGTTCCCAAAGGAAACACTTTAAGAAATTATTGTGAAACTTGATAAGTCTTTTGATACGGTTGAACTTAACACACTTTTTGCATGGATGCCCTCGAATGAATCTAAAATGGAGAAAACTTTGAGGGAACCTAGAGCTCCATCCACGCCAATTCTTATTCCTAAATCACTACCAAAGATTTTGCTCTTGATGTTGAATTTGTCTATGTAGTGCAGAGTCATGCTTTTTCAGAAGCGCAAGACAACCTGTACAAGCATCTCATGAAATTTCATATCCTTTGTGGTACTTTCAAGAGGAAAGATGTGCCATAAGATGTTTTAACTCAAACTCTTTAGATCACCCTTGAAGGATAAAGCAAAGGAATGATAAACTACCTCATCACTACTTATCCACTTGGCCTGAATGCGTAAACTATTTTTTGCAGAAATTTTCTCCCAGTTCACCAATTGCAGTGCTACGCCAAATGATAGAAAATTACCATCAAGAACAAGGAGAGAGCTTATTGCAAGCTTGGAGGAGATTATCTAAGATTGTGCATAAGTTCCCAAGGCATGGCTTTTCCAATCATCTTATTATGCATAATTTTAGTATGAGCTTAATGAAGAATCTAAGGACATACTTGATTGTACTATATGAGTATCAGTGGCAAAACACTAAGATGAAGCTAAACACCTTATAGAAACCATCATGTCTAATAAGGAGCTTTGCTATAATGAAGAAACTCGTAGACATTAGATACCATCTTGGACTGAAAGATATGAAAGGATGTAAAAAGGTAATGGAAACACATGTCAAGGATTTTAAGACCATTCAAGTTGAGCAAGTGGTCCTAATGTGTCCCACATTTATGAAGAATTCGAGTTGCGTGAAAGGTTACATAACTTCTAGTATTATCAGGAGGAAGCCAAAAAGGACCTCCAAAAATGTTTTTTACTAGCATTGCAAACAAATAAGCATGATACATGAAGTGTTAAATGAAATGGACCGCGCCTTAAAAATTCTTGATAAGCATTTTCGCATAATTGAAAAGTAATGTGAACAAATAGCTAGAATTTAATCTCTTTTCCTCGACAAAATAAGCAATGATGGTGAAAGTGCAACTAATCCTTGGGTGGTTTTGGTATTTCATAACAACATATAGCTCATTGAACTAATATCCATTCAAGTTAAATATTTCAGAAAGTTCAATGATTGGCACGACATGGACTAGAGATGTGGACCCCTCAAAATGCTAAGGACAAAGATTGGCTAAAGCTTAAGACTCTTCATTTCTATTTTAGTGATGCAAGATCACATTGAGTCCATAGGAAAAGCCAATACTATTAAAAGGGGATGAGGTGTTGCTTAATGGTCTACTTGCTCAAAGTGCTTAGTGATATGCTCCAAAGCCCACAACCACTTTCTCATTTCTAAATATGTCCAAAACCCAAAGTCAAACTCGGCCCCACCGATTTGATCTATCCGGCGCCACCGAGTTCTTTTGACATAGCCATTGCCAGAAACCCTAATCAATTCGGTCTCACCAATCGGGATCTCGGTCTCACCGAGATGGCAATGCAAACTCTCTGTTTCCCTTCGTAATCGGTCCCACTGAGTTCACAATGTAAACTCTCTGTTTCCCTTCATAACATTACGGTCTTACCGAAATGAGCGATCGGTCCCACGGAGTTTGCCTGGCCAACTCTCTGCTTGCTCGTTGCTGAAATCGGTCTCATCGAGTTCATGCAATCGGTCACACCGAAATGAGGGTTTGACCTAACCCTAGCACATCGGTCCCACCGAGTTGATCATGTCGGTCCCATCGAGATTCCTAACGTTCACATTTTGAACTGAACCAGTCTCATCGAGTTCTTCTATTCGGTCTGACCGAGTTGGGTCAAATGTGTGTAACGGTTGGATTTCGTGTGGAGGCTATATATACCCCTCCACCCCCTTGTCTATTTAAGAGAGAGCCATCAGAACGTGCATACACTTCCACTACTTATTTTCTGAGAGAGAACCACCTACTCATGTGTTGATACTAAGACATTCCAATCCAAGCACACGAATCTTAGTCTCTAGCCTTCCCCAAGTTGCTTTCCACTCAAATCATCCAAGCACACGAATCTTACTCATGTGTTGATACTAAGAGAGATTTGAGTGTTGGGGAGACTACCATTTGAAACACAAGAGCAAGGAGTTCATCATCAACACACCATCTATTATCTTTTGGAGAGTGGTGTCTCCTAGATTGGTTAGGTGTCACTTGGGAGCCTCCGACAAGATTGTGGAGTTGAACCAAGGAGTTTGGAAGGGCAAGGAGATCGCCTACTTCGTGAAGATCTACCCAACCGAGGCAAGTCCTTCGTGGGGGATGGCCATGGTGGGATAGACAAGGTTGCTTATTCGTGGACCCTTCGTGGGTGGAGCCCTCTGTGGACTTACGCAACCATTACCCTTCGTGGGCTGAAGTCTCCATCAACGTGGACGTATGATAGCACCACCTATCTGAACCATGCCAAAAATCTCCGTGTCTACATTGCGTTTGCCTTCTCCAAACCCTTCCCTTTACCTTCATATGCAATGTTTTACTTTCCACTGCTACACTCTTAGAATTGCATGTGTAGGTTGATTGCTTGACTTGTGCTAAGTTGCTAGAATCTACCAACACTTAAAATTGGGAAAAGGCTAGATTTTTATTTGGTCAAGTAGTCTAATCCCCCTGTAGACCTACTTTCAACCCTACAGGTGGTATCAGAGCATTGGTCTCCATTTGCCTTGATTTCCATAATTTGGTGATCATAGCCTTGGTTTCACAACATAGGAGAGTATGGCATCTAGCGAGGGAAATTACCACCGTAGAGGTCCTTACTTTGATGCTACTAATTTTGCTAGTTGGAAGCATATATAAGATGAAAATGCATATTCTTGGCCATAACCTTGCTGTTTGGGATATTATGCACATTGGTTTGAAAGGTGAATACTTCAAGGATGGAAGAGAACCGGATCGTGAAGCGTCCGCGGAAGAATTGAAGATGTTGCAATACAATGCTCAAGCTTGCGATGTCCTCTTCAACGGATTGTGCCTCGAAGAATTCAACAAAATCAGTTGCCTTGAGAATACAAATGAAATGTGGGATACTTTGGTTGATATGCACGAAGGTATCGAGCACGTCAAGGAATCCAAATTGGATGTTCTTCAAAGTCAACTTGACAAGTTCAAAATGAAGGATGGTGAAGGAGTCACTGAAATGTACTCTAGGCTAGCTCTCTCACAAATGAGATTGCCGGCTTAGGAAGCAAAGAGATGACCGACAGATTCATCATCAAGAAGATCCTAAGAGCCTTGGATGGAAAAATATGATACCGTGTGCACCTTGATCCAAATGATGCCCAATTACAAAGATCTCAAGCCAACGGAAGTCATTGGTAGAATTGTTGCTCATGAGGTGTCACTCAAGGATAAGGAAGAGCTTCACAACAGGTCTAGTAGTGCTTACAAAGTCTCATGTGATGCTCCTACAACATTAAGTGAGAAACAAGTCTTCAATGAAGAATTGAGCTTAATGGTGAAGAACTTCAACAAGTTCTACAAGTGTAGAAGCAAAGAGAGAAGTTCCAAGTCAAGGTCCTTGAATGATAAAAGATCTTCTAGTCATGATCACAATTGCTACAATTGTGGAAGACCCGGACACTACTCTAGTGAGTGCATGACTCCCTACAAAAGAAGAGAAGACTCACCAACAAAGAGAAGTAAAAGAGAGGAATCACCACCAAGAGAGAGAAGGAGTAGAGATGATCGTTATGAATGAAGACCCTCTCATAGACACAATACGAAGACATCAAGCTCATGTTGGTGAATGGGTATCCGGTTCCGACTCCGACAACTACTCCGAGAGAAGTTATCACTCAGACTCCGAATATACTCAAGATGAAGGTGTTGCTGGTCTTGCACTTGTGTCATCCAACTCCTACGACATATTCGACTCTCCAAATGAAGGGATTGGAAGATGCTTCAGGCCTAAAGGCCCCAAGGTATCACACCCCGAGTATGTTGATTTCAATAGTGATGAAGATTATTTGCTAGGTGATGATGATTTACTTGTTGACAACTCTAGTGATGAAAACTATGATGAAATTGCTATTAATCATGCTAATCAAGATGAAGCGAATGACAATGATAAGAAGGAGATTGAGCGTCTAACTAAAGAACTAAACACTCTTAAATTAGCTCATGAAACTACCTTAGAGGATCATAGAGAGCTTTTAAAGACTCATGAGAAGCTACACTTTGAAAAGCTCAATTTAGAGCAAGAGCATGGGTTCTTAAAAGCAATCAATGATGATCTTCGTAAGAAAAGTTCTTCTTACATTGCCAAGCATTTACTCTTGTCTACTTATAGGCCACAAGTAAAATATAGCAACAAGAGCAAGAAAGATTCTTGATAGAGGCGGGGGTGTCCCGATCTTTCGATGAGATGATAACTATCGATTTGGTGGAGACGACTTTGACGATCCGACTACAAACGTGCATGACGTTGCGCCTTAGCAATCGCTAAACCAATCTTCTGAGGTTACTGACGATGCCGGAAGCACGGTCAGCCTGACCACGAAGGTCTATTCCTGCAAGCAATCGAAGAACGAGCAAGAATATGATAAAGCAATCTGAATATTGCAAATATATATGAGGTATTGATAATGGTGGGGATCTGTAAGCGGTCTTGGTCTGGTCGTTGGACACAAACGAAGTACACGAAGTTGCAATGGCTAACTTTTAACTAAACAAATCCCAAGGAAAAGCTACTAGATGGATCTACTTATATAGGAGCAAGGGGTGGCGGCCAAGGAGGTGGGAGGACGTCCCAAGGCAGCCTAAAACTAAATCTAGGTCGTACAAGGCCAATGGGCCCAAGTGGAGGTGATGTAACACCTTTGGACTTGTAGTTTGACTCGGATTCTGCTGCAGCATCAGATTGTTTTGTCCACAACTCAACGCTCCGGACGAATTTGAAGGTGATTCCAATTGGGTTGGAAAGTGCACGAAATCTAGTTTCCAACAAAAAAAGAATCACCTAATTCGGAGTCCGTATGAAAAACCTGTGTGCATTTTGAGTCAGGTATGTCTGTGCAGTCCGAATCTGAATCCAGAACGTGAGAGACTTGGACTCTATCTTCTCTTGGGCCAAAAGTGACGTGAGAGAACTTTTTGGACAGCAAATAAACATCTCTTTCTTCCTTATCTTCATATGTGGATTGTACAAATGTCCCATACACCTGCAATTAGACAAAACACAAAAGTGTGTGAAGTATTTTTGTTCTGGATAACATAAATAGATTATTGAATAGTTTGCACTAGAAATCACCTCACAAATATGCATATATGCAATATTTTTGGTCATATCCAAGGTAGTCATGTCCTCATCATCCTCCCCTTCTTGAAAATAAAGCCGTCCTCGGCGTTGCTTAATCTGAAATGTGGCTAACAAAAGAGACAAGGTGTACATGTTGTATATGTATATGTCATCCATTTTTACTTCCCTTGATTTTTGCATATATGACACATGAATAGATGAGTAACTTGCATAGTTCATAAAATCTAAAGCCAAAAAATTAGCACAATAAGTAGAAGGCATGAAAATATTGCAACTCAGTTTGCACATATAAGTGAAGCTCTTATTCATTTCAAAAGATTGACAATGTTCATCATTAAACCATCCCAACATTGGTGAATAAACCTTACTTGCATCAAATTTACATGCTACAACATGCTTAAATAAGCAAACATGCAATAAGTCATTCAACACAGAATCATCACCAAGATTAGAGGTCATATCAAAATGATTATACATTGGTTCTTTTGCATCAATAGTTAATTCAATGGGTGCACTCAAAATTGTTGGTATTTCAGTTGTTTGATCACATGGCAAAGTCAAATTATCAACGTAATCCTCTAAAATAGGTGGTGTGATCAAAGTAGTGGGTAGCTCATCAGATGGTGCATTCAAATTGACAAGGCATTCATCATTCTCATGTAGAGGTGGAAGATCAGTACCTTTGTCATTACCTCTTATGATCAACTCAGATGATGTAGCCACTCTCGGGGGCGATGTGTCACATGGTGGAGGTGATGTAGTCCTGACAACAACGGATGTGGTTGTCATAGTATGCCTAGTAGTTGAAGGAACAATCATATCAACTCTTGGAATGTGCACCGTGCGCTTGTTCTCCTCGTGGCCAACACGTCGTTTTATTTCCTGTTCAGCTTTGCAAGCAAGATGAAACAAATGGTCCATAGGATAACACTCTTCATGAATTAGTATCTCTTGAATATCACAGTTTAATCCTCCCCAAAATCTATCCATAAAATCATCTTCACTTTCTTCTAAAGAGGAATGCAACAAGGTAGTTTGTAAATCATCATAATATTTTGTTACAGTTTCACTACCTTGTTTTAAGTGTTGCAACTTCTTAATCATGTCACAAGTATGTCGCATGGCAAGTTTCAAATCATCCCAAGTAGTAGGTATATAATCAGGGTGTAACCGACAATATTCACTCCACCAAACCAAAGCATAACCAGTGAAAGAACCAACCACAACCTTAACCTTTTTATGTTCATTGAAATTATGGGAAGCAAATATATTTTTTATGTCGAACTCCCATTCAATATATAAAGCAGGTTTAAAACGGCCATTAAATGGTGGTATAGATACATTAACCTGATCATGTGCATTTGGATGTTTGTGCACCTCTCGTGACGGTTGTGGTATTTGCAAAGGTGGTGGCACGTCTCCCGCGATCGACAAAGCCCATGAATTGACTCTGGATCCTGTCATGATTAGTAGAACAAGAAACAAAACCCAAAAATAATGTTCCTATAACTACTAGGATGTGGTGGTAAAACGCTCACAGTAAAGCAAATATCAATGTCTTACAAGTTCTTACCATGCAGCAGGCGGTGATCGGCAACCAGCGGTGTTAAGTAACTCCGAATATTGAGTAAAGCGATTGCCAGGGGAGCGTACGTATACACGATGTAGAAATATGTGGAGCTGGGTTGGCTATATATGGTAGCAAAAGATTAGCAATAATCAATTCAAAGATGCAATGTTGAATAAACGCTCAACGACGGTACTGTGCTGGTCCTAGGCTAGACCGGACTAGAGACGCGAGCCTAGAACACTAATGAGGTCACGGCGTAGCACAACTAGCATCAATGAAGGATACTAAGTAGCTCTTGACAGCAAGATATAAGTGAAGATAATGATGAAAAACAACTGCCAAGCAGGATATACAACAACTCTCTCTCCAACTTTCCTCTTGAAAAGTTTGAGACAATTTTCTGATAAATTCTTTCAAAGAATGCTACTAACTCAAGCTTTCCAATGCAAAAAGAATCACTCAATTCGGAGTCCGTATGAAAAACTTGTGTGCGTTTTGAGTCAGGTATGTCTGTGCAGTCCGAATCTGAATCCAGAACGTGAGAGACTTGGACTCTATCTTCTCTTAGGCCAAAAGTGACGTGAGAGAACTTTTTGGACAGCAAATAAACATCTCTTTCTTCCTTATCATCATATGTGGATTGTACAAATGTCCCATACACCTGCAATTAGACAAAACACAAAAGTGTGTGAAGTATTTTTGTTCTGGATAACATAAATAGATTATTGAATAGTTTGCACTAGAAATCACCTGACAAATATGCATATATGCAATATTTTTGGTCATATCCAAGGTAGTCATGTCCTCATCATCCTCCCCTTCTTGAAAATAAAGCCGTCCTCGGCGTTGCTTAATCTGAAATGTGGCTAACAAAAGAGACAAGGTGTACATGTTGTATATGTATATGTCATCCATTTTTACTTCCCTTGATTTTTGCATATATGACACATGAATAGATGAGTAACTTGCATAGTTCATAAAATCTAAAGCCAAAAATTAGCACAAGAAGTAGAAGGCATGAAAATATTGCAACTCAGTTTGCACATATAAGTGAAGCTCTTATTCATTTCAAAAGATTGACAATGTTCATCATTAAACCATCCCAACATTGGTGAATAAACCTTACTTGCATCAAATTTACATGCTACAACATGCTTAAATAAGCAAACATGCAATAAGTCATTCAACACAGAATCATCACCAAGATTAGAGGTCATATCAAAATGATTAAACATTGGTTCTTTTGCATCAATAGTTAATTCAATGGGTGCACTCAAAATTGTTGGTATTTCAGTTGTTTGATCACATGGCAAAGTCAAATTATCAACGTAGTCCTCTAAAATAGGTGGTGTGATCAAAGTAGTGGGTAGCTCATCAGATGGTGCATTCAAATTGACAAGGCATTCATCATTCTCATGTTGAGATGGAAGATCAGTACCTTTGTCTTTACCTCTTATGATCAACTCAGATGATGTAGCCACTCTCGGGGGCGATGTGTCACATGGTGGAGGTGATGTAGTCCTGACAACAACGGATGTGGTTGTCATAGTATGCCTAGTAGTTGAAGGAACAATCATATCAACTCTTGGAATGTGCACCGTGCGCTTGTTCTCCTCGTGGCCAACACGTCGTTTTATTTCCTGTTCAGCTTTGCAAGCAAGATGAAACAAATGGTCCATAGGATAACACTCTTCATGAATTAGTATCTCTTGAATATCACGGTTTAATCCTCCCCAAAATCTATCCATAAAATCATCTTCACTTTCTTCTAAAGAGGAATGCAACAAGGTAGTTTGTAAATCATCATAATATTTTGTTACAGTTTCACTACCTTGTTTTAAGTGTTGCAACTTCTTAATCATGTCACGAGTATAATAAGCAGGGACGGAAGTATGTCGCATGGCAAGTTTCAAATCATTCCAAGTAGTAGGTATATAATCAGGGTGTAACCGACAATATTCACTCCACCAAACCAAAGCATAACCAGTGAAAGAACCAACCGCAACCTTAACCTTTTTATGTTCATCGAAATTATGGGAAGCAAATATATTTTTTATGTCGAACTCCCATTCAATATATAAAGCAGGTTTAAAACGGCCATTAAATGGTGGTATAGATACATTAACCTGATCATGTGCATTTGGATGTTTGTGCACCTCTTGTGACGGTTGTGGTATTTGCAAAGGTGGTGGCACGTCTCCCGCGATCGACAAAGCCCATGAATTGACTCTGGATCCTGTCATGATTAGTAGAACAAGAAACAAAACCCAAAAATAATATTCCTATAACTACTAGGATGTGGTGGTAAAACGCTCACAGTAAAGCAAATATCAATGTCTTACAAGTTCTTACCATGCAGCAGGCGGTGATCGGCAACCAGCGCTGTCAAGTAACTCCGAATATTGAGTAAAGCGATTGCCAGGGGAGCGTACGTATACACGGTGTAGAAATATGTGGAGCTGGGTTGGCTATATATGGTAGCAAAAGATTAGCAATAATCAATTCAGAGATGCAATGTTGAATAAACGCTCAACGACGGTACTGTGCTGGTCCTAGGCTAGACCGGACTAAAGACGCGAGCCTAGAACACTAATGAGGTCACGGCGTAGCACAACTAGCATCATTGAAGGGTACTAAGTAGCTCTTGACAGCAAGATATAAGTGAAGATCACAACGGCAGTGAAGATAATGATGAAAAACAACTGCCAAGCAGGATATACAACAACTCTCTCTCCAACTTTTCTCTTGAAAAGTTTGAGACAATTTTCTGATAAATTCTTTCAAAGAATGCTACTAACTCAAGCTTTCCAATGCAAAAAGACTCACTCAATTCCGAGTTGATATGAGGAGTCAAAGAATTCTAAAACTGGCCTAAAAAATTGGAACAAGCTGTGTTCACGAACTTCGGAGGGCAAAAAGACCTATTTAGAAGCCGATTTTGAGGTGTCAAATATTGAACTAGCTTCTGCAACTATTTAGATGCGGCTCGTCGCTATCTTCAATTTTAGTACTCACGGAGCCAAAACGGACTTCGTATGAGGAAGATACACCTGTTTTACTGAACAATGCGCAAAACAGATTCCAATCCGAATTCAGGTACGAGATTGATTCTAGATAGATCCAATTTTTTTTTCTTCTCTCTTTTTTTTCTCACGCTTTTTTTTTCTTTTTCTTCTCCCTCTTTTTCTTTCCTTTTTCTCTCTTTTTTTCTTTATATTCTTTTTCTCCCTCTTTCCAAGACAAACTAGATAAGATGCAGATTCGATCAGGCGAAGATGTGAGTGACCTCAACTATGATTATGACAATAAACAGTGCGTAGCACGTGGTGGAAATTGGTGGATGGGAAGGTAGACAGCGGATGGGATAATGATGCAGCGGCTGCGTGACTAATGTGAACAGAACTCGAAACTCTAAAGGAACTAGACACTAAGACCAGCAACTCGACACGGCGATGCAACCGATAATTCAATAATGCAAACAATGAAAAGAAAATTGTAAAGGCTCAGTCTGGCTAGGACAAAGGATGAATAGATCTAACTTTTGTTTTGTGGCTTTTTCTTGGACAATAGGTAAGAAAATAAATCTAATCTAGGAAAAACTGGAAATTCTCACCGAGCAACCTGAAAACTGATACCACTTGATAGAGGCGGGGGTGTCCCGATCTTTCGATGAGATGATAACTATCGATTTGGTGGAGACGACTTTGACGATCCGACTAAAAACGTGCATGACGTTGCGCCTTAGCAATCGCTAAACCAATCTCCTGAGGTTACTGACGATGCCGGAAGCACGGTCAGCCTGACCACGAAGGTCTATTCCTGCAAGCAATCGAAGAACGAGCAAGAATATGATAAAGCAATCTGAATATTGCAAATATATATGAGGTATTGATAATGGTGGGGATCTGTAAGCGGTCTTGGTCTGGTCGTTGGACACAAACGAAGTACACGAAGTTGCAATGGCTAACTTTTAACTAAACAAATCCCAAGGAAAAGCTACTAGATGGATCTACTTATATAGGAGCAAGGGGTGGCGGCCAAGGAGGTGGGAGGACGTCCCAAGGCAGCCTAAAACTAAATCTAGGTCGTACAAGGCCAATGGGCCCAAGTGGAGGTGATGTAACACCTTTGGACTTGTAGTTTGACTCGGATTCTGCTGCAGCATCAGATTGTTTCGTCCACAACTCAACGCTCCGGACGAATTTGAAGGTGATTCCAATTGGGTTGGAAAGTGCACGAAATCTAGTTTCCAACAAAAAAAGAATCACCTAATTAGGAGTCCGTATGAAAAACTTGTGTGCATTTTGAGTCAGGTATGTCTGTGCAGTCCGAATCTGAATCCAGAACGTGAGAGACTTGGACTCTATCTTCTTTTGGGCCAAAAGTGACGTGAGAGAACTTTTTGGACAACAAATAAACATCTCTTTCTTCCTTATCTTCATATGTGGATTGTACAAATGTCCCATACACCTGCAATTAGACAAAACACAAAAGTGTGTGAAGTATTTTTGTTCTGAATAACATAAATAGATTATTGAATAGTTTGCACTAGAAATCACCTGACAAATATGCATATATGCAATATTTTTGGTCATATCCAAGGTAGTCATGTCCTCATCAATTCTTCTTCTAGTAGTAACAATAATCATGCTAAATCCAATATTGTTGCTTCTAGTACTTCTCTTGATTCCACTAATGATTCTCTTAGCCAAGTTACACTTGAGCAAATATCTTATTGAAGGGGATATAGAGAAAGGTGTTTACAAGAGCCTTGCCGGAAGTAAGAAATTTGAGGAAATTGTACGCAAGAAAGGAAGGCACCGGAAGAATCAAGGTGTTGGTTTTGAACACAAGTTCAATGCCAATGGAGTTGAGTGGGAAGAAGATCAATACCCCAAGAGGAAGTTTGTTCCTTAACAAGAGAAGTATGATCCCACTTGTTTCAAGGGAACACAAGCTCAAGATGATCTTCCACCACAAGACCACAAGCTAAAAGGCAAGGACAAGCTTCAAGAAGATATAGATTCAATTGAAGAAGCTCCAAAGGCCTTGGTCAAGTGGGTTCCCAAGACTACATCAAGTTGTACTTCATCAAGTACAACTACAAGTCCAAGGATTCCCATCAAGTTGATGTGGGTCCCAAAGAAGAAGAACTAGAGAGTTCTTGAGGGTGACTCCGCCAACATACTTCACTCATATTCATTTTGGCAAGGACAAGTGCAATCAACTTTCATATCTTGCACTAGTTCAAGGAGTCACAAACCCTCTTGTTGGTAAGACAAGGGACAAGGTAACCTAATGCTTTAATGGACACCATCATATGTGTATTTCACTCTATGTCTATGGATATCCTTGTATGTTCCTTGTGGGACTAACCCATGTAGGTATTCAAAGTGTAACTCACTCCAATGGATTGCCCCAAATGATCTACATCAACATTGAGCATCTACATCTTCAACACCTACATGAAGTCATCATCGACAAAACCCAAGGTTAGTTCATCCCTCTTAGAGGGGATATCACATCTAGGGGGAGCTTTGCTCTAAGAATTGGGCAAAAACAACTCTAATGGTGTGAACAAAACAATGCTTTATGTTACCCACTTGCGCTTAAACGATGAGTATGATCTACGATCAAATGTTCTTATTTGTCTCCTCAGTCAATATACTCATATATAGATGACCTAGTCATCGCCAGTTGCTTGATAAATGCTAGAGTGTTTGTGCATGCTTTGTCACACATTTCATTTGCTGTCTTATTGTGTGAGCATGTTGGTTGCATAATTTTCTCCATTCGAGGACATCCATTTGTTGCTTTGATTGTTTGGTCTTTCTTTTTGCCAAATGGATGGACAAGAATGTCTAAGAACTCCCTCTAGCTATCTATGTTTTTCTCGTCTCAAACTCTATTCATGCTACATCATAAAGTTTGATCAAGTCCAATTCGGACCCTCCGGGTGAGGAGCACTCAGAGCCAACGATCTGTCAAGGGCTTAACTTCCAAAACCTCTTAATGGCTTTCGGTCTGACCGATTCATTCCTTTCGGTGCCACCGAAGTCATTGAGTTGATCTAGGTTTTCACCTCGGTGCAACCGATTAGAACAGTTCGGTCTCACCGAGTTGCAATAACCGCTTGTGATTCTGCATCTCGGTGCCACTGAGTCGTTCCACTCGGTCACACCGACAGTGACTAGGTATATACGCCGCGGGTTGAAATTTGGAAAATTCTTCAAACACCCAACCACGCCTACCCAGCTCTGCCGCCCTCCTGGTCTCTGGATCATCTCCGTCATCGCCAGCGTCCTCTTGCCGCTCGTCTCCGCCGCCGTCAACGGGAATCTCCATCGCCGTTGTCGCTGTAACGAGTTCGTCACCAAGTTAGGGTACGGACTTGATCTCTTTGTGCTTTCTTTAACTCCGACTCTTGCACAAAGATCAATGCTAGATTCTTGCCATGATTGAGACAAATCTATCCACCGAAAACTCCATTAGAATATATTTGATGCAAAAACTTACGGCTAGGTTTCCACCGAACTCATCTCGGACCGACCGATCTGAAGATTTTTGTCTCACCGATTTGGCTCAGGCCATCGCACATGTACTACTCGGTCTGACCGAAGTGTACGAATCGGTGCGACCAAGTTCACTTTCTCTGTGAAACCCTAGCATCTTGGAGTCACCGAACTGCGTTTCGGTCTGACCGAAATTGTATGTTTAGACTGTAAGGTTTCTTTGATGTCACCGAGTTTGTCATATCAGTAGCTCCGAAATGCTTTCTGCAGAAAACTAAAATTAAGTTTTTGTCTCAACTTGTTGCAAAACAGTTGTGCTTTGTGATGCTCATCCACTCTACCTATACCTATCTATTCACGGGGTCAGTGTCAGAGATGCCAGAAGGCAGTTATAGTCAGAACAAGTCAGAGGAGCAGGCGAATCCTAATGAGGGCACTAGTCCCTCCAACAGCAGCTATGAAGATGGAAGCAGAAGCACCCCAAGTAATTTTCCTAAGGATGCAACAAGGACAAGAAAGAAGAGTACCTCAGATTCTGAAGATGAGGACTTTGTTGTCGAGGAGGAGGTCACCTCAAAGAAGAAAGTGCTCAAGAGAGAGCAAGCTGCTGCTGCTGCCATCAAGCCTGGTATGCATAAGAAGGCTCCTGCTAAGAGGAAGCCCATGTCAAAAGCCAGAGCCTCCACTCTAGAAACCATGGAACCAAGAGGGGAAGAGGCCGCTGGAGGAAAGAAAAGGAAGGAAAGAGTCAAGAAGACTATGGCCAAAGTCATTGGCATATCATCTATGATGAGAGACTCTGATGAGGAAGAGGAGGAGGAAGAGCCAGCTGCACCAGCTCCAAAATCTCAGAAGCTCATGGGGGATGCAATCAAGTCTAGGGCTGCTCCATCTAAGCCCAAGACAGCCCCCAAGCCTCCAACTCAAGCTCAAGCTCCGAAACTTCTGCACCTAAGAGATCCACTAGGAATATTTCTGCTGCTGAGAAGAACAAGGCCCCAGTGCCTGAAGTTCAAGAGGTGAGGAGTATCAAGTGCTTAGAAAGCTAAAGCCCAAGATTCCTGATCATAATGATGATGATCCAGCTGCTGAAAATATGAAGCTGAGAAAGGATGCGGGTCTGAGATTGTGGATACAGACTGATCCATATGCTATAAGGAGAAGAACTGCTCTTGATTATCGCTTTCACACCAAAGAACAACAAGATTTATGAGACAGTCTTGTTGGACAAGAAGCCTATTGTCAGTGACATGAGATGGGTTGACTGGGAGTACATTGATGACAATGAGGATTACTTCCCAGGAGTACATGAACGTTTCAGAATGAACGGTGTTGACACTTTTGTTGGTCAAAACTTGACAAAATGGAATGATGAAATGATTATGTAATTCTATTCAACTGCTCATTTCTATCCAGATGGCAAGATAGTCTGGATGACAGAAGGCACAAGGTATCAATCAACAATTGCTGAATGGGCCAAGTTGATCAATGCCCCTGAGGAAGCTGAAGATAACACAGATGTGTATGCCAAGCCCAGAAAGGATCACAACTCTATGGCTCACATGTATAAGCAAATTCCTGATGCTGCATTGGAAACTCACAAGTTTGGATCCATCTATTATCTGCTGTCAGGTCTAACCATGATGAACACTATATTGAGGCAGACTCTGTTTCCCAAGTCAGGAGATCATAGAATGATCTGTGGTCACTCAATCAACTTGCTTCATATGTTTGATGTGCGAGAGAAGTTCAAGGTGATGAGTTTGATTGTTGAAACTGTGAAGAGAACTGCAGCTGATCAGAAAAGATCATGTGGATATGCCCCTCACATTCAGATGCTAATAAACTCCAAGATGGGGACAAGTACATATCTTCTTCATAAAGAGCATCTTCCCCTGAGGCCAGAGCTTGAGGACAATGAGGTTGTCATGGATGCATCACATCCTACTTCAGTAGAAGCCCAGGAGAAGAGAGAGAAAGCAAAGGCATCAAAGACTTCAACAATACCAGATGCTTCAGTTGTCAATCTCAATACCAAGCAAGATCAACTCAGTTATCTTCTTGAGGCAACCGAAAGAATTGAGAAAGGACTAGCCACCATGACTCGAAATCAAGAGAGTCTTGAGAGGATCTTTGAGACTAAACTTCATGATCTAGATGTGAAGGTCACTGAGATTCAGACCACTGTTCAGAAGCTACAGGAAGAGATTGAAGACAGGAGTGACAAACCTACAACAAACACCTTTCAGCGTGTGCCAAGGGCAGAAAGGTCTGCAGTTTTGCCAGTTGTCAGTGACACTAGGACTACCATTTCAGCACCTGCAGAAACTGCCCCAGTCATTCCTCTAGTTGCAACTCCTCCAGCTCCTCAGACATCTTCAGAAGCATTTGCAGATGATGTCCTCTCCACGCCATCTATGCACACCGGAGATCATGCCTAGAGTGTTGCATAGCCCTATGATTTTTTAGCTTTGGTAACTTTTTGCCAAAGGGGGAGAAAGTGTATAGATCATTGGGCTTTGAGAGAGAGAGAGAGAGAGAGTTTTGCCTTTTGTTGCCTCTCTTGCTACTTGTTACTTGATCGTTTGCTCGTTTGGTTCCTATGCTACTATGTTTGTTATGCTCGTGAGATACTCTTGCGATCATGTGTTTGATCATATTATGCTTTAATGTGTGCTTGAATGATGATATCATGTTTTCCTTGGTGATGAGTGCATGTTCTTTATGTCTTATCATTTTGAGCACTCCACCAAGATGTATGTGACATGGAAGAGTGACCCATGATCCTAATCGATTGTGCATTTGCATCAAAAGCAAATTTTAAATAATGCACAAATTTAGGGGGAGCTCTTTCTTATCACATACTTCTCAAAGTGACGATGTATTTCAATCATATTATCATTTGTCGAAGCTTTGATCTATATGTTGTCATCAATTACCAAAAATGGGGAGATTGAAAGTGCAACTAATCCCGGGTGGTTTTGGTAATTCATAACAACATATAGCTCATTGAACTAATATCCATTCAAGTTAAATATTTCAGAAAGTTCAATGATTGGCATGGCATGGACTAGAGATGTGAACCCCTCAAAATGCTAAGCACAAAGATTGGCTAAAGCTCGAGACTCTTCATTTCTATTTTAGTGATCCAAGATCACATTGAGTCCATAGGAAAAGCCAATACTATTAAAGGGGATGAGGTGTTGCTTAATGGTCTACTTGCTCAAAGTGCTTAGTGATATGCTCCAAAGCCCTCAACCACTTTCTCATTTCCAAATATGTCCAAAACCCAAAGTCAAACTTGGCCCCACTGATTTGATCTATCCGGCGCCACCGAGTTCTTTTGACATAGCCACTGCCAGAAACCCTAATAAATTCGGTCTCATCGATTGGGATCTCGGTCTCACCAACATGGCAATGCAAACTCTCTGTTTTCATTCGTAACGTTTCGGTCTTACCGAAATGAGCGATCGGTCCCACCGAGTTCGCAATGTAAACTCTCCGTTTCCCTTCGTAACGTTTTGGTCTTACCAAAATGAGCGATCGGTCCCATCGAGTTTGCCTGACGAACTCTCTGTTTGCTCATTGATGAAATCGGTCTTACCGAGTTCATGCAATCGGTCACACAGAGATGAGGTTTTGCCCTAACCCTAGCACATCGGTCCCATCATGTTGATAATGTCGGTCCCACTGCTTCCTAATGTTCACATTTTGAACTGAATCGGTCTCACCGAGTTCTTTTATTCGGTCTGACCGAGTTGGGTCAAATGTGTGTAACGGTTGGATTTCGTGTGGAGGCTATATATACCCCTCCACCCCCTTCTCTATTTAAGAGAGAGCCATCAGAACGTGCCTACACTTCCGCTACTCATTTTCTGAGAGAGAACCACCTACTCATGTGTTGAGACCAAGACAGTCCAATCCAACCACAAGGATCTTGATCTCTAGCCTTCCCTAAGTTGCTTTCCACTCAAATCATCTTTCCACCATAGCCAAATCTATGAGAGAGAGTTGAGTGTTGGGGAGACTATCATTTTAAGCACAAGAGCAAGGAGTTCATCATCAACATACCATCTATTACCTTTTGGAGAGTGGTTTCTCCTAGATTGGTTAGGTGTCACTTGGGAGCCTCCGACAAGATTTTGGAGTTGAACCAAGGAGTTTGTAAGGGCAAGGAGATCGCCTACTTCGTGAAGATCTACCCAAGTGAGGCAAGTCCTTCGTGGGCGATGTCCATGGTGGGATAGACAATGGTGCTTCTTCGTGGACCCTTCGTGGGTGGAGCCCTCCGTGGACTCGCGCAACCGTTACCCTTCGTGGGTTGAAGTCTCCATCAACGTCGACGTATGATAGCACCACCTATCGGAACGACACCAAAGATCTCCGTGTCTACATTGCGTTTACCTTCTCCAAACCCTTCCCTTTACCTTCATATGCAATATTTTACTTTCCGCTGCTACACTCTTAGAATTGCATGTGTAGGTTGATTGCTTGACCTATGCTAAGTTGCTAAAATGACTTAAACTTGGGAAAAGGCTAGATTTTTATTTGGTCAAGTAGTCCAAGCCCCCCTCTAGACCTACTTTCGATCCTACAAATGGTTTTTTAACTTCACATATTATTTATACAAGTAGTGGTAATCCTACACAAGAACCAAGAGGACCAGACTAGAGGGACGAGGATCAAGCTTTACAAAGGAGAGAAAGTCAACTCCAGAGCCAACACTGTGAACAGCTCTATAACTTGCAAGAAGACACCTGAGAAGACCTTCACATCGGGAAATAAGACAATGTCGAGAAAAGAACCAAGATCTAGAGAACTCATATGAAGTGGATTTTGATTCAAAACTAAGGATCCAAGGGACAACAAGGAGAGGGATAAATAACAGGAGGAAAGAAGAGCAAATAATAGAGATACTTTAGTAATCAAATTTCTGCCAAGTTCTTCAACGCTTTGCGCGAGCTTATTCATATACCATTCTCAGGTATTATACAAATCCTTAGTTATGCAAAGGTGACGTTATATATTTTGAACAAGAAAAAAAGATCACTAATGAGGCAATGATTGCAATCCTATGCACTTATTCTTTTGGAGGGAAGATGCTGACTAATCATGGAGACTAGGGTGTGCCTACAATATCTTTCTTCATCAGACAAGTGGACATTTAGAATACTCTATGCAATTTAGGTGTGGGGGTAAGTGTCATCCCATTTTAACTATATAAAAGTTTGATTTGGATGACTATACACCCACGTTGATAACCTTGCAAATGGCTGACAATTCTACGAGCAACAAGTAGGTACCATAAAGGTGCCTTTAAAAATAGATAATCGTGTGATTCCTACCAACCTATTATACTTGATATGCTGGAAGACAATAATTTGTCTACTCTCTGGAGACCATTTCATAATACTATAGGTTCTTCAGTTGATTTCTCAGAAGGAAAGTTTACCTTCGAAACTTATGATGATGATGAGATCGCCAATTTTTTTAACTAAATGATGATGATGCAAAGAAAGTTATATTCCACACCTCAATAGAATGCATCCAGTAAGTGTTTGAAATATATTTCCTAAAGTTCCATGTGAGAATAAACTGGTAAAAAGGTTGAGATTAGCAACCCAAACATGAGCAAAAGTGGGAGGCAACCAGTTTCCTAAAATTTCATATAAAGGTTTGGCTTGTTTTTCTAACAATAAAAGGATTTATAGACTTTGGAAGGAAGCTTGAGAATGTATTTGAGGAATTGTATAAAATCCAGGTGCTAAAACCTAATATTACCCGACCAACTACTTGCTCTCTCTGAGGAGAAAGAGGTCGAGCTCCTCCGGTTTCTCAGGGCTAATTGGAGCATTTTGCGTGGAAGCCCGTGGACATGCGCGGAGTCCCCATACAAGATAGTGAAACATAGCCTCAATGTCCGAAAGGACTCGAGGTCGATCAAACTATCCCTCGAGCCAATCGGGGAAGAGATTGCCTGGCTCCTAGCTGCCGGATTCATCAGGGAGGTCACGCATCCTGAATGGCTTGCCAGTCCCATCATGATACGCAAGAAGAAAATGTCCTGGCACATGTGCGTCGACTACACCGACCTCAATAAGGCATGCCCTAAGGTCCCGTTCCCTCTACCATGCATCGATCAAGGCATTGACTCAACCACGGGCTACGAGAGGCTGTGTTTTCTAGATGCCTATTCAGGCTACCACCAGATACAAATGAAGGATTCCGACCAGGAAAAAACTCCTTTCATCACGCCTTTCAGACCGTTCTACTACATCATCATACCCTTCGATCTAAAAAATGCGGGTGCAACGTACCAACAAACTATGCAAAAGTGCCTCCATGACCAGGTCAGCATAAATGCTGAAGCTTACATTGATGACATTGTGGTCAAGTCACACCAAGGACTCTAGCCTTCTTTCTGACCTCCAGTAGACATTCACCTCCAGTAGACATTCAATAACCTGTGTAGTTTCAGCATGAAACTGAATCCCAGAAAGTGCATTTTGGGGGTTCCCGAGGGTCAACTATTGGGGTTCATAGTATCAATGAGAGGGAGCGAGGTGAATGTGACAGCTCGAGACTGACGCTCCAGATGTCTTCCATGTTTTCGTGATAGTCGCTTTAATTATTTTTTTGTTGCATTCATCATAGCATCATTTGCATTGCATCGGCTCTCCGTTTTCGTCATTTTTTCAATACTTGCATCCTTTCGTAGTTGCCGCTTCTTCCTTGTCTATGTGGACCTTCTGTCAGACCAACCAGACCGCTCTCTTCTCTATTTTCCTCGAGCACAACAAAGCCCCTTGTCTCTGTGGGATTTTGCCAGGCCCCTCTCGTCTAAATGTCAAGCCTCTCTGCACAGTGCACATACCCCTCGCTCGCGTTCGAAAACTCTCCCGGACCCAAACTGGGTAGTCATGACCAGTGGGACCAGATCAACCCTGAACATCCCTAAATATCTTTGGTTTCTTCATTGCACTCCGCTAACCTATTTACCTCGACCATTCAATCAAAATCCATGGTCCAAATAGTCTCATCATCGACTACCAACCATTTATATCGGGACAAACCCTAAGATCTAGGAGTCCTGTCCCATCCACCCATTCCATCCTCGCCGCCACTTCTCCACCTGGTCTCGCCTTCCTCGGGATCTCCTCAATCCAACTCGCTAGCCACTGCTCTCCCTTGACCCATCCACCAACTAGGGCATCCTCTGCTTGATCCCGAGGGGACCACGAGCAGCTCGTCCCCGCCGGTGATCGAACCAGCAGGCCCCAGCGTGCCTCCCTTCTCCTTGTCCCCTCTCTGTGTTGTCTGCCTCCTCTTATCTTCTTCTTCTCAGTTCCTTTCCTTTATCTTCCATGGCAGGAGTAGCACCGCTAGGAACATAGATCCCGAGCTCCAACCGCATGCCCTGGAGCTCGTTGACTCGATCCATGGCGCACTGATGCTCTGAGCTCCTCTACTTGCGCCTCACCGCTATTCTTCACCAGCTCACCGGAGCACTAGTGAAAATCAAGAAGAGGCATCTAGAGGGAGGAGGGGGTGATTAGACCCTTAACAAGTAAAAGTGACAGTTTTAACATTCTTCAAGTTAAGGTTGAGTTTAGCATATGTTAATAGGCACACAATACATTTTACACAAGCATAGCAAGAGTATGGGTAGCGGAAAGAGTAAAGCATGCAAGTGCAAAAATGTAAAGGGATGGGAACTGGAAAGTGCAAATGCAATGGAGATGCGGAGATTTTTGGCGTGGTTTCGATAGGTGGTGCTATCGTACGACCACGTTGATGGAGACTTCAACCCACAAAGGGTAACGACTGCGTGAGTCCATGGAGGGCTCCACCCATGAAGGGTCCACGAAGAAGCAACCTTGTCTATCCCACCATGGCCATCGTCCACGAAGGACTTGCCTCACTCAGGTAGATCTTCAAAAAGTAGGCAATCTCCTTGTCCTTACAAACTTCTTGGTTCAACTCCACATCATGCCGGGGGCTCCCAAGCAACACCTAACCAATCTTGGAGACACCACTCTTCAAAAGGGAATAGACAGTGTGTTGATTATGAACTTCTTGCCCTTGTGCTTCAAATGATAGTCTCCCCAACACTCAACTCCTTCTCATAGATTTGGCTATGGTGGAAGAGGGATTTGAGTGGAAAGCAACTTGGGGAAGGCTAGAAATCAAGGTTCAAATGGTAGGAATGGAAACTATTGATCTCAACACATGAGTAGGTGGTTCTCTTTCAAAAAATGGGCAGTGGAAGTGTAGGCATGTTCTAATGGCTCTCTTACTTAGTAAGAGAGGGGGGGGGGTGGAGGGGTATATATAGCCTCCACACAAAATCCAACCCTTACACACTTTTGACCCAACTCAATGGCACCAATCAGAAATCTCGGTGGCACCGACCTGTGTAACGAATATGATCGTTGGATGTCGGTTGGACTGACTGGAAACAACTCGGAGCGACCGATGTGCAATGGTAGGGCAAAACCTCGCTTTAGTGGTATCGATTGCACCATCTGGGTGAGACCGAAATAAGTGCAATAGGTAATAGAAGGTTGGCAAGCCATCTCGGTGGCACCGATTGCAAAACTTGGTAGGACCGAAATAATTGTAATGGGTTATAGATAGTTGGCAAGGCCATATCGGTGGGACCGAGATCCATATTGATGGATCCAATTTGTTAGGGTTTGGTTGTGACTGTGCCTGGATGAACTCGGTGGTTCCGGATAAAGAAGTTTTGGTGGGGCCGAGTTGGAATGTAGGGTTTTGGACATATTTGGATGGAGAAAGTGGTTGAGGGTTTTGTAGCAATATCTCTAAGCACTTGAGAAAATTGATCATAATCAAAACCTCATCCTCTTGTAATAGTATTGACTTTCCTATGGACTCAATGTGATCTTGGATCACTTAACTAAAAATGTAGTCTTGAGCTTTTGCCAATCCATGTCCTTAGTATTTTGAAGGGGGTCCACATCCTCTTGTCCTTGCCATGCCGCTATTGAACTTGTCTAAAATATACTAGATAAAACTATTAGTCCAACAAAAGATATGTTGACATTAATTACCAAAACCACCAAGGGAGCACTTGTGCTTTCAATCTTTCCTTTTTGGTAATTGATGACAACATACATCAAAGCTTCAAGTAATGATATGATGAGTAGTATATTTAAAGCTTTGGAGAAACATGTAACTTGCATGAGCTCCCCCTACATGTGTGCAGTCATGTGAATGGAATTAGAAGACATGCGAATGCACAACATGGCAGAGTGAGTAACGAGTTACATGTATCTTGGCTATATGCATCAGAACGAAAAGGAATAAGAGATGTACCTTCATGTTTATGATTCCCTCTTGCAAACAATATGTGCAAAAGAATGAGATCATAATGCACATGAGTGAGATGCATATACTTACCTTGTGGTCCTAAACAAGCTTGAGAAAACAGGGTTAGATAACTCAAGAGAACTTCAAATAAGAAAGAGACATCAAGATCCACAAGACTACCAAGACTGGGATGACATGTAATTGGTGAGTATCACAGAGTGAGTACTCCTTTTGCATATAGACATGTCCCCAAAGAATTAACGATTTGCAATAGATTTGCAAGGTTTTTTCTCCCCTAAACATAGACTTCCTATCCCCCTGAATCTAGCATTGGATAATTGTCATGACCAGGATTTGATAGAATACAAGTCTCTGTGCTTACTATGCTATCCCTGGATCATAGCTAGCACACACAGTAACAAGAATGAATATCAGTAAGACATACATCATTTTACTACAATGATAGATCCAGAATTAAGTAAATACATACCATAGGCACAGATCAATGCTGGCACATAATACAGCGGAATCATATGTAGTTGCTAAGTTAGGCTCCATCAACGCCACTGGGCTCGTTGAGTGTAGACCATAACCCTATCGTCTCTTAATCTGCCGAGATCTGCACATGACAGGTGGAGATGAGTACGTGGAATGTACTCACAAGTTGCAAAGGAAAGTTTAACAGAATATATATTTTGGGTAAGTATTGGTGGAGGTTTCCTTTGCATAAAGCCAATTTTCTCCTATACTAAATTTTTATAAACTTATTTTGAAATAAAAATATTTTTTAGTATACAAGATAGGAGTGAGACTTTGGATATACGCACCAAAGCTCATTCTCCGATTTTGGTAAAACATATATATGGTTGAAGTGAAACACATTCACTATGCTCAATCCTCAACCTAACCCTTAAAATAGATTTTTAGGAAAGAGAGGGGAGATTCTTCTTTAGTCCAAGTCTTCAGTTGCGCAAAATTGCCCGTAACCGGGGGCACAACTAATCGATTAGGTTTAACCCTCTGCAGAGGTCGTACATGTTCCCCACATGACACAATCAACCCGTTTTATCGTTACACACTTGGGTGCACGTCTAGGAGGAGATTGTGACGAAGCCTTTCCATAACAGCCCCCTATACTGACCAAGCCGCCGCATGTTCGGCACGAAGGCCTCTCTCCGATGGCGGTCCCGGGGTAGGGTTTCCCATTAGTACTAAGCTAAGCCAGAGCCCATAGTAGCATGCGGCTGTACTGGAAGCTACATCAAACCGTAGCTGGAAGATCTCAGTCCCCTGGATGACTGTCCCCACCAAAAACTTGTGTGCAAGACCCCAGTTAGGCGCATTCACTTCAAGAACCTGGTTGGGCGCAATCACTTGTAGACGCTCCCGTCAATACCATTCCGCCCAGGGACTAGAAGTAAAATAGTATATAGTTTTGTTTTTTCAAAAGTTTTCACAAAATGTTGCCCCAAAAGAAGGCAAGTTTATTCGTTTAAAACTTGCTTGATTCCCAATCCCTTTCTTTGTAAGCATGGCTAAGCATAGCTACAAGTTCCTAGGGCTTAAGCTAGTAATAGTACTTTGCACAACTTTTTAGTAAAACATGCATAATAATAAAAGAATTCATGCATATTACAAAAACATAGGACAAGGAATGATCAAGTTGCAACTTGCCTGATTCTTGAAGTTGATTCTCTATTTGTTATCGTCACTCCTGCACTTTACGATATATCTAATGATTAAACAAAATACTTCAACACACAACAAATCCAAATGAAGATCCAAATGAAAGATTCGGATTAACAATGTAAATAATTCGTAGGATAATTATCATGATGTGGCTATGGTTTGAGATACGATCTAGTTTGGTCTTGAAGGAGACTTGACATGGTCATATCCTAGGGTTGGATAAAATTGGTACAGAGTGAAGATCATGGTTTGATAGAATGAGGGTTGTGAGGCAAGATTCTACGACAATTTCATAATGGGTTTGTTCGGAATATTTGACTTGGTTAAACGGAAGTGGGCATGACATACATTTCAAGATAAAGCATTAAATTATTAATCTTGTAACTCCAAATTTTTGTGGTGATATCAAATGACCAGAGAGGTTCCTTTGGGATCAATCTAAGAGATTTAACCTATAGTCAAAATAATATTTTAACAAAGTTATTAAACAATGATCAAAGAAGGTCAAACTAAGGTGTTGATGTTAAAACATCAACTAAACATTGCTGAAAATTCTGCAATGAGGTCTAACATAAAGGTGAGGTCCTAAGGTCCAACTTCTATATATAAAACATTTTTATAAGATTTACAAAATAAAATATATGGAAAAATTACTCAAATTCGTATTTAAATCAAAATTAATTTTAACTTGCCAAAAACTGAGATCTTAAACTTTTACTAGCAATGTGCCCGTGCGTTGCAACGGATCCAAAGTAGAATAATACATATTCACAAATTTGAAGAAAATAGTCTAGTTTTGATATACATATATCACTAAAAATATATTCACTCAAAATATATTTCTTGGGCTGTTTTGATGTGTTAAGGGAGAAATGTGGTTGGTTTCAAGATACTAAGGGGTTTTATGTAAATTGGAGAAGAGAAGTGGGATATTGTTGCAAAAAGGCACAAATTACATCACAGTCGTTAGATGCAGATCTAGTGGCCAGAAATGACGGATGGCAGACACACCATCATCACCGAGTCTTTTATAGGAGATAATAAACTAGATGTTCTAAGCAACTCACGAATACCTTATTTGTCAAATTTGGATAAGTAGATCAAAAGATATGAATTTCTAAAGATTTGGCATTTTTTTGGAAATCAATTGTGGGATTTAACATTAGCTGCCACGTGTAGCATTTCTGTTGGCTGATACCCATACATTTTTTAAGAGAAAGATGTGAAGAATAGAGGATAGCTCATCGGAGTTGACCAACGGTGACGAGGAAGACGGCGACTCCGGTGAAGTATGAGTGGCGGACGGTGGAGAGGGGGTCTCTATGAAGATGATGTAGTAGGAAACGGAGACGAACTCATTCTATACGTGCACCACAGGCTCGCTGGAATCCTTCCGGCGGCGGTGGAACTTGACCTCATCGGCGAAGTGATCCCGCTGTGGAATCGAGAGGTTTGATGGGTCAAAGATATTCGCACAATCAAAACTCATCCACAGGAATAAGTGGAGGGGCGAATGGCTAACCAGAGGCAATGCTGTCTTCGTTGGAAATGACAGCCAATGACGAACTCCGGCGAGCAATTGCACACATAGGAGAACAACGCAGAGAGGGGTTTCGGGATTGGGAATGGAGAGATATGGTGTGCCTTTCCCGGTCCTATTTATAGGGGAAGAGGGAGCCGACACGGGGAGATCAAGGGAGCTCAACGTGGCCATTAGTGGCTGATTGTGCATGTACGTTTCATGACTCCATTCATCAAATTAAAGCAATAATGTCGAGTTTTGATTCCCTGAATGGATTCGTCATAATATCCTTCGTATTTTTCGTAAAGACACTGGAGTGAAACGGGCAAGGAATTGAGTGTGAAGAGGAAAGGAAGAGGTGGAGGTGACATGCTTGTTCTTCTCTATTCCTGAAGGTTGAACAAAGAGAGGTAGAAGAAGAGGAGTGCCCGGGCCTTGCCATTAATGATTGGGAGATGGGCCTTAGTGGGAAAAGTGGCCCAGGGAGAAAGAAAAGAAAGATAAACTACAATATAAGAGAGGTGGGTTGTGCTGCATCTACACCATAAAAAAAATGGCCTTAGCCCAAGCAGAAAACATTTTTTAAAAGAAATTACAAATTGTTGGAATTAAATTTTTTACAAAAATAAATAATAAAAATGTGTATGCTAATCAGAATTTTATTTAGAGTCCACGAATAATAGTTTCAATATTTAATAAAACTAATGTTGTGCACAACTACTATTTATGCTATGCAGACATAATTGAATTACTAAAAAAATTCCATGTAGAGTTTTTGCAAACTCCCAAAATGATAATTAAACATTTCCAAATATATCATTGGAGAAGTCATATTATCTCCTCTCATTTTTTGAATAATTTGGAAATATTTAAATGGCACTAAAACTCCAAACAAGATCTAAATTCAAATAGAACTAATAAAATCAAGGAACTTCAAATCAAATATGCATCCACCACATTCGAGGAAGTCATTTTATTCACACTCCATAATTTTGAATATGGTCTTGAAATATTTCATAGGAGTCCAAAAGAAAAGAAATTAAACTCGATTTTTTGTTGTAAAACAATACGCAAAAAGGTTTTAACTTCCCCTAGAAATCATAGTAACTCACTCAATAATAATTAACGTTCCAAATTTTGCAAAATTTTGGGATGTTACAAACTACCACCCTTAAAAGAAATCTCGTCCTTGAGATTTGCACAGGCTAGCAAAATTGGGTTAGGGTTGGATTATCTTGGGTTACTTCCCTAGGGTTTTGGCATAACATGTGCAGGTTAATAATATATCGTTTTGCTTCCCATCTTGAGAGGATGTATTCTGTTCATATAATTTCTTGTCTTCCACTTCTTCGACATGCCTTTGTCTGAGACTTATGGCGCCATTCTGGAGTCTTCGCTGATTTATCATATGACCCAATTATTCTTCTGGGGTGTTCGGGTGCTTGATACGTCTCCATCATATCTACTTTTCCTAACGATTTTCCTCTTGTTTTGGACTCTAATTTGCATGATTTGAATGAAACTAACCCCAGACTGAGGCTGTTTTCAGCAGAACTACCATGGTGTTGTTTTTTTGTGCAGAAATAAAAGTTCTCCGAATGGAACGAGACTTTGCGAGGATTTTTTATACAATATATGAGAATTTCTGGAGCCAAGAACCACCGGAGGGGGGACCTGGCTGGGCACAACCCACCAGGGCGCGCCCCCTCCAGGCGCGCCCAGGTGGGTTGTCCCGACCTGGTTGCCCCACAGACCCTGAAACCGACGCAATAAAATCACATATTTCCAGAAAAAATCAGGAAGAAAGAATTATCGCGTTTGGGGCTCCGTGACCCGTCACCTCCTGTTCTTCATTGGGAGGCCAGATCTAGAGTCCGTTTGGGGCTCCGAAGAGGGGGATCTTTGATCTTCGTCATCACCAACCCTTCTCCACCGCCAATTCCATGATGCTCCCCACCGGGAGTGAGTAATTCCTTCGTAGGCTCGCTGGTCGGTGAGGAGTTGGATGAGATTCATCATGTAATCTAGTTAGTTTTGTTAGGGCTTGATCCCTAGTATCCACTATGTTCTGAGATTGATGTCGCTGTGACTTTGCCATGCTTAATGCCTGCCACTTTGGGCCCGTGTGCCATGATTTCAGATCTGAACCATTTATGTTATCACCATTATATCCATGTTCTAGATCCAATCTTGCAAGCTATAGTCACCTACTACGTGTTATGATCCGGCAACCCCGGAGTGACAATAGTTGGGACCACTCCCGGTGATGACCGTAGTTTGAGGAGTTCATGTATTCATCGTGTGTTAATGCTTTGTTCTGGTTCTCTATTAAAAGGAGGCCTTAATATCCCTTACTTTCCAATTGGACCCCGCTGCCACGGGAGGGTAGCGCAAAAGATTTCATGCAAGTTCTTCCCATAAGCACGTATAACTATTTACGGAATACATGCCTACATTATATTTATGAACTAGAGCTAGTGTCGTATCGCCCTAGGTTATGACTATCAGATGATGAATATCATCCAACAAATCGCCGATCCAATGCCTATGAATTTCCCTTATATTGTTCTTGCTAGGTTACTACTGCTTCGTTACTATTGCTGCTGCTACTATTATCAAAAATATCATACTACTTTGCTACTGATCACTTTGCTACATATAATTAATCTCCAAGTGTGGTTGAATTGACAACTCAGCTGCTAATAGTTGCAAATATTCTTTGGCGCCACCTGTGTCGAATCTATAAATTTGGGTTGAATACTGTACCCTCAAAATCTGTTGCAATCCCCTATACTTGTGGCTTATTAGTGCTACCACCCTTAAAAACAAACTTGTGAGGATTTCCACAATTTCTTCATTCCATGATGGTTCTTCATTGAGCTCTTATGGGGAAGACTAAGCTAATGTTCAAAAGAACAAGTCTTGCTCAACACCCATACGTTGTACAACTAACTATCGAATCCCTCATGGTGGTCGACAACTTCCGATGGAACTCCTTGAAGATCTTCATGTTTCTTCCTCGCCGTCCAATCTACATCAGGCACGACTACCTATCTACAAGGGTAATACGCCTTACCATTCTATGGTTTTAAGCTCGTCGTATCGACACACAACTAGGGTTTCAAGTCAATATGACTTACAAATCAAACATACGAAGCATATAGTAAGAGTCTCCAGTATGGGGGACAATCCATCTCGTACTCAAATCATTACCTCATATCCAGATAAGTAAATCACGTATTCTAACATTCGGTATTCCTCACTCCTGTTTAAGAGGTCTTCACCTCCAAACTAGTAAAACGTTTTTGGGTTGCGATGATCCTACACAGGATGTGTTAAACCTGCATCCGTAAAATAATGGAATTTTCCTCAGATCCTCACTTGTTTTCTTGGGATCATGTATGACAAGACAAGATTGTAGTAGAAACTTCTTGAATTGCCCCCAAGTAATTTCCCTTTGGGATTCATCGATGGCTATACACATCTTCCACCAAGTGTGTACCTCTCAAATGAAATACCGAGAAGTATAGTTCACCTTCTCCTTTAGATTTAATTTGGTGTCTTCCATTACTTCTTCTGTATTCTAAATCCACTCTTACATTTCTGAACAATCACCAATCCCATCAGAATAACTCCATCCTTCTATGGGGTTTAAGGTTTGCTCAGAGAGGAGGTAGAGTTTTAGATAGCAATGAGGAAGAATACACATGCAAGCAATCCTTGAATAGCTCACATCTCATCATTTTTTAACGATTATAATAGGCTCGTTTACTATTGTTTCGTCATGAAGTCTTCAATCCTTTCATTCTTGAAAGTCTTCAGTGCGTGATGTTTCACCCGTATGAAGGTCTTCTGTTAATCATCCGTAACTTGCATCTCTCAAGGTTGAATAAATAGTACATGGCTACGAAATTTGTGTCCTAATAGCACAAGATTTTAAATCACACAACTCAAATGAAATCACAATCAAATTGATGGCGAAGAACTCAACAAAACTCCAAATTCACTCATAGATTTCAAACAAACAGTTCCTATGGTACCTTCATTCACATGAGTTGGCATGGTCGGGTACACTAATCACCCTCTTTCATTTATTTTACAACTCTCGTGGTGGGTTTGGATACTATTTGAATCATCTAGGATATTCCATGACATGCGTAATCTTTAGTTTCTTCACAACCATCTTAGTCTTGAGTGTCTTCGGTTCTTCTTCAACTTCTTGGGTTTAAACTTCAATATTGGAGACGCCTTTGTTTTAGCATCATTTTCATGATATAAACTTCAATGTCAAGGTCATTGGAGTCTAGGAGGTCACCATCTAAGTCTTTGAAAGCAGATGAGAACTTAGTAAAGAAAAGAAGAGGATATGAGAATGCTGTTAATACTACTGAAAATATAAGTTGTTCCAATCAAGGTCTTCCTGTTTCTAAGCCATTTTCTAGGGTCACATCCTATAGTCAACGTATGCTCCGATACCATTTTGTCACAACCTGGATTTGATAGAATCCAAGTCTCTGCGCTTACTATGCTATCCCTGGATCGTAGCTAGCATACACAGTAACAAGAATGAATATCAGTAAGACATACATCATTTTACTACAATGATAGATCCAGAATTAAGTAAATACATACCATAGGCCCAATTCAATGCTGGCACGTAATACATTGGAATCATATGTAGTTGCTAAGTTAGGCTCCATCAACGCCACTGGGCTTGTTGAGTGTAGACCATAACCCTATCATCTCTTAATCTGTCGAGATCTGCACATGACAGGTGCAGATGAGTACGTGGAATGTACCCGCAAGTTGCAAAGGAAAGTTTAACAGAATATATATATGCAGGGTAAGTATTGGTGGAGGTTTCCTTTGCATAAAGCCAATTTTCTTCTATACTAAATTTTTATAAACTTCTTTTGAAATAAAAATAACTTTTAGTATAAAAGATAGAAGTGAGACTTTGGATATACGCAGCAAAGCTCATTCTCTGATTTTGGTAAAACATAGATATCACTCATGCACGTCGGTCCTAAACAAACGGTTTTTAACCCCTTTCCGTGACGGCCTTCGGAACCGTCGCCAAGTGAGTGTGTGTGATAGGGGGTCCTTCCCACACGAACCAGAAACCGTCGGGGATATGGAACAGTGATCCAGAGGTCTTCCAAAATGTAATCGTGTGCGATGCAACACACAATAAATTCTTTCGCATGTGTGGTATCGGTGATTAAGCATTTCTAATGACGGAGTGAAACCATACGGTCCGTCGTAACGAACCTTTTGGGAAACAGTATGTAAGGCACACGGGCCAACATATGGACTGTGTGCGATTTGTGCCCTATCGCACACGAGTTTTCCGTGTAACCCGTCTGCCATGCTAGATTTCATCGCACACGTTTTCCAACAATTACCGTCTGCGATAATGTTCTATCACAAACGGTTAAGGAGCCCCTTCACTCACATACAAGTGTTGCAGACTGTTTGTGATTTGTTAGGTATCACCGACGGTTGCTGCAAGAGTGACGTGTGCTTTTCGTTTGGGATCCCATACGTTTCCTAAAAAAATACGACTGGGATTGTATTTTGCATTGGGCACGGTTTACTCCCAGTTCTCGTGTGCGATAACGCGATATCACAAACGGCTCCAAAGAACCTATGCACACGTAGTAGTGCTGCAAATCGTTTGCGATCTGCTGTGTATCACCGATAGTTCCACTACGATTGGCGTATGCTTTCCGATGTGGATCACACACACTCATTTAGTTGAGCCGTGTGCGGAGCAATTGCTAGGTTAAAACAAAAATATCCCATTTTGAATTGGCACGCAAAAAGCAAATTCGCCACAATATTCTGTTGAACAAATAAACAAAAATATCCCATTTTGAATCGGCACGCAAAAATCAAATTCACCAGAATATTCAATTGAACAAATAGTGTCCACAGGAAGAACATTCATAAGATTTCACAACAATTGCAGTTGAACATATGGTAGCTAAATTCCAATGATTTGTCCACACATATATGCATTACATAATTAATCATAGTGTACGAAATATGAAGACCTCATCAGATGGAAAACAATGGGCCCATACATTATATGTTTAGCGGCTAACTCTTACTCAATGTTTCAGGAGAAGGCATGCTGAAATCTTCATTATCACCAGTGGGATTGATGTAGTGATCCAGGAAGAAGTTGCGGATAAATCTCTGAACCATTAGCAATTCACCAGCCGGGAGCGGTTCTGATAGAGGCGAGGGTCCCGATCTTTCAATGAGATGGTGGCTATCATTTTGGTAGAAGTCGACTTTGACGATCCGACTACGAACGTGCGAGGACCTCGCGCCTTAGCAATCGCTAAACCAACTCCGAGAGGTTATTGACCACGCCGGAGCACGATCATCCTGACCACGAGGGTCTATTTCCTGCAAGCAACGAAGAACAAGCAAGAAATTGAAATTGCAATCTAGATACTGCGAATATAAGAGGAAAGCTTTATTGATGAAGGTGGGGTTCTGTGACGTCTTGGTCTAGTTGTTGGACACAAACGAAGTACACGAAGTTGCAGCTATGGCGAACTTTCAATCTAAACAAAACCCAAAGTCTAAATGATGCCCTAAGGGCTGTATATATGGATGAGAGAGGGGGAATTTCGTGGCCCTTGGTGGTGGGGTCCGAAACAAACCCTAACTCTTGTTTCCCCACACATACGGACTCTAAAAACAGCCTATACTTAAGTATTTCGAAAATACATGGGCCTGGCCAAATAATAAGGTGACGCAGCACCTAGAATAGCCTCTGGACGAAATTTATGAAGTGGCATCTTGTATATTTCGTCCAAGGCTTCATGCACTCATTATGGTGGCTTCAAAGTCCTGGAATCATCACTTGTAACTCCGTTCTTGTTCCCCTTGCGCATGCCATCATCTTCATGCTTGAACTTGCTCCAAGGTTCATCTTTCTTGTCCAAGCTAGGCCCTTCATTTGTAAGCAAAACAAATGTATCCAATTTAGGCAGCATCATATTCTCATGAACATTAGAATCGTTACCAAGAAACGGAAGTACCTGATAATTCAATTGGCGTGCGCGAGCTCTAGTAATTGGTCCAGTATGTATAACAGCAGGGGTTGTGGGTGTAACAATGGTATTGATGTCCTCATCATCCTCCCCTTCTTGCAATGAAGTCGTCCTCGACGAAAGCTCATCTTCCTCACCCAAATAAGGCTTCAAATTTGGAATGTTAAAAGTGGGACTAACCCCAAAATCTGCAGGCAGCTCAAGTTTATATGCATTATCATTTATTTTCTATAACACCTTAAAAGGACCATCAACACGTGGCATTAGCTTTGATTTGCGCAAATTAGGAAATCTATCCTTACGCAAATGTAACCAAACAAGATCTCCAGATGCAAACACAACATATTTTCTACCCTTATCTCCAGCAAGTTTATATTTAGCATTCATACGCTCAATGTTTTCCTTAGTTAACTCATGCATTTTTAAAATCAATTCAGCACGTTCTTTAGCATCAAAATTAACCTTCTCCGAAGATGGAAGAGGCAACAAATCAATAGGTGCACGAGGTAGGAAACCATACACAATTTCAAAAGGGGACATCTTAGTAGTAGAATGCAATGAACGATTATAAGCAAATTCAATATGAGGCAAGCATTCTTCCCATATTTTCTTGTTATTCTTCAAAACAACCCTAAGCATAGTAGACAATGTTCTATTGACTACTTCAGTTTGTCCATCAGTTTGGGGGTGACAAGTAGTACTAAAAAGCAGTTTAGTCCCCAACTTAGCCCATAAACATCTCCAAAAGTGGCTAAGAAATTTAGTATCACGATCTGAAACAATAGTATTTGGCACACCATGCAAGCGAATAATTTCACGAAAGAACAAATCAGCAACATTAACAGCGTCATCGCTTTTATGACATGGTATAAAGTGTGCCATTTTCGAGAACCTATCCATGACAACAAATATGCTATCCCTCCCCTTCTTTGTTCGAGGTAAACCTAAAACAAAGTCCATAGATATATCCTCCCAAGGAACACTAGGTACAGGCAAAGGCATATATAAACCATGAGGATTGAGTCGTGACTTAGCTTTTTGACATGTAGTGCAGCGAGCAACAAAACGCTCAACATCCGGTCTCATCTTTGGCCAAAAGAAATGTGTAGCAAGTATATCCTTCTTGATGCCAAATTGTCCCATTAATCCTCCTCCATGCGCCTCCTGCAACAACAAAAGACGAACGGAGCTAGCTGGAATGCATAGCTTGTTAGCACGAAACACAAATCCATCGTTAAGAACGAACTTGTTCCAAGTTCTCTCTTCCTTACAATTCTGCAATACATCTTTAAATTCAGCATCATGCACATATTGATCTTTGATGGTCTCCAAACCTAATATTAAAGTCAAGTTGTGAAAGCATAGTATAACGACGAGACAATGCATCAGCAATAACATTTTCTTTACCATTCTTGTGTTTAATGACATAAGGGAAAGTCTCAATGAATTCAACCCATTTAGCATGTCTATGGTTCAGTTTTGCTTGACTTTTAATGTGTTTCAAAGATTCATGATCAGAATGTATAACAAATTCCTTGGGCCATAAATAATGTTGCCATGTTTCTAAGGTCCGAACAAGAGCATATAATTCTTTATCATAAGTAGAATAGTTCAGACTAGGCCCACTCAATTTTTCAGAAAAGTATGCAACAGGTTTGCCATCTTGTAATAACACACCTCCTAATCCAATTCCACTAGCATCACATTCAAGCTCAAAAGTCTTATTAAAATCAGGAAGTTGGAGTAAAGGAGCATGTGTCAACTTATCTTTTAATACCGTGAAGGCTTCTTCCTGTGCGGTACCCCAAACAAAAGGCACATCCTTCTTTGTAAGCTCGTTGAGAGGTGCAGCAATGGTGCTGAAATCTCTCACAAAACGCCTATAGAAACTAGCGAGGCCAAGGAAACTCCTCACTTGTGTGACCGTTTTGGGCTGCGGCCAACTCTCAATAGCTTCAATCTTGGCTTTATCAACTTCAATTCCCTGTGGAGTAACAACATAGCCAAGAAAAGATACTCGGTCGGTGCAAAAGGTGCACTTTCCAAGGTTACCAAACAAACGTGCATCACGTAGAGCAATAAAAACAACACGTAAATGTTCCAAATGTTCCTCCAAAGATTTGCTATAAATCAATATGTCATCAAAGTAAACTACCACAAATCGTTCAATGAAAGCACGTAAAACTTCGTTCATTAACCTCATGAAAGTACTAGGTGCATTAGTTAACCCAAAAGGCATGACTAACCACTCATATAATCCAAACATAGTTTTAAATGCTATTTTCCATTCATCTCCCAATTTCATACAAATTTGATGGTATCCACTACGCAAATCAACTTTGGAGAATATTGTAGAGCCACTCAATTCATCAAGCATATCATCTAGCCTAGGAATAGGATGACGATAACGAATAGTAATATTATTAATGCCTCTACAATCAACGCACATACGTGACGTACCATCCTTTTTCGGCACTAAAATGATAGGAACAGCACAAGGACTAAGGGATTCACGTATATAACCTTTGTTGAGCAGTTCTTGTACTTGACGCATAATCTCCTTCGTCTCCTCTGGATTGGTACGGTATGGTGCACGGTTGGGTAATGATGCACCGGGAATTAAGTCAATTTGATGCTCAATCCCTCAAATAGGTGGTAATCCCGGTGGCACGTCTTGTGGAAAGACGTCAGCGAACTCCTGCAAAATGTTAGTGACAGCAGGAGGCAAAGAGGAAGGCACGCCCTCGAATGAAAATAATGCCTCTTTGCACACAAAAGCATAGCAAACAGATTTGCTAAAATTTAAATCATCAATATCAGATTTGGTGGCAATTAAACATGCACTTTTCAATTTAATTTCAGAAGCAACACTAGATGGTTTATTATTAGGCTGCATTTGTTGCTCAAATTCTTTTGCCACAATCTGATTTTCACTTTTATTTTTCTCGTGTTTTGCTTTATTAGCTCTATTAATATCATCTTTCAAAATGGAATCATGAGTCATAGGAAGCAAAGTAATATTTTTATCCTTATGAACAAGAGTATACTGATTGTTTCTACCATGGTGTACAGAATTTTTATCAAATTGCCATGGTCTACCAAGTAATAAGGAACATGCTTGCATAGGTACCACATCACAATCAACATAATCAGCATATGTAGAGATACTAAAATGCACACGAACAGTAAGTGTTACCTTAACCTTGCCACTGTTGTTGAACCATTGGATGTAGTAAGGATGTGGATCTGGTCTTGTGGTGAGAGATAGCTTCTCCACCATCTCCATGCTAGCCAAGTTATTGCAGCTCCCTCCATCTATGATGACGCGAACAGAACGTTCCTTCACAACTCCCTTTGTATGGAACATATTATGCCTCTGATTTTGCTCAGCTTGTGTAACCTGCACACTCAAAACATGTTGAGCAACTAAACATTCATACCTGTCAGCATCTTCAACGGCCATGTATTGCGTCTCATGATCAAAATCCTCTCCTCCGTGTTCTTCATCTGTAATAAGAGCCAAAGTCTCTTGATCATAGTCACTAGCGGACTCATACCCACCATCCTTAGTAACAATCATCACACCCTGAGATTGGCATTCTCTCGCAAAATGTCCTCTTCCCTTACAACGACGACAAATAATATCACTTGTGTGCCCTGTTGATGCCATGGAAGAAGAAGAGCTCTACGCAAGTCCGGCAGGTGTGCTCTTGGCAGATAGTGGTGGTTGTGCTTGCTTTCTTGTATCACGGCTGGAGGTGGCACCTGATGGAGGTGCTGGTGGAGTGGAAGTAGAGGATGCACGTGGTGTCCATGATGAAGATCGACCTGTAGAAAAGTTAGTTCGCGCCAATGCCTGTCGATCCTGCACTTCACGTTCAGCTTTGAAAGCAAGATGGAATAAACAAGTGATATTAGTATACTCCTTATACTCTAGAATGGTCTGAATCTCTCTATTTAATCCACCCATAAAACGTGCAAGCATAGCTTCATTCTCCTCAACAATACCACATCTAATCATGCCAGTTTGTAATTCCTGATAATATTCTTCTACAGAATTTTTTCCTTGTCTTAAACGCTGCAATTTTTGAAGCAATTCACGTTGATAATATGGTGGAACCCAACGAGTATGCATAGCAGTTTGCAAAGCAGCCCAAGTAGCTGGAATAGGATATAATCTACAATGTTCAGACCACCAAACACATGCAAAGCTAGTGAAAGCACAAACAGTAGCAGGAACACGTCTCTCCTCAGGATATTGTAAACATGTAAATCGTTGTTCAGTTTCTAACTCCCAAGTAAGATATATATCAGGAACATATCTACCCTCAAATGGTGAAATATTCAATTTTAGTTTAGGAAGATGGTCATGTACCTCAGGTGGTGGTGCAACCCTACCGTTGCGATGATATGCATGAGGACGACCTGGTGGTGGTGGTGCTGGTGGTTGCACGTAGTTCTGATTTTGGTCAACCTCATCCTCGTAATGGTCCTCCACCTCTGCAGTAGCAGCAGGAGCGACAGAAGCACCAATAGTAGGTACAACAACACCAGAAGTTTGACCAGGCTCAATGGGAACGCGTTGTGCTCGTCCCACTTGATTTGGAAGATGATGTTGTTGTTGTTGTAGAGGTGCGACAGGTGCAGCGGGCGGTGGAAGATGCGCAAGCAATTCATTAAACTTGTGATCGAGCTTTGTTTCGAACGCCTTCTCAATGCCATCTATCTTCTCCATGGCCTCTTCAAATCTATTTAGCACATCTTCCACCTGTCCACTCATCATTTGCTAAAACTTATCATGTAACTCTTTGTTTGTCATGTTCTCCCAGTCAGTCTCATCGGCTTGTGATCCTGCCATGGTTAGCAGCAATAGAAACACACAAGAATATGATCCTACAGACTACTAGTAAGTGGTGGACAATCACAAATCCGTCAAGAAAATCTCAAATTCTTACCAGTTCTTACCCAACAGCAGGCGGTGATCGGCAACCGTCGTAGTCAAAACTCTCAAAGCTTGGATACAGCGATTACCAGGGAGAGTCAAAGGCACGACGTAGATGTATGTGGAGCTAGGAAGGCTTATAATATGGTAGCAAAAGGGGCAGCAATAATCAATTCAGAGATGCAAAGATGAATAAACGCTCAACGACGGTACTGTGCTGGTCCTAGGCTAGACCGTGCTAGAGATGCGAGCCTAGAACACTAACAAAATCACGGCGCTGCACGTAAACAAGGGAGGAGCACACTATGATTTTTTTTCCATTTTTTTTTCACTTTTTTTGCACTTCTTTTCCTCTTTTTTTGCTCCGCAACAATTTTTTTTCGAATAAGTCTACAAATGGTCTAAAAACTGCCTAGCCAGAATTTTCCAGACTTAGTTTTTTTTGAGTTTGGAACTATTTTTCTTCTGCGGGTAGCACGGAATCTCAGGAGTCCTACTCTGTCATGACTCGAAGTATCGCGTGATCCGGAAATCGAAAACAAAGCAACAATTACTGGACTCGGACTGGTGGCGGAGATGAATCTGGTGGAATCTCGGACTGGTGGCGGCGATGAATCTGGTGGAAATCGTACTGGTGGCGGATATATGGTGCAGGTGGACTCGGATTGACGTGATGGAGGCGGATATGTGGTGGTGTATATGGACTCAGATTGGTGGTGAATATGTGGTGGTGAATATAGCGGCGACGATGAAGTTGGTGTGGTGGTGGTATATGGCAGCAGCGATGATGATGATGCGGTGGTGATATATGGCAGCGGCGACGTGACAACCTGTGAACAGAACTCGAAACTCTAAAGGACTAGACGCTAAGACCAGCAACTTGACACAACGATGCAACCGCAAATTCAACAAAGCAAATACAGAAAAGATTATGCAAAGGCTCAGATTGGTTCGGATAGGATGAACTAACCCTAATTTTTTTTGGCTTTTTCGTGGACTATAGGTACGAAGAACAGACTCGATCTAAACTACGAAAGACTGTAAAATCTCACCGAGCAACCTGGAAATCTGATACCACTTGATAGAGGTGAGGGGCCCGATCTTTCGATGAGATGGTGGCTATCATTTTGGTAGAAGTCAACTTTGACGATCCGACTACGAACGTGCGAGGACGTCGCGCCTTAGCAATCGCTAAACCAACTCCGAGAGGTTATTGACCACACCAGAGCACGATCAACCTGACCACGAGGGTCTATTTCCTGCAAGCAACGAAGAACAAGCAAGAAATTGAAATTGCAATCTAGATATTGCGAATATAAGAGGAAAGCTTTATTGATGAAGGTGGGGTTCTGTGACGTCTTGGTCTGGTCGTTGGACACAAACGAAGTACGCGAAGTTGCAGCTATGGCGAACTTTTAATCTAAACAAAATCCAAAGTCTAAACGATGCCCTAAGGGTTGTATATATGGAGGAGAGAGGGGGAATTTCGTGGCCCTTGGTGGAGGGGTCCGAAACAAACCCTAACTCTTGTTTCCCCACACATACGGACTCTAAAAACAACCTATACTTAAGTATTTCAAAACTACATGGGCCTGGCCCAATAATAAGGTGACGCAGCACCTAGAATAGCCTCTGGACGAAATTTATGAAGTGGCATCTTGTATATTTCGTCCAAGGCTTCATGCACTCATTATGGTGGCTTCAAAGTCCTGTAATCATCACTTGTAACTCCATTCTTGTTACCCTTGCGCATGCCATCATCTCCATGCTTGAACTTGCTCCAAGATTCATCTTTCTTGTCCAAGCTAGGCCCTTCATTTGTAAGCAAAACAAATGTATCCAATTTAGGCAGCATCATATTCTCATGAACATTAGAATCGTTACCAAGAAACGGAAGTACCTGATAATTCAATTGGCGTGCGCGAGCTTTAGTAATTGGTCCAATATGTATAACAGCAGGGGCTGTGGGTGTAACAATGGTATTGATGTCCTCATCAGGTTCAGGGGTCCTCGGTTTTAAGATGAGCTGTAGTATTTTTAAGATTAGAATGTGCCATATGAGTGGAGTAGAAGATATTAATTAAGATAGACTTATTGGTACTAATTTGCGAGGATCGTCACAACTATCAGCAGATTTGCAGATGGAGATCATGTATCTGCAAATATAGTATCCACAAAGGTTGGTCCCTGCTTCTTGCTGAGGACACTGATTTTTTTTGTACAAAATTAGTCATGTATTTGTCCTGTTAGGAACAACCTAACCCGTGTTAGATGTATTATTTTTTCTCTGGACAAAATAGAAAGAGGTTTATTTAGAAGCTTGAACATTTGACTAGCGTAAGGAAAGGTATTTGCAGACTGTTGGATAAATATTCCGAAAATAATGGATTTTGGTGTGTTACCGGAGAAATGATCTCGTGCTGCACAGGTTGTTCTGTCTTGAACAGGTTCCCTGCTTTAGTTTTCCACAATGCAAGCACACTACAAATGATGATGAATTTTGACAACAACAATTATTGAACCAGATATGAATGCAAATTAGTTTCAACATCATAGAATTCAATACCTACCCAAGAGTTGCTGAACATGCGTCAGATCCTGAGCGTTTGTTGACTCTCTGAGAGAATCGAAACTGTGTTCTTGGTTGGAACAATGAACACCAATATCCAGTGATTGCTACATATTAAGAAAGACATGAACTTACAAATGATGTTGAAATCTGAAAGACAACCAATGTATGTGTGGTTGTTTACTTGACTTACCGTTCATGATATGGCCAGAGAAATGATTGTGCATGGGACGTGTTTTCAAAGATACGGAGGACATTGTTAACGGCCCAGTCCCGCCAGTCCTTACCATCTAATGATGTGCCATTTGCTAATGCGGGATCTATGAAATACACACTCTCCCTTATTCTTCTCCGCCCGTTTAATCCCTTGAGAGGAATAAAATGCAGTTAGCTGTTTATCATTTACAACATTGTATGGAGAAGTTGATCAGAGTTTGTTAAGTACTTACAAAATCAGGCATCTAACAAGAGTGGCATCGAGCACGTTGAAGTTGAAGAAGAGATGTAAGTCCTTGAAACTCACATTGATGGAACCAACATCGTGTCGGAAATGATCTCTATTGTAGTGGACTAGCAAAGCATGGTAACCTGCTGACATTTGATCCATGCAATATTCATGTAACTCGCGGCAACTGGAGATGCACTCATCAAAGTATTCACCAACAATAAATGGCTGGCCATGGACGTAATTGCGTGCTTCAAGTACGTCTGCTTTCCTTTTAGCAAGCAACAATTCTACTTCTTCATCATCCATGGCATCAGAAATAATATTACTCCCCAATTCGAACAAGCTGCTGTTAATTTGGTTCTGTGCGATGAGTGCTTTAAGTAAGAGGCAATCGTTCTCTTTCCTCTTCACTCTCCCGCTGCACTTCCTCGTGGTCGTGGTTGTAGCCTTTTTGGCCACTTCCTTCTTGGTACTTGAAGCATTTCTGGCAGAACGTCTGGTTGCCTGCAAGGTAGACTGCCGAGCAGACGGTGAAGCTTGGACAAACTTCTTAGTAGATGGTTTATCTATGCTGGACCGCTGAGCTGGCGGTGCTGCTGGGCTGTAGGAGCAGAGGCATCGGACTGCTGACCATGCGTTGAAGCTATGTCAGGTTTCTACGCACGTGGTGCCAACTTGTCGGTGTGCTGAGGAGGCCGTGCCAACGCGTTGGTTTGCTGAATAGGAAGTGCTGACGCATTGGTATGCTGATCACGCACCTGCGGACCGACGGACTGATGAGTAGTCGGTTCTGGACCTATAGACTGTTTAGCAGATGGTTCCGAAGCATCAAACTGCTTAGCAGTCTGTTCCACCAGGTTGGTCTGCTGAGCATGTGCTGCAGCTGGGTCTCCCCCCACTGCTTCAGCGGCAGGCATTTGAACCGGTGGTGCATCATCAATAGTTGTAGGCCTTGCCACTGGTTGCTTTGGGGCGGAGGATGACATGGCCTATATGCCACAAAGTCGGGCCGGCTGATCACAGGTTGATGCATCAGCCCGCGAGAGCTACTTGTAACGCCCTCGATGCGGCTATATCTCCCATGTGTCGAAGCACGACTTAGAGGCATAACCGCATTCAAAGCAATGTGCAAGTGAGGTAATCTTCACACAACCCATGTAATACATAAGGGAAAGAGATACATAGTTGGCTTACAATCGCCACTTCACACAAATACATGAATAAACCAGATACAATCAAGGTCCGACTATGGGACCAAAATAAAAGAAGACTACCCCAAAAGCTACACAGATCCCCGATCGACCCCAACTGGGCTCCACTACTGATCAACTAGAAAGGAAACAAGACAAAGGACAAGATCTTCATCGAGCTCCTCCTTGAGCTTGTTTGCGTCATCTGCACGGTCTCATCGGCACCTGCAAGCTAGTTTTTGGAAGTATCTGTGAGTCACGGGGACTCAGCAATCTCACACCCTCGTGATCAAGACTATTTAAGCTTATGGGTAAGGCAAAGGTATGAGGTGGAGCTGCAGCAAGCGACTAGCATATATGGTGGCTAACATACGCAAAAGAGAGCGAGAAGAGAAGGCAAGGCACGATCGATAAAACTATGATCAAGAAGTGATCCTAGCACAACCTACGTCAAATATAACTCCAATACCGTGTTCACTTCCCGGACCCTGCCGAGAAGAGACCATCACGGTTACACACGCGGTTGATGTATTTTAATTAAGGTTAACTTCAGGTTTTCTACAACCGGACATTAACAAATTCCCATCTGCCCATAACCGCAGGCACGGCTTTCGAAAGTTCAAAACCCGGCAGGGGTGTCCCAACTTAGCCCATCACAAGCTCTCACGGTCAACGAAGGATATTCCTTCTAGCGGGAAGACCCGATCAGGCTCGGAATCCCGGTTACAAGATATTTCGACAGGTAAAACAAGACCAGCAAGACCGCCCGATGCGCCGACATCCTGATAGGAGCTGCACATATCTCGTTCTCAGGACAAGACCGGATGAGCGCTCCGTACAACTAAAACCAGCCCTCAAGTTTCCCCGAGGTGGTGTTGCAAAGGACTCTAGTTCGGACCAACACTTAGACAAGCACTGGCCCGGAGGGGGGGGGGGTTAAAATAAAGATGACCCTCGGGATGTGCGACTCCCAAGGGAAAAAGGCTAGGTGGCGAATGGTAAAACCAAGGTTGGGCCTTGCTGGAGGAGTTTTATTCAGGGCGAACTGTCAAGGGGTTCCCATATAACCCAACCGCGTAAGGAACGCAAAATCCGGGAACATAACACCGATATGACCGAAACTAGGGCGGCAAGAGTGGAACAAAACACTAGGCATAAGGCCGAGCCTTCCACCCTTTACCAAGTATATAGATGCATTAATTAAATAAGAGATATTGTGATATTCCAACAAGTAAACATGTTCCAACAAGGAACACATCTCCATGTTCCAACAAGGAACAAACTTCAATCTTCACCTGCAACTAACAACGCTATAAGAGGGGCTGAGCAAAGCGGTAACATAGCCAAACAACGGTTTGCTAGGACAAGGTGGGTTAGAGGCCTGGTTCAACAATATGGGAGGCATGATAAGCAAGTGGTAGGTATAGCAGCATAGGCATAGCAAAAGAGCGAGCATCTAGCAAGCAAAGATAGAAGTGATTTCGAGGGTATGGTCATCTTGCCTGAAATCCCGCAAGGAAGAAGAACGAGTCCATGAAGAAGACAAACGGATGTAGACGAACGGGTCCTCGCAAATGTGACGTTATCGGAACCAACCCGAAGAAGCAACACCGGAAAGAAGCAAACAACATGGTAAACAATCATCACATAAGCATGGCACGATGCGCAAACAAGTATGATGCATGTCCGGTTTTATGAGGCATGGCATGGCAAAGTGCACAAGCAATTCTACAAATTAAGTGGAGCTCAATATGCAACGAGTTGCATATTGACGAAAACACCACATGACTTATTTAGTTCTCTCTCATTTATGTCCCCAACAATATTAAATGTTGATTAACATGGCAAGAGGTGAAGCACAACAAAACTACCTATCTAGGCAAGTTTAAATGAGGCCGGAACAACGAACAACAATTCCGGTAAATCCCCATATGCATATATTAGGTTTGGTACTGATCTGTCCTAAACACAATTTTATAGTTGTTAAACATGCAAAGTGATGCCACCATGTTAAACTAGGCATTTTTCTACCCCATTTACATATAAAGTTTATCAGAAACCGAGGTACAGTTATTTAGTTATGAATTAGTCATCTTAGCATGGCATAGGAGCAAATTAAAGCAAACAGTAGGTTAAACAAATCAAACATGTATGAAAGTTCGATATTATGAAATTAGATGCAATTCTAAGCATATTTCATATATAAATTGTTTTAATCCGATGCACGGTTAAATAGTTATTAAATGCATGAACTCTAGGGACTAAACTGCAAAACTGTTGTCTCAGGATTAATACACAAATTCGCAGACGCTGGAAAAAACATGATATGGGTCGAAACACGAACTGGGCCAACAACAGGAAAGGAAGGTGGGGCGCTGGGGGGGGGGTGCTGCTTCACCTAGTGGACCTTGGCCCGCTCGGTTTAGGACTGGAGGAGGCCGGATCAGGGGGAAGTAGGCTGGGCCTTGGCAGCGGCCCAGCGAGGCGCTGCACGAGCGCGTGGCTGCGGTCAACGAGATCGAGCGGTTCCAGGTGCGGGGAAACTGCTCTGCTCGTCTCTGAAGACAAACGGCAGCGACGGGTTGCAGAGCGACGCTGGGGACTTGCGGGTGGCACAGGTGGGTCTTGGGCGTGCCTCTGCAGGGCCGTGACGGCGCGGGGACGGCCGGATCCAAGCATAGGGCGGCGAGGCAGGGGACCTGTAGGCGTGCGGGGATGAGGAGGTTGGGGGCGCCGGTGTCCCGTGCCAGCGATGAGCGGCGGAGGAAGTCCATGGCAGCAGGAGACTCGGGAACGGCGGCAGACTTGGCGTGGCGGAGCTTGCTGCCGGCGAGGCACGGGGAGGGGAAGTAGAGAAGGCCGCGGGCTCCTGGAAGAAGATGGTGGCGGCTTGAGGAGTCTCTCATTGCAGATCGAGGGAGTCAGGCGGCACCCCGGTTCCTGTGGAGAAGAGGCAGGAAGGTGAGAGGGCAAAGATAAGGGAAGAAGAAAAGAGAGACGGGGAAGGAGAGGGCGGCCCTGCTGGAGCTTGTCTTGGCAGGTTCGGGCGGCGGACGGAGCAGCTCCGGCGGCGGCGCTCGCCAATGCGGTCGAGCGGGAGGAGGCTCTCGAGCTCGTGCGGGAGCTGGGAGGCGCTGGGGCTGCAGAGGCTCTGGCTCGTCGGATCTGAGATCCGGTGGTCCAGATCGGGTGGAAAGTGGCTGTGGTGGTTGGCTGGATCTGGATTCGAAGAGAGGTGGGAGGAGGCTGCGGGGATCGAGGGAGGGGATCCCGAGAGGATTTGGTTGGAGTGGCGGCGGGATGGGACATCTCCCTAGGATCTAGGGTTGGGCTATAAATATACAGAAGAATTTAGTTTAGGGGCTACCTCGTCCCTCCGATCGTAATCGGACGGTCGCGAATAACTAGGCTAGGAATCTCAATTAAGAAAACGGAGACGTTTTGTAGATGTTTGCGGATGATCCGGACAGGACGGTGACGACTGCTCGGCTCGGGTCCGGGACAATTTTCGGACGTGCGCGAGGGGGGGTGCGGGCTGACGAGAGAGGTTAGGTTGGACCTGGCGGTAGGTAGTGAGCTGTGTAGACGGTCTCGAGCTGAGAGAAGAGAAGAGAGGGAGGCCCAGCGACTGTTTCCGGAGACCGAAAACGTGTGACGTTAGACCGGCTATATTGCCGCTATAGTTTAACGGTTGGGCTATCAAACGAGCTCCGAATGCGATGAAACTTGGCAGGCGACCTACTAACAACATAACAACACCACATGCCAACTTTCATCCCATTCCGAGAACATTTTCTGGCCACTTATAAAATACTATTTCAGACATGTCGCGGGCGCGTGCGAGTGTGGTTGGGCTCAGAACGGACAACGAACGGAACCGGGGGAACCCGGACGGATGCAAGTTTTGAGAACATGATGATGCAATATGGATGATAACATGACAAGATGCAACACACAAGCAAAGACAAGGCAAACAACAGCGAAAAACTGGAAGACACCTGGCGCAACGGTCTCGGGGCGTTACACTACTGTGGCAAGGAGAGCGTCACCGGTTGAGGGACGACAGTGGTTGCTCTTGGCGGGGCTTTAGGAATCTCATTGATGAACTCTATTTTCTTTCGTGGCCACTGGATGTGATGTAACAGTGTTTCTCCGAAGGTCCTTTGCTCATTGAAGTCACCTAGGACATTCTTCAGGGCAAATTCATTGAATCGAGGCTTTACTTCAGTCACGTAGCACTTCACATAGCTCGGCTTCAATGGCACATAGTCCAAGAAGAGGCCATCTTCGAAGAAGGGTGGGCAAACCCAAGCTGTTGCACATTTTAATGTACCTTCATAATGTGTAGGCACGCCCTTCAGTCTATCTTTCATTCCAAATAGATCAGATATAGCATCATCACGAGCAGCAGCCGCAGTCTCAGTGTCGCTGGGGTCAGCTGATGCACAGCTACTCTTGTGCAGCGTTGTCGTGCAATAAGCAGCATCATCCATGCCCCCCTCCCCTCCGATCTGCTGGCTATCTGTCAGTGTTAGAGTCTTCTGCATCATCATTGACTCCTCAACATCCTTTCGAACAGCCGGATAAATCTCCTTCTTCAACTTTTCAAACAGTGCATTCTGCTTCATTTCACTCCTCGCTTTTTTCATGCTAAGCCTCTCTTCTTTGCTGAGTGTGAAAGCCCTCTTGTGCGGGACATTAACGCCTATACCCCTTGCACGGCCAGGGGGCTCTTTTGTGTCTAGAGCAATGGACAGAATGTCACATGGCCTCAAGTTCCTGTAGAACCTTTCAGGGATCTTGGAAGCCTCTACCATCACTTCATATAGTTTGGCGTCACATGCGTTTTCAAAGTAATACGTTCCGTCATCACGCCTCTTTGCACGTTCCCGCAAGTAGTCTCTGGCGCATTCACCCTTGATTTCACTAAAGGCTAGATTCCCACCCGCCGCTACTGCTTCTTTGTCCTCCTGTTCCCATATCAGTTTCATGCCATAGTATCCTGCCACACCCATATGGTGGGGGTGTATGTTCTTCTTCTGAAGTTCCGATTTCTTGAAACTCTTCGCAGCAAACTATGGAGTTGCCCTGACCCTTTTGAATTCTGCCTAGTCTGCCTTTGTAGTTTGGGGGTATGCGGGGATTGGGTCCTTGCCTTTACTCAAGTACTTCTTGTACAGCATGTGCTTCCATTTTCTCCAAGCACTACAACAAGAACCCCCCTTCAGCAACGCATCGATGCGTTGTTGTATGTCCATATAATCGTTGCTAAGGTCTACACCAACGGATTATTATGCGTTGCTGTTGGTGGCGTTGCAAGGGTCTACAACAACGTATACAAATGCGTTGGTAAACGACGTAAATAAGTGTTGAAAAAAAGCAACATATAAAGTTACAGCCCAACAACACTTCATATGCGTTGGTGTCTACCCCGCACAATATGATTTTCAAATGGAAATGAACAGTCATTACAATGCCTAGAAGCATTCCTTCAAAAAAATAATTGGAATTTCATATATTGTCATCTAGATTTATAAGAAAATTGGCGATAAAGGTTATATAAGAACCACAATATAATGAATAGAACATTTCATTTATTAAATTGGCTGTTGCATTACAAAGAACACGATCCAAAGATTATAAGATGTGAAACTATCTACTACCAGCAGCCCAATTCTCGACCTTGCTATCAACATCTAGCTATTGTAAAACATAATGTTTGAGCATTGATTCGGCAAAAAAAATCCAAAACAACTTGTGGACCTATCTAGAAGTAGCTTCACTCTCGACCTTGCAATCAACATATGAGCCATGCATATCTGTTTGTCTTGGCAATCTACAACAACAAAGAAATAAGATAAGTAACTTACATTATATAAAATCAGATTAACAGAGCGGTAAAATTTGGAGGAGCAACTTAAAAGGGTGATGGTGATGCGATAATTAACCCCGCAACATTTATTGAGCGGCATGTTCTAAACCATCAGCACTTTGAATGACCTGATACAATCTGCATTGCGTTATGTTCTATTTTATTTTGAATCAGAAGACAATAGGAAATCCTACCGACACATATATTTAAAGGCTCACAAATTACAACATTGCATAGCTAGTCCAACAAAGGCTGCCACCCTGACATCCAACACCATATAACCAATAAAGAATGAATGATGAGAAGGGTGGTAAGCCAAAGGAGGAGCTAGGCAAAGAACAAAGGCAAAAAATGATTAGTTACTTTACTGAATTTACAGCGTATAGCTTGCCCTAGGTCAGACTTGGATCTATGTATCAGAAGGCAAAATCTCACTCAAATCAAGTTTTCCAGCAGTTAAATGATGGCTCAATATTCCAAAATATTTTGTGGTCTATTTCCTTCCAAATGGCCCAGGTTACAACTACGAAGACTAGATGCTTTTGATTATTGTAAAAGTAAAAACTAACATAAAACTATAGAAGATAGCTTGATCGTTAGACATCTTTAACCTATTAAAATATAAAGTTATGTTGTTTGTTGAGTTGTAAATAATAAGAAACCATTAAGGAGAAAAATAATTGATATTCCAAAATCTAGGAAACAAAGATGCGTTGACTCTTATCCATTTTTAGATGCACTATATGCTCGAAAACAGTAGTCAAGAAAGCCTGATGGGTGTATAAATTGTACATTTAGCGGCAGTAATATGAAGATGTCCAAAACAAATACTAGGGTCAAAATACTCTATGAAACTGAATGGGCAGTATGTGCATGCATTATATCAGTTTGTCACTAAATATAATAAGTTTCAGTTACAGCATAGTATGGTACGTGAAAGACAAAAAAATTAAAGGAAGAATTTCAAAAGCTAGAGCCAAATACATTATATGTTCATAGGCTAAAAATCTTACCATCTATTATAAGAGTGCTACTATCTATCATTAGGTTGTCATCGGATGAAATGTGTTAGTGCCCTGCAGTATTTCGGGAACTGTTTTCCTGTACAAATAAGGTGGAAAAAAAGATAAATGCATATGGTATATAAAAAAACAGGATTGCTATTAATAATCCAATCTCAGATTTAATTTGAACTGGTGAAGAAACGTTGATTCAATATAGAACTTACAATTAGAAATAACCTCATAGGAATCTGGCTTGGTACTAGAGGTTTAGTGCCAATAATATTGATCTGGAAGTCAGGAACAAATAAGTTTTTGTAACCTACAGATTCCATATATGTATTTGTAACTTAGAACATCACTAACCAGTTTTTCAAACGTATGTATACTGAAATCAAATATGCTCTAGACAAACCGTCACATCCATAAGCTAATATCCTGGGTGGACAAGAGAAGTGAATATTAAGTTCTGCAGTTACAATCATGCAGTAGATCGGGTGCCAGTTGGCAGAACATTATTACACATTTATTTTATTTTATTTTGCAGTTAAGACCATCATTACTCATACAAAGGTCTCCAGCCTAAATGGTTATTTTTTAACATGAACTTTCTAAGTCAATCTGGAATACTGAGAATTTTATGCTCATTAGTATTGCTAATATATTTGACAAACAAATAAATTTTCTTAGGGGAGGTGGTTCAGTATTTCAAGTATAAGACTGCGGTCGTAATTGGCAATCTACCATTTCAATAGTAATCAGTGCCGTTTAATGCAAAGTTGAAGATTGTGTAGTGAGTTTCTAGTAGATTTCTAAATGAGATGGACGATGTAAGAAATAAAACATCCTGGTGGTTTGCCATCTTCATTCTCATAGTACTTGTATATGTATCTAACTATTCCTCCTTGGCTAAACAAATATGTGCACAACTAATAGCTGAACTACACCTAGTAATATCCGTGTACCTTCTGCATCTTCAGTCGTCTACTGTAGGAATATGGCTAAGTTCCTGTTAAAAAAATAGACATAAATCAGCAGAAATACAAGAAACACAAACCCATGGTGCGCCTCAAACACGTCAAGGAAGACATGCAGCAACCCCCCATGGCTTCGCTGAACCGGGTGGTACCACTGCTGTGCATCCTGGAGCCGACAACGAATAGTAGCGGAGAGCACACATTGTTCCACTCCAACGCTGAATTGCTGCACTAGTCGCACTACACTATGAATGTTGGTGCCAATGTCTCCCCCACCGTGAACCCCTCTAGGTGCTTCTACAAACTCTCAACCACCCTGCACGCAGCACAACCCAAGTTCACAGAGTATTCGTCTTTGTTAATACTATACATTCGCCGCCTTCACATACTCATCTGCCGCAGAATTTGAGGAACTTAGCCATAGGCCTCGTGGCCTAATAAGATCCTTGAAAACACGTGTGAAATTCAGAAAGGCATTCTACGAAATCGAAAGTAATTAAGGAACCGAGTTAGGAGCAGGGTACTACATGTTTCTACTTCTAAATCATTCGACTTGTACATACCTTGCCATGCCAGAAGATGATGTCGGTGTGGCTGCGGATCTTGTAGGCGTTTGCTGTCCATAGAGGATCCACGAACCCTGCTCCTGCACGATTGATCCAAATTCCAGTCCAACGAGGGTCAACCTGATGGATTAGTATTAGTGAGAATGATGATTGACGCCAAATAGATCAGAAAAGAGGCGACGCAAGAAAATAGGGAAGAGATATCCTCTCAGCATCGCCAAGACAAGGACTGAACCACTGGTTCAGTCGAGACGAGTTATTGACAATCAGCAGACTGTAGCGGATCCGGCAACAGAAGATGGCGCGATAGAATTCAATCAAGGAGATGGGCCGGCCCAGCGGCCCAAGCGAGCGACCAACCCACCGCGTTGGCTCGACGACTACAGCCTGGCCCGTTAATCGAGCTAACGGTAACTGGTTTAAATAGAGATCGATCTCTTCCTGTAATAGTTGGCTAGGATTGGAATGACGGCTTCGGCCGGTGTAATCGGATAGCTGTGAGGGTGGTTGGGTGGCCAGCTACCGAAACTTTTCCCCAATTCGAATTCAAATCCCTAAATCCTTCCCCGATCTAGTGAGTTGCTTACAGTTGGTATCAGATTCGGCGGTCTTGGAGCTTCCGCAACATCGCCACGGGACGCGGTGGCGAGATCGGCGGCGATTGGAGGCGATGGACAAGCTGTCCGAGGACGGGCGCGGCGTCTACGCCCTGTTGCGGGCGGATTTCGCCACCGACTTGGACCAGCGCTTCAAGGAGCACGGTACACCCTTCTCCAAGCTGTCGACAAGCTAATCCAGGCGAACACGATGGCGCTCGACGCTCTCCTGTCGGCGCGGGTGGACGGCGTACGGGACGAGTTCGCCCTCGAGATCGAGCAAGTCCGCGGCGAGCGACCGCGGGAACAAACCGGGCGCATCGAGATCTCGTCGTCACAGATGGCTGGGAGTGGTCGCGGCGCCGCCTCCGACTCCCTTGGCATCGATCAGGAACACCGGGGGAAGGCACATAACACTTATGTCCCTCCTCCGGTCAGAGGTGCGCGTGATTCCACCTTTCCGTGCTCGTTCTCCTTCCATCGGTGATGCGGGTTACCCAGATACTGCTGATGCGTTTTCGTTTGGTGTTCGCGCGGATCTCCCTCGATTCGACGGTGCGAATCCGAGGTTGTGGCAGAACAGATGTGAAGACCAGTTCAAACTCTGGAATACTCCGCCGCACCGATGGATTTCGCTGGCGACGTCCCAATTTGAAGGAGCAGCGGCCCGGTGGTTGGAATCAGTCCAGCGCAAGTCGCCAAACATTTCGTGGTCTGAATTCTGCTACAGTTTGCAGAGTCGCTTCGGCCGAAATCAACACCAGACATTGCTTCGCCAGCTCTTCCGTATAGCCCAAACCAGCACAGTTGCGGATTATGTGGATAGATTCGCCGATTTGTATGATCAGTTGTCCGCATATGAAGAAATTCCCAACACCTTGCACTACACTACCCGCTTCCTCGACGGACTCAAACCAGGGGTTCGCGTTGCAGTGGCGCTTCAGAAGCCTAAGGATCTAGATTCAGCATATGGCTTGGCCTTGCTGCATGAGGAGCTCGGGGAAGGAGTAACCCATATCAACTCGCCTGCAGGCGTGCGATCAGGTCCATTTCCATTTCCTCTTCCCCCAAAACCCCGTGTCAGTGAAGATCGGCGACAGTCTGACACTCTGAAACCAACAACAACTAACGACAAGTGGTCTGCATTGCGCGCTTACCGCAAGTCCAAAGGGTTATGTTTCGTTTGTGGAGAAAAATGGTCCCGTGACCACGTGTGTAAATCAACAGTGCAGTTGCATTTTGTTCAAGAACTAATCGATCATGTTCAGTCAATGGAGTCCACTCAGACAGATAGTTCAGAGTCTGAGACAGTTTCTGTTCACAGTATGAGGTTGTCAGCTGCTGCAGTTGGAAAAGACCCCAATGCTCCATCCTTACAGTTGGAAATTCAGTTACAAGGGCACACTATGGTATTTTTAGTGGATTCAGGCATTACTCACTTGTTCATCGACATCTCTTTTGCTCCTGTGTTGGGGAATATTCAGGATACTACTCCAGTTTCTGTTACAGTGGCAGGAGGAGCATCATTGCGGTGTTCTCAGATGTTGCAACAATGCAAATGGAGCTGTTGTAGTGCTGAATTCTCATCTGATTTTCGGCAATTGCAGTTGTCCACTTATGATGGCATCTTGGGCCTTGATTGGTTGGCTCAACATAGCCCTATGCAAGTGGACCAGACTCAGAAGTGGATGTCAGTCCAGCAGTCTGGCAGAATAGTTACTTTGCAAGGCCTGTTGCCTGCTAACTTTGCACTTACAGTGATATCATTGTTCTTCGTTCAGTGTTCTGCAACTTCTTTAGTTTGTCCCGAGATGCAAGCAGTGTTGGACAAGTTTCCTACGGTCTTTCAACCTCCCACTGGCCTCCCTCCTAGACAAATGCAAGACCATCACATTCCTCTGATCCCTGGTGCCCGACCAGTTTCTGTCAGGCCATACCGAATTGCTCCCCAGTTAAAAGATGAGTTAGAGAAGCAAATTGCAGAGCTCTTGTCGTTGGGAATGATTTGACCCAGCAAAAGCCCTTTTTCCTCTCCTGTCCTCATGGTTAAGAAAAAAGAAGAAGGGGAATGGAGACTTGTTGTTGACTTCAGACATTTGAATGCTATAACCCTGAAGAGCAAATACCCAGTACCCATTATAGATGAGTTGTTGGATGAACTAGCTGGGGCATGTTGGTTTACCAAAATGGACCTCAAAGCTGGATTTCACCAGATCAGGTTAGCTCCAGGGGAAGAGTACAAGACTGCATTCCAAACACACCATGGCCACTTTGAGTTCCTGGTAGTTGCCATGGGCTTAACTGGAGCTCCAGCAACATTTCAGAGCACTATAAACTTTGATCTGTCCCCCCTGCTCAGGAAGTGTGTGCTGTGTTTCTTTGATGACATACTAGTTTTCAGCAAAACATTTGAGGAACACTTGGAGCATGTTGCTCAGGTTCTGACAATTCTGCAAGAGAAGGAATGGAAAGTTAAGATGTCAAAGTGTGCATTTGCTCAACAAGAAATTGCTTACTTGGGACATGTCATTTCTGGTCAGGGTGTGTCTACAGATCCTGCCAAGGTAACAACTGTCCAACAGTGGCCTACTCCAACTAATGTTAAGGAAATCAGGGGTTTTCTTGGACTCAGTGGTTACTATAGGAAATTCATTAAGCACTATGGGATTATTGCCAAACCTCTCACTGAACTTCTCAAGAAAGGGATGCCATTTGTATGGACCAGTGTTACTGAAGAAGCCTTTGTGGTGCTCAAACAAGCTCTAACATCTGCTCCAGTATTGGCTGTGCCAGATTTTTCAAAGCCATTTACTGTGGAGACTAATGCATGTGAATATGGCATTGGAGCTGTCCTCATGCAATAGGGTCACCCATTGGCATTTGTTAGCAAGGCCTTGGGACCCAAGAACAGAGGTTTGTCAGTCTATGAGAAAGAATACCTGGCTATTCTATTGGCTGTAGATCAGTGGAGGTCATACTTGCAGATGCAATAGTTCATTATCAAGACTGACCACAAGAGTTTGGCACACCTGCAGGATCAGAGATTGCATACCCCTTGGCAACAGAAATGTTTAACTAAGTTACTAGGCTTAAATTACACAATTCAGTATAAACAAGGGAACACCAATGCTGCTGCTGATGCACTTTTCAGGAGACCTCCTGATGGAACAGTTCTTTTCCAGATTTCTTGTGCACAACCTACATGGTTGCTGGAAATTGTTCAGAGCTACAATGGTGACCCTAAAACACAAGACATTTTACAACAACTGGCCATAGATCCTGCATCTAAACCACAGTTCTCTCTGCACCAAGGTCTCCTTCGCTACAAGAACCGTATATGGGTTGGGCCTGATGCAGATCTACACCTCAAATTTTTACAGCTTTTCATGCTAGTCCAGTTGGGGGTCATTCTGGCTTTCCAGTCACATACAAAAGAATAATCTCCCTCTTCAGGTGGCAAGGAGTGAAAACCTTCATCAAAACTCAAGTCCAGTCCTGCTTGGTGTGTCAGCAAGCTAAACCAAAAAGAGTTCAGTACCCTGGATTGCTATCTCCTCTGCCAGTACCTTCCAAAGCTTGGGACACAGTGTCTATGGATTTTATCTCAGGTCTTCCTACATCCTTCTAGTACAACTGCATACTTGTGGTGATTGACAAGTTCTCTAAATATGGCCATTTCGTTCCTCTCTCACACCCCTTCAATGCTCAGAAAGTGGCTGAAGCTTTTCTAGACAATGTGTACAAGTTGCATGGTATGCCCAGGATTATCATCTGTGACAGAGACCCTGTTTTCACTAGCACATTCTAGCAACTGCTTATTTCCAAAACTGGAGCAGAGCTGAACATGAGTACAGCATATCACCCAGAGACTGACGGCCAAACTGAAAGAGTAAATCAGCAAATTGAGTGTTTCTTGCGGTGTTTCATCAGTGCCCATCCTACTAAATGGAGCAAATGGCTGTCGCTTTGTGAATTCTGGTACAATACCAACTGGCATTCTGCACTGAACAAAACGCCTTTTGAAATCATTTATGGGCAGACTCCACGATTCTTTGGGATATCTGCTTCTGATACAATTGCTCCCGTCGATGTCCAATCGTGGTTGGACTCCCGACAGTTGATGATCGCATCAATAAAACATCATTTGTCACGTGTTCAGCAGAGAATGAAGCATCAAGAAGACAAGAAACAGACTAAACGAGTTTTTGCTGCCAACGATCTCGTGTTCCTCAAACTGCAACCATACGTGCAATCATCAGTTGTCAGAAGAGCCAACCACAAGCTTTCATTCAAGTACTTTGGTCCTTACAAGATACTCGACAAAATTGGAGAGGTTGCATACCGACTGGAGTTACCTCCTGATAGTCGCATCCACCCAGTGTTTCATGTGTCTCAGCTCAAGAAGTTCATTCCGCCAACGACTCGGGTGCAAACACAGTTACCCTCTCCTACAGCCAGTATGCAAGTGCCTGTTCAGGTTCTGGATCGTCGCGTTCGTCAGTCAGGCCGCAAGACAGCGATGCATGGTTTAATTCTCTGGAATTGCGGTACACCAGCCACTGCTACTTGGGAGGACCTGGATTCGTTGAAGCAAGAGTATCCCCGCGCTCCGGCTTGGGGACAAGCCGGTTCACAAGGAGAGGGGGATGTCAGCATCGCCAAGACAAGGACTGAACCACTGGTTCAGTCGAGACGAGTTATTGCCAATCAGCAGACTGTAGCGGATCCGGCAACAGAAGATGGCGCGATAGAATTCAATCAAGGAGATGGGCCGGCCCAACGGCCCAAGCGAGCGACCAACCCACCGTGTTGGCTCGACGACTACAGCCTGGCCCGTTAATCAAGCTAACGGTAACTGGTTTAAATAGAGATCGATCTCTTCCTGTAATAGTTGGCTAGGATTGGAATGACGGCTTCGGCCGGTGTAATCGGATAGCTGTGAGGGTGGTTGGGTGGCCAGCTATCGAAACTTTTCCCCAATTCAAATTCGAATCCCTAAATCCTTCCCCGATCTAGTGAGTTTCTTATAGTGATCCGGAGCTAGGCGCAAATTCAGAGGGGAAGGCGCCGCCACAGCTTATGGATCGAGGGATTGTTTTAGGGCTTCTCATAGTAGAAATTTTGGGAAGTTTCTATTACGGGGGGAGAAGACCAAAGATCTACGGAGACTCCTCTCTCAAGACGTAGGGGAGGTCAAATAGGAAAACATCGAGAGGTGGGATACGTGGGGCTACCTACAACACATCTTATTTTTCGTTGCAAGCCATTCGTTGTTATAGGGGGGTTGTTGTTGTAGTGAAGCATCCCTAGCCTTCTTCAGTGCAGCGTGTTCCACCTGCATTCTCCACTACTCTGGAATGTTGAAGTGATCCATGATCTCCCGAACTATCCTTCGCCATGTTTCTGTGTTAGCCTTCCGAAACCCCGGCAGATTAATGTTGAGCCTTGCCCTGCCAACAAATCCACACACACTCCTGAACCTCATGCGTGCTTTATCTGGTTTAGTTGGAGCCCAGGACTTTAAATTAATCTCTGTTACTTCATATACACCTGTAGGCTGGTGTGTGGGCTTCCTTAGAGCGTTCCTCCATGTCCTGACCGGAAGGGTAATTGCTGCAGCTCTATCCCGTTCAAGACTACTTGATCCCTCACAATCTGTCGAAGACCTAGGGTTTTCCGAATCAGATGAAGATACATGGCCTGAATGAGTGATGTGGCTGCTACTCGACATCTACAGAGAACACATGGGAAACTCAGGAAAGGAGGATAAGCATAAAACTAACAACTTGGTATCAAGCTTTCTAAACATGCCATGCAATAATTTAGAAAATGTATGGCTAATTTGTTAAATTTGCGTGACTCGGGCGCCTACGGTCTGTAAATAGGCAGTAACTAATTGGAACAAATACAGCTTATATGTAGTAAGGAAGGTAGATAATGAACATATATACACTCTCCATTATTTAAAGCCAATTTGGGAACATACGGAATGAAATTGTAAGAGGGATTGCGAGGAAATATGCCTCACCGTGATGGAGAGCAGTAACTAACAGGCTTCTTAGTGCAAACCCGGCCGGACCACAGGAGAGGCGAGGGTTACTGCATCGATATGCTCGAGGGTGGCTGTAGAGCAAACGAAGACGGCGAGGCGCGAGCCGCCGCGTGTTGGGAACGGCAGTGGAGGTAGGCTTGACGTCGAAGAGAGGGCACACGGCCGGGGTGAGCACGGTGGCGCCAGAGAGGGTTCTGCTATGGATCTGGGGGAGGGGGGAGCTGGCGAAGGAGATTGGGTGGACTAGTTGAGTGAAACACGGGCGGACGGTGGGGGTGGTGGTGTTGGTGGCCTAGGTGAAAAGGGTGAAAAATATCCCGGTCACCGCGCGCACAGAAAGGCCTATGCAAACGGTTGCCTCTAAGCGCTCGTGTGCACAAACATAATAATTTCGTTTGAAATGAAGACGTACTAATTTTGAAATGAAGACATGAGTTGATCGTTTCGCCTCTAAAATTTTGGCACGTAAACCAATCACAATTTTACCACGAGTTTGATTTGCTGGCGCATTTCAGGTCTCGTGTGCTATATGTAAGGCAGTTTTTGGCATTACCGTGCATGTTGGCATATAAATTAATTCCTAGCCGGACTGCATTTCCTGTCGAAAGGGATGAGGATTGGCGTTCGATTTGGGAGCATCCAACGGTGCAGATGTACAATCCATGGGGTTTGGGTTCTGGCCAATCAGAACGCACGACTCAGATTGCGCGTGCAGCAAGGGGGGCATCGGCCACGGTTTGGTAGGCACACGGCTTTTGTGTGTGAACCGTGTGCTATTTGAAAACATTTTTTGGGAGGGGCTATTTAAAAACAAGTACATGTGTTGTCGAAAGGGATGATGATCGCCGTTCGATCAAGGAGAATCCAACGCTGCAGACGTACGATCCGTGGGGTTTCGGTTTTGGCTAATCAGAACGCACGACTCAGATCGCGTGCATGGCAGAGGGGTGGGGGGTGCATCGGCCACGGTTTAGTGGACACACGGCTTTCGTGAGTGAACCGTGTGCTCTTTGAAAACATTTACATTACCTAACATCATGTTTTTGTTCGAATGAAAGCATGAGTTCATCGTTTCGCCTCCAATTTTTTTCCACGATAAGGAATCATGAGTATAGTGGAGAGTGTCATATACTAGTATCATGAATATACAGTACATATGATACTAGTGTATGATACTACCTTTAATTAATTATAGCGCATAGTATAATACATAGAGTATAGTATCATATATAGATCATATTTATTGCCATGCATGACACAAATTAGCATCGCATTTAACATGATACGGTATCTACCTACTATATGTTCCTCTAACCCTCTTTATATATATATTTAATTCTTTGCCACATCAGCATACTTGCTATTTTTGAGTGCATGATATCGTCGGCCACTATGGCCAGCCTTATATAGTGGGGAGTATCATATACTATATATATAGTATCATGCATATGATACTAGTGTATGATACTACGTACGTACCTTCATAGTGCATATATAGTATCATGGATTAGTACTTGCTCCCTCTGTAAACTAATATAAGAGCGTTTAGATTACTAAATAGTGACCTAAACACTCTTATATTAGTTTATGGAGGGAGTATATATCATAGATGACCGTATTTATGAATTGAGCCCTATAAAGTTGCTTGTAATGGGGAGTATTATATATATACTAGTAGTATCATGCATGCATATATATGATAGTGTAGCTAGGATACTACTTCCGTAATGCATAGTATCATAAGTTAACATCTTAGGTTGCCTTACTAATTGTCATGCATCACACAAAGTAGTAGTACAACATTTAATATGACACGGTATCATGATATGATACCACATCCTCTCTTGTGTGCCACATCATCCAGAAAGTCTAGTTGGCATGCATGATACCGCTTATGATAATACCATTACAACCAGCCTAAACCGGAAAGGAGGGAGTATGAGACTAGCCACAATGGAGAGTAGTACACTAGTAACATACACATATCCCTAGACTATATATGTTACTACCTTCATAGTGGGTAGTAACATAAGTGTAGTGTCATGCAAAGCTTCATTTCTTAGGTTATAGACTCATATTGCATTGGGACATGTGATGCTACAGTAACTAGCTAAGTTACTGAAACTATCTCTCTCCTCATTAACTTATTGCCACATAAGCAAGTTTGCTGAGTTGGAGTCGGTGTTACTGCTGAAGTTACTCCCACTGTGGCTAGTCTAATACTAGCTAGTCGTCTATGATATACTAGCTACCTCACTAAGAGCATGCATGGTTAATAATACAGCCAAGGGTCGGCTATAATAAGTTGCCATGTCATATACATCCAACCTCTTAGCGGGCATGTACAATAATAAGTTTTATGTACGTACTAGTTTATCAATAGTTGGCCCACCTTACATCCTCACAAAGTGTCTTGGGTCTCGTGTTGCAGCTGGCTCTACTAACCAAGAGCCTGCTTCTCTTCTCTTTCCTCCAACTAATAAGCACATATATATTATTCTATTCCTTATAGCCAGACTACCCATAGTGGGAGTAACATAGGTAGTAACATCACACATATCTAGATAAAATAGATGATGTGGCAAGCAATAAATGAAGAAATGGAGGAAAGTGGATATGTGTGATGTTGCTACCTATGTTACTCCCATGGTGGGTATAGTCTTACTATAGTATGAGACTACCCACAATGGGAGTAACATAGGTAGTAACATCACACATATCTAGATAAATTAAGTAGATGATGTGGCAAGCTATAAATGAAGAAAGAGAGGAAAGTAGTAACATAGCTAGTTACTAGTAGTATGAGTAACATCACATGTACATATCAAGGCAAGATGTGTCTATAGCCTAAGAAATGAAGTGTGCATGTTACCACACATATATGTTACTCCCCACTATAGAGGTAGTAACATAGACTAGTAACACATAGGCATGTTACTAGTCTATGTTACTACCCATTGTGGCTAGTCTGAGTAACATCACACATCTCAAGGCAAGATGAGTCTATAGCCTAATAAATGAAGTGTTGCATGTTACTACATATGTTTCTCCCCACTATAGAGGTAGTAACATAGACTAGTAACATTCTATGTTACTACCCATTGTCGCTAGTCTTATGTCACTCTATTGTGTACTTACTTGCTCTAATGCATAGTGTAGGATCGAAAGTATGTCTAGAGGGGGGTGATTAGACTACTTGACCAAATAAAAACTTAACCTTTTCCCAATTTTAGTCCTTGGCAGATTTTAGCTAATTAAGGACAAGTCAAGCAATCATCACATGATTCAAGCAAGCATGCAAAGAGTATATAGGCAGCGGAAAGTAAAGCATGCAACTTGCAAGAATGTAAAGGGAAGGGTTTGGAGAATTCAAACGCAATTGGAGACACGGATGTTTTTCCCGTGGTTCGGATAGGTGGTGCTATCCTACATCCACGTTGATGGAGACTTCAACCCACGAAGGGTAACGGTTGCGTGAGTCCACACAGGGCTCCACCCAAGGGTAACGGTTGCGCGAGTCCACACAGGGCTCCACCCACGAAGGGTCCACGAAGAAGCAACCACCCACAAAGGGTCCACGAAGAAGCAACCTTGTCTATCCCACCATGGCCATCGCCCACACAGGACTTGCCTCACTAGCGGTAGATCTTCACGAAGTAGGCGATCTCCTTGCCCTTACAAACTCCTTGGTTCAACTCCACAATCTTGTCGGAGGCTCCCAAGTGACACCTAGCCAATCTAGGAGACACCACTCTCCAAGAAGTAACAAATGGTGTGTAGGTAATGAACTCCTTGCTCTTGTGCTTCAAATGATAGTCTCCCTAACACTCAACTCTCTCTCATAGGATTTGGATTTAGTGGAAAGAAGATTTGAGTGGAAAGCAACTTGGGAAGGCTAGAGATCAAGATTCATATGGTAGGAATGGAATATCTTGGTCTCAACACATGAGTAGGTGGTTCTCTCTCAGAACATATGAGTTGGAATGGTGTGTGTGTTCTGATGGCTCTCTCTCCGAATGAAGAGGAGGTGGAGGGGTATATATAGCCTCCACACAAAATCCAACCATTACACACAGTTTTCCAATCTCGGTGGGACCGAATCAACAAACTCGGTCGGACCGAAAATGTAAACCTAGTGACCGTTAGAGATTTTCGGTGGGACTGACATGCAACTGGTAGGACCGATATGGTTAGGGTTTGGGAATAACGTAATCTCGGTGAGACCGATTACACAAACTCGGTGAGACCGAATTTGGTAATTAGCTAACCAGAGAGTTGGTCAGGCAAACTCGGTGGGACCGATTTGCTCTTTTGGTGAGACCGAGTGGAACTCGGTGAGACCGAAAAGTTACAAAGGGGAAACACTGAGTTTACATTGCAATCTCGGTGGGACCGATTCGCTCTTTCGGTGAGACCGAAAAGTTATGAAAGGGAAACAGAGAGTTTGCAATCCCATCTCGGTGAGACCGAGATCCTTATCAGTAGAACCGAATTGCTAGGGTTTGGCAGTGGCTAATGACAAGTGAAACTCGGTGGCGCCGGATAGGAAGAATCGGTAGGACCGAGTTTGGCTTAGGGTTTAGGTCATATGTGGATATGGGAAAGTAGTTGAGGGTTTTGGAGCATATCACTAAGCACATGAAGCAAGAGGCTCATTAAGCAACACCTCATCCCTCCTTGATAGTATTGGCTTTTCCTATGGACTCAATGTGATCTTGGATCACTAAAATATAAAATGAAGAGTCTTGAGCTTTTGAGCTTGAGCCAATCCTTTGTCCTTAGCATTTTGAGGGTTCCACTTTCACATCCATGCCATGCCAATCATTGAGCTTTCCTGAAATAATCATCTTGGAATAGCATTAGCTCAATGAGCTATATGTTGTTATGAATTACCAAAACCACCTAGGGATAGTTGCACTTTCAATCTCCCCCTTTTTGGTAATTGATGACAACATATAGATCAAAGCTTCGACAAATGATAATAAGCATGAAATATATCGTCGCTTTGAGAAGTATGTGATAAGTAAGAGCCCCCCCTAAATTTGTGCATATTTAAAATTTGCTTTGGACTGCAAATGCACAAGGAGTTAGAGTCATGGGTTACTCTTCCATGTCACATACATCTTGGTGGAGCGCTTAAAATGATAATAATGAAATACATGCACTCATCACCAAGAATAGTGAGTGATCACATAAGATAGATAAGATAATAGCATTAAGCAAGCATTAGGTGTAGCTTATGATCAAACACATGATCATCAATGTCTCACAAGCATAGTATCTCAAGCACTCAAAAGCAAACAAGTTTGAAAAACCACCAAATAAAGCAAGAGAGAAAAGCAACACTCTCTCTCTCTCGAAGCCTATGATCTATACATCTTCTCCCCCTTTGGCAACAAGTTACCAAAAAGTTCCTAGAAAATGCATAGCACTAGATCGACGCTCAGGCTTGATCTTCTGGTGGTGGAGTCCGGATCACTCCAAGGACGAAGGCTTCGGTAGATGCTGAAGTAGACGCTGAAGTTGGAGTTGAAGTAGATGCTGGAGCTGGTGGAACTGAGGCTGTGGCTGGTGCTGAGGTGGCGGCTCTGGTGTCAGCAACTGGCACGGCAGATGACCTCGGGCATCGTGGCACTCTGGCAAAGGCATGAATGGTAGTCCTGCCTCTCCTCTCCTGCATGTCCTCCTGGAGCTGCTGCACTGCAGACTGAACTTCCGTTACTTTGACATCCAAGTCATAGAACTTCTGTTCCATGATTCTCTCTAGGCTCTGCTGATTTTGAGTGAGGGTGGCCAGACTTTGCTCAATCCTCAGCGTGGATGCAATCAAGTAACCAAGCTGCTCTTGTTTGGTCTTCAAGAAGTATTCAGATGCCTCCTCTTGAGTTGGCATCTTGACAGCTTTCTCCTTCCTCTCCTTCTCCTTCTTTGTGTAAGCTTGTGCAGACGATGGCTCGTTCTCAGTCATGACAACTTGATTGTCCTCAAAATCTGGACGGATGGGCAAATGTTCTTTGTCCAATAAATATATGCCCGTGCCCATCTTGGAGTTGATGAGCTCCTGAATTTGAGGGGCATATCCGCAACTTCTCTTCTGATCTGCTGCAGTCCTCTTGATTGTTTCCACTATGAGGCTCATCACCTTGAACTTCTGAGGCACATCAAACACATTTAGCAAGTTGATAGCATGGCCTCTGATCATCTTGTGATCTCCAGACTTGGGCAGTAAGGTGTGCCTTAGTATCCAATTGATCGTAGGCAGACCTGACAGAAGATAATGCACTGAGCCAAACTTGAAAGTATCAAGTGCTTCATTTGGGATTTCCTTGTACATATTTGACATTGAGTTGTGGTCCATCTTCTTCTTGGCATATATGTCCATGTCGTCATCATGCTCCTCCGGGGCATTAATCAACTTTGCCCATTCCTCAACAGTGGATTGGTACCTCGTACCCTCAGACATCCATGTGATCCTCCCATCTGGATAAAAATGTGTCGTGGAGTAGAACTGCATTATAAGCTCCTCATTCCACTTTGTGAGCTTCTGCCCAACAAAGTCAGCTACTCCACAAGCTATGAAGCTGTCTTGCACTCCAGGATAGTGCTCGTCGTTGTCCTTAATATATTGCCAATCAACCCATCGCATATCACAGACAATGGGCTTCTTATCTAGCAGCACTGTCTCATAAAAATCCTGCTGCTCCTTGGTGTGAAATCTGTAGTCCACGGCAGTCCTTCTCCTTGAAGGATACGGGTCTGCTTCTCTCCACTTCCTCAGCCCTGAATCTCTCCTGAGCTTCATATCCTCAGCCACAGGATGAGCATCGTTGTGGTCTGGGATCTTGGGCTTTAGCTTTCTCAGGACATTCTCTTCCTCTTCTTCTGCAACAGTCTCAGGCACTGGGGCCTTGTTCTTCTCAGCTGCAGGAATGCTCCTTGTATTCCTCTTTGGTTTTGGCTTGGAGGCAGCTTTGGGCTTAGATGCAATAGCCCCTGACCTTATGGCATCACCCATCAGCTTGGGTGCCTTGGGTGCTGGTGCAGCTACCTCTTCTTCCTCTTCCTCTTCCATGATGGAAGCTTTTCCTAGCACTCTGGCTACGGTCTTCTTGACCCTTTCCTTCCTCTTCTTGCCTTGTGCAGCAACTGGCTCTTGGGGAGTGGGCTTCTCAGTTGAGGCTCTTGCTTTTGACATGGGCTGCTTGCCTGCTGGCCTTTTGATTTTCAGCCCTGGCTTTGTGCCTTGAGCTGGCTCAACTCTCTTGGAAGTGGCCTCTTCCTCTGCCACATAGTCCTCATCTTCGGAATCTGAAGTCCTCTTCTTCCTCTGTCTCGTGGCTGCCTTTGGCAAGTTGCTAGGGGTGCTCCTGCTGCCCTCATCTGAAGAACTTGAGGGACTAGTGCCCTCACTCATGTGCACCTGCTGCTCTGACATGTTTTGGCTATCACTTTGATCAGACATGCTGCAAACTGACTGCTGACCCTGTGAACAGATTATAAATGAGGTAGAAAGGATGAGCATCACAAAATACAGAGATTTTTGCAAAAGAATGATCCAAAAACTTAGTTTTAGTTTCCCACTGAAATCATCTCGGATCTACCGATTTTCAAACTCGGTGATACCGAAGCAGTTTTGGAACCTAAACTAGTGAACTCGGTAGGACCGAGTCACAGTTCGGTGGCACCGAGACTGCTAGGGTTTCACAGAGTTCCAAAATCGGTCACACCGATAAGTAATTCTCGGTCAGACGAGTCTCACTTGTGCAATGGCGTAAGCCAAATCGGCGGGACCGAGTTTTTCAACTCGGTGGGTCCGAGATGGTTTCGGCGGAGACCTAAACCTAGAATTTTCGAATCAACCATAATCTATGAGCGTTTTGACTGGATAGGAGTGTTTCAATCGTGGCAAGAATCATGAAGATCACAATGTGCTAGGAATCAGATTGTAGAATAGCACAAAGATCAAGTCCATACCCTAGTTCGGCGGGGACTTGCTACGGCGGCAACGGCGGGGCAGAATTCCCGTTGACAGCGATGAAGACCAGCGACTGGAGGCGGCTGGCGGTGAGAAGACGATCCGGAGACCACGAGGGCAGAGCAGGCTATCGCGCGGGCGAAGGGGTTCGGAGAAATTTCCAAAATTTTGCCCTTGACTATATATAGCCCGACCCTGTCGGTGTGACCGAGTGGAACAACTCGGTGGCACCGAGATTCATAACTGCAAGCAGTTACTGAAACTCGGTGTGACCGAAAGGTTCAAATCGGTTGCATCGATATCGAAAACCTAGATCAACTTAATGATCTCAGTAGGACCGAAAGTGGAGTATCGGTCAGACCGAGAATCATAAAGAGGTTTTGGAAGTTTAAGTCTATGACGAATCGGGGACTCCGAGCGCTCCTCACACAGAGTGGTTCGAATCTGACTTGATCAAATTTTGTGATGCAGCATGAATAGAGTTTGAGACGAGAAAAACATAGATAGCTAGAGGAGGTTCTTAGGCATTCTTGTCCATCCACTTGGCAAAAAGAAATAAAGCCGAACAATTAAAACAACAAGTGGATGTCCTCGAATGAGTAAAATATGCATCTAGCATGCTCACACAATAAGATGGCAAATGAAATATGTGACAAGGCATGCACAACCAATTCTAGCATCTATCAAGCAATTTGCGATGACTAGGTCATCTATATATGAGTATATTGACTTAGGAGTCAAGTGAGAACACTTGATCATAGGTCATACTCATCGTTTAAGCTCAAGTGGGGTTACCACTTTTACATAAAGCATTGTTGTGTTCACATCTTTAGAGTTGCTTTAGCTCAAGTCTTAGAGTAAAGCTCCCCCTAGATGTGATATCCCCCCTAAGAGGGATGAACTAACCGTGGGTTTTGTCGATGATGACTTCATGTAGATATTGAAGATGTGGATGCTCAATGTTGATGTAGATCTCTTGGAGCTATCCATTTGAGTGAATTGCACTTTCAATACCTACATGGGTTAGTCCCACAAGGAACAAACGAGGATATCCATAGACATAGAGTGATGCACACACAAGATGATGTCCATGAAAACTTTTAGGTTACCTTGTCCCTTGTCTTACCAACAAGAGGGTTTGTGACTCCTTGAACTAGTGCAAGATGTGGAAGTTGATTGCACTTGTTCTTGCCAAAATGATAAGAGTGAAGTATGTTGGTGGAGTCACCCTCGAGAACTCTCTAGTTCTTCTTCTTTTGGATCCACACCATCTTGATGGGAATCCTTGGAGTTGTAGTCGTACTTGATGAAGTGGAACTTGAAGTAGTCTTGGGAATCCACTTGACTAAGGTCTTTGGAGTTTCTTCAAATGCATCAATTTCCTCTTGAAGCTTGTCCTTGCCTTTTTGCTTGTAGTCTTGTGGTGGAAGATCATCTTGAGCTTGTGTCCCCTTGAAAGAAGTATCATACTTCTCTTGTTGAGGAATAAACTTTGTCTTGGGGTATTGATCTTCTTCCCACTCAACTCCATTGGCATTGCACTTTCGTTCAAAACCAACACCTTGATTCTTCCGGTGCATTCCTTGCTTGTGCACAATTTCCTCGAATTGCTTACTCCCGGCAAGGCTTTTGTACACTCCTTTCTCTATAATTCCCTTCAATAAACTATTTTCTTGCTCAAGTGTAACTTGGCTAAGAGAATCATTAGTGGAATCAAGAGAACTACTAGAAGCAACAATATTGGATTTAACATGATCATTGTCACTGCTAGAGGAAGAATCTTTCTTGTTACTGGACTTGACTTGAGGCATGTAAGTGGATAAGAGTAAACGCTTGGCAATGTAAGAAGACCTTTTCTTGCGGAGATCATCATTGATTGCTTTTAAGAACTCATGCTCTTGCTCAAGATTGAGCTTCTCAAAGCGTAATTTCTCATGAGCTCTTAAAAGTTCTCGATGATCTTCGAAGATGGTTTCATGAGCTAACTTAAGAGTGTTTACTTCTTTAGTTAGGGCCTCAATCTTCTCCTTATCATTGTCATTCATTTTATCTTGATTAGCATGTTTAATTGACATTTCATCATAGTATTCATCACTAGAGTTGTCAATAAGCAAATCATCACCTAACAAGTCATCTTCATCACTATTGAAATCAACATACTCAGGGTGTGTTACCTTAGGACCTTTGGCCATGAAGCATCTACCAATTCCTTCATTTGGTGAGTCAAATATGTCGTAGGAGTTGGTTGACACAAGTGCTAGACCGACAACACCTTCATCTAGAGTATCTTCTGAATCGGAGTGATAACTTCTTTCGGAGTGGCTGTCGGAGTCGGAGCCGGATACCCATTCACCAACATGAGCTTGATGTCTTCGTCTTGTATAGCTCCTTGATGATTTTTCCTTCCTTTCCGAATCCTTGCTTCTCCGTGAGTATCTTCGTTCATAACGATCATCTCTACTCCTTCTCTCTCTTGGTGGTGATCCTTTGCTTCTTCTTTTTGGAGAATCTTCTCTTCTCTTGTAGGGAGCTGTACACTCATTGGAATAGTGTCCGGGTCTTCCACAATTGTAGCAGTTTCGCTCTCGACTAGAAGATCTTTTGTCATTGTAGGACCTTGACTTGAAGCTTCTATCTTTGCTTCTACTCTTGTAGAACTTGTTGAAGTTCTTCACCATTAAGCTCAATTCTTCATTGAAGTCTTGTTTCTCACTTGATGATGTAGGGGCTTCACATGAGGCTTTATAGGCACCACTTGATTTGTTGTGAAGTTCCTCTTTATCTTTAAGTGACATCTCATGAGCAACAATTCTTCCAATCACCTCCGTTGGCTTGAGATCTTTGTAATTGGGCATCATTTGGATCAATGTGCACACGGTATCATATTTTCCATCCAAGGCTCTTAGAATCTTCTTGATGATGAATATATCGGTCATCTCTTCACTTCCTAAGCCGGCAATCTCATTTGTGATGAGAGCAAGCCTAGAGTACATTTCAGCGACTCCTTCACCATCCTTCATCTTGAACTTGTCAAGTTGGCTTTGAAGCACATCCAACTTGGATTCCTTGACGGAGTCGGTACCTTCGTGTATATCAATCAAAGTGTCCCAAATTTCCTTTGCATTCTCAAGACGGCTGATTTTGCTGAATTCTTCGGGGCATAATCCATTGAAGAGAATATCACAAGCTTGAGCATTGTATTGCAACATCTTCAACTCATCCGCGGTAGCCTCATGGTTTGGTTCTCTCCCATCAAAGAAGTCACCTTGCAAACCAACACACACAATAGCCCAAACGGCGGGGTTATGTCCAAGAATATGCATTTTCATTTTATGCTTCCAACTAGCAAAATTAGTACCATCAAAGTAAGGACCTCTACGGTGATAATTTCCCTCGCTAGACGCCATACTCTCCTAGGTTGTGAAACCAAGGCTATGACCACCAAAAGCTATGGAGATCAAAGCAAATGGAGACCAAAGCTCTGATACCACTCGTAGGATCGAAAGTATGTCTAGAGGGGGGTGATTAGACTACTTGACCAAATAAAAACTTAACCTTTTCCCAATTTTAGTCCTTGGCAGATTTTAGCTAATTTAGGACAAGTCAAGCAATCATCACATGATTCAAGCAAGCATGCAAAGAGTATATAGGCAGCGGAAAGTAAAGCATGCAACTTGCAAGAATGTAAAGGGAAGGGTTTGGAGAATTCAAACACAATTGGAGACACGGATGTTTTTCCCGTGGTTCGGATAGGTGGTGCTATCCTACATCCACGTTGATGGAGACTTCAACCCACGAAGGGTAACGGTTGCGCGAGTCCACACAGGGCTCCACCCAAGGGTAACGGTTGCGCGAGTCCACACAGGGCTCCACCCACGAAGGGTCCATGAAGAAGCAACCACCCACAAAGGGTCCACGAAGAAGCAACCTTGTCTATCCTACCATGGCCATCGCCCACACAGGACTTGCCTCACTAGCGGTAGATCTTCACGAAGTAGGTGATCTCCTTGCCCTTACAAACTCCTTGGTTCAACTCCACAATCTTGTCGGAGGCTCCCAAGTGACACCTAGCCAATCTAGGAGACACCACTCTCCAAGAAGTAACAAATGGTGTGTAGGTAATGAACTCCTTGCTCTTTTGCTTCAAATGATAGTCTCCCCAACACTCAACTCTCTCTCATAGGATTTGGATTTAGTGGAAAGAAGATTTGAGTGGAAAGCAACTTGGGAAGGCTAGAGATCAAGATTCATATGGTAGGAATGGAATATCTTGGTCTCAACACATGAGTAGGTGGTTCTCTCTCAGAACATATGAGTTGGAATGGTGTGTGTGTTCTGATGGCTCTCTCTCCGAATGAAGAGGAGGTGGAGGGGTATATATAGCCTCCACACAAAATCCAACCATTACACACAGTTTTCCAATCTCGGTGGGACCGAATCAACAAACTTGGTCGGACCGAAAATGTAAACCTAGTGACCGTTAGAGATT
>NC_041386.1:283560621-283567942 GCF_002162155.2 Triticum dicoccoides
TCGGTGGGACTGACATGCAACTCGGTAGGACCGATATGGTTAGGGTTTGGGAATAACGTAATCTCGGTGATACCGATTACACAAACTCGGTAAGACCGAATTTGGTAATTAGCTAACCAGAGAGTTGGTCAGGCAAACTCGGTGGGACCGATTTGCTCTTTTGGTGAGACCGAGTGGAACTCGGTGAGACCGAAAAGTTACAAAGGGGAAACACTGAGTTTACATTGCAATCTCGGTGGGACCGATTCGCTCTTTCGGTGAGACCGAAAAGTTATGAAAGGGAAACAGAGAGTTTGCAATCCCATCTCGGTGAGACCGAGATCCTTATCAGTAGAACCGAATTGCTAGGGTTTGGCAGTGGCTAATGACAAGTGAAACTCGGTGGCGCCGGATAGGAAGAATCGGTAGGACCGAGTTTGGCTTAGGGTTTAGGTCATATGTGAATATGGGAAAGTAGTTGAGGGTTTTGGAGCATATCACTAAGCACATGAAGCAAGAGGCTCATTAAGCAACACCTCATCCCTCCTTGATAGTATTGGCTTTTCCTATGGACTCAATGTGATCTTGGATCACTAAAATATAAAATGAAGAGTCTTGAGCTTTTGAGCTTGAGCCAATCCTTTGTCCTTAGCATTTTGAGGGTTCCACTTTCACATCCATGCCATGCCAATCATTGAGCTTTCCTGAAATAATCATCTTGGAATAGCATTAGCTCAATGAGCTATATGTTGTTATGAATTACCAAAACCACCTAGGGATAGTTGCACTTTCAATCTCCCCCTTTTTGGTAATTGATGACAACATATAGATCAAAGCTTCGACAAATGATAATAAGCATGAAATATATCGTCGCTTTGAGAAGTATGTGATAAGTAAGAGCCCCCCCCTAAATTTGTGCATATTTAAAATTTTCTTTGGACTGCAAATGCACAAGGAGTTAGAGTCATGGGTTACTCTTCCATGTCACATACATCTTGGTGGAGCGCTTAAAATGATAATAATGAAATACATGCACTCATCACCAAGAATAGTGAGTGATCACATAAGATAGATAAGATAATAGCATTAAGCAAGCATTAAGTGTAGCTTATGATCAAACACATGATCATCAATGTCTCACAAGCATAGTATCTCAAGCACTCAAAAGCAAACAAGTTTGAAAAACCACCAAATAAAGCAAGAGAGAAAAGCAACACTCTCTCTCTCTCTCTCGAGGCCTATGATCTATACATCTTCTCCCCCTTTGGCAACAAGTTACCAAAAAGTTCCTAGAAAATGCATAGCACTAGATCGACGCTCAGGCCTGATCTTCTGGTGGTGGAGTCCGGATCACTCCAAGGACGAAGGCTTCGGTAGATGCTAAAGTAGACGCTGGAGTTGGAGCTGAAGTAGATGCTGGAGCTGGTGGAACTGAGGCTGTGGCTGGTGCTGAGGTGGCGGCTCGGGTGTCAGCAACTGGCACGGCAGATGACCTCGGGCCTCGTGGCACTCTGGCAAAGGCATGAGTGGTAGTCCTGCCTCTCCTCTCCTGCATGTCCTCCTGGAGCTGCTCCACTGCAGACTGAACTTCCGTTACTTTGACATCCAAGTCATAGAACTTCTGTTCCATGATTCTCTCTAGGCTCTGCTGATTTTGAGTGAGGGTGTCCAGACTTTGCTCAATCCTCAGCGTGGATGCAATCAAGTAACCAAGCTGCTCTTGTTTGGTCTTCAAGAAGTATTCAGATGCCTCCTCTTGAGTTGGCATCTTGACAGCTTTCTCCTTCCTCTCCTTCTCCTTCTTTGTGTAAGCTTGTGCAGACGATGGCTCGTTCTCAGTCATGACAACTTGATTGTCCTCAAAATCTGGACGGATGGGCAAATGTTCTTTGTCCAATAAATATATGCCCGTGCCCATCTTGGAGTTGATGAGCTCCTGAATTTGAGGGGCATATCCGCAACTTCTCTTCTGATCTGCTGCAGTCCTCTTGATTGTTTCCACTATGAGGCTCATCACCTTGAACTTCTGAGGCACATCAAACACATTTAGCAAGTTGATAGCATGGCCTCTGATCATCTTGTGATCTCCAGACTTGGGCAGTAAGGTGTGCCTTAGTATCCAATTGATCGTAGGCAGACCTGACAGAAGATAATGCACTGAGCCAAACTTGAAAGTATCAAGTGCTTCATTTGGGATTTCCTTGTACATATTTGACATTGAGTTGTGGTCCATCTTCTTCTTGGCATATATGTCCATGTCGTCATCATGCTCCTCTGGGGCATTAATCAACTTTGCCCATTCCTCAACAGTGGATTGGTACCTCGTACCCTCAGACATCCATGTGATCCTCCCATCTGGATAAAAATGTGTCGTGGAGTAGAACTGCATTATAAGCTCCTCATTCCACTTTGTGAGCTTCTGCCCAACAAAGTCAGCTACTCCACAAGCTATGAAGTTGTCTTGCATCCAGGATAGTGCTCGTCGTTGTCCTTGATATATTGCCAATCAACCCATCGCATATCACAGACAATGGGCTTCTTATCTAGCAGCACTGTCTCATAAAAATCCTGCTGCTCCTTGGTGTGAAATCTGTAGTCCACGGCAGTCCTTCTCCTTGAAGCATACGGGTCTGCTTCTCTCCACTTCCTCAGCCCTGAATCTCTCCTGAGCTTCATATCGTCAGCCACAGGATGAGCATCGTTGTGGTCTGGGATCTTGGGCTTTAGCTTTCTCAGGACATTCTCTTCCTCTTCTTCTGCAACAGTCTCAGGCACTGGGGCCTTGTTCTTCTCAGCTGCAGGAATGCTCCTTGTATTCCTCTTTGGTTTTGGCTTGGAGGCAGCTTTGGGCTTAGATGCAGTAGCCCCTGACCTTATGGCATCACCCATCAGCTTGGGTGCCTTGGGTGCTGGTGCAGCTACCTCTTCTTCCTCTTCCTCTTCCATGATGGAAGCTTTTCCTAGCACTCTAGCTACGGTCTTCTTGACCCTTTTCTTCCTCTTCTTGCCTTCTGCAGCAACTGGCTCTTGGGGAGTGGGCTTCTCAGTTGAGGCTCTTGCCTTTGACATGGGCTGCTTGCCTGCTGGCCTTTTGATTTTCAGCCCTGGCTTTGTGCCTTGAGCTGGCTCAACTCTCTTGGAAGTGGCCTCTTCCTCTGCCACATAGTCCTCATCTTCGGAATCTGAAGTCCTCTTCTTCCTCTATCTTGTGGCTGCCTTTGGCAAGTTGCTAGGGGTGCTCCTACTGCCCTCATCTGAAGAACTTGAGGGACTAGTGCCCTCACTCATGTGCACCTTCTGCTCTGACATGTTTTGGCTATCACTTTGATCAGACATGCTGCAAACTGACTGCTGACCCTGTGAACAGATTATAGATGAGGTAGAAAGGATGAGCATCACAAAATACAGAGATTTTTGCAAAAGAATGATCCAAAAACTTAGGTTTAGTTTCCCACTGAAATCATCTCGGATCTACCGATTTTCAAACTCGGTGATACCGAAGCAGTTTTGGAACCTAAACTAGTGAACTCGGTAGGACCGAGTCACAGTTAGGTGGCACCGAGACTGCTAGGGTTTCACCGAGTTCCAAAATCGGTCACATCGATAAGTATTTCTCGGTCAGACCGAGTCTCACTTGTGCAATGGCGTAAGCCAAATCGGCGGGACCGAGTTTTTCAACTCGGTGGGTCCGAGATGGTTTCGGCGGAGACCTAAACCTAGAATTTTCGAATCAACCATAATCTATGAGCGTTTTGACTGGATAGGAGTGTTTCAATCGTGGCAAGAATCATGAAGATCACAATGTGCTAGGAATCAGATTGTAGAATAGCACAAAGATCAAGTCCATACCCTAGTTCGGCGGGGACTTGCTACGGCGGCAACGGCGGGGAAGAATTCCCGTTGACGGCGACGGAGACCAGCGACTGGAGGCGGCTGGCAGTGAGAAGACGATTCGGAGACCACGAGGGCAGAGCAGGCTATCGCGCGGGCGAAGGGGTTCGGAGAAATTTCCAAAATTTTGCCCTTGACTATATATAGCCCGACCCTGTCGGTGTGACCGAGTGGAACAACTCGGTGGCACCGAGATTCATAACTGCAAGCAGTTACTGAAACTCGGTGTGACCGAAAGGTTCAAATCGGTTGCACCGATATCGAAAACCTAGATCAACTTAATGATCTCGGTAGGACCGAAAGTGGAGTATCGGTCAGACCGAGAATCATAAAGAGGTTTTGGAAGTTTAAGTCTATGACGAATCGGGGACTCCGAGCGCTCCTCACACAGAGTGGTTCGAATCTGACTTGATCAAATTTTGTGATGCAGCATGAATAGAGTTTGAGACGAGAAAAGCATAGATAGCTAGAGGAGGTTCTTAGGCATTCTTGTCCATCCACTTGGCAAAAAGAAATAAAGCCGAACAATCAAAACAACAAGTGGATGTCCTCGAATGAGTAAAATATGCATCTAGCATGCTCACACAATAAGATGGCAAATGAAATATGTGACAAGGCATGCACAACAAATTCTAGCATCTATCAAGCAATTTGCGATGACTAGGTCATCTATATATGAGTATATTGACTTAGGAGTCAAGTGAGAACACTTGATCATAGGTCATACTCATCGTTTAAGCTCAAGTGGGGTTACCACTTTTACATAAAGCATTGTTGTGTTCACATCTTTAGAGTTGCTTTAGCTCAAGTCTTAGAGTAAAGCTCCCCCTAGATGTGATATCCCCCCTAAGAGGGATGAACTAACCGTGGATTTTGTCGATGATGACTTCATGTAGATATTGAAGATGTGGATGCTCAATGTTGATGTAGATCTCTTGGAGCTATCCATTTGAGTGAATTGCACTTTCAATACCTACATGGGTTAGTCCCACAAGGAACAAACGAGGATATCCACAGACATAGAGTGATGCACACACAAGATGATGTCCATGAAAACTTTTAGGTTACCTTGTCCCTTGTCTTACCAACAAGAGGGTTTGTGACTCCTTGAACTAGTGCAAGATGTGGAAGTTGATTGCACTTGTTCTTGCCAAGATGATAAGAGTGAAGTATGTTGGCGGAGTCACCCTCGAGAACTCTCTAGTTCTTCTTCTTTTGGATCCACACCATCTTGATGGGAATCCTTGGAGTTGTAGTCGTACTTGATGAAGTGGAACTTGAAGTAGTCTTGGGAATCCACTTGACTAAGGTCTTTGGAGTTTCTTCAAATGCATCAATTTCCTCTTGAAGCTTGTCCTTGCCTTTTTGCTTGTAGTCTTGTGGTGGAAGATCATCTTGAGCTTGTGTCCCCTTGAAAGAAGTATCATACTTCTCTTGTTGAGGAATAAACTTTGTCTTGGGGTATTGATCTTCTTCCCACTCAACTCCATTGGCATTGCACTTTCGTTCAAAACCAACACCTTGATTCTTCTGGTGCATTCCTTGCTTGCGCCCAATTTCCTCGAATTGCTTACTCCCGGCAAGGCTTTTGTACACTCCTTTCTCTATAATTCCCTTCAATAAACTATTTTCTTGCTCAAGTGTAACTTGGCTAAGAGAATCATTAGTGGAATCAAGAGAACTACTAGAAGCAACAATATTGGATTTAACATGATCATTGTCACTGCTAGAGGAAGAATCTTTCTTGTTACTGGACTTGACTTGAGGCATGTAAGTGGATAAGAGTAAATGCTTGGCAATGTAAGAAGAACTTTTCTTGCGGAGATCATCATTGATTGCTTTTAAGAACTCATGCTCTTGCTCAAGATTGAGCTTCTCAAAGCGTAATTTCTCATGAGCTCTTAAAAGTTCTCGATGATCTTCGAAGATGGTTTCATGAGCTAACTTAAGAGTGTTTACTTCTTTAGTTAGGGCCTCAATCTTCTCCTTATCATTGTCATTCATTTTATCTTGATTAGCATGTTTAATTGACATTTCATCATAGTATTCATCACTAGAGTTGTCAATAAGCAAATCATCACCTAACAAGTCATCTTCATCACTATTGAAATCAACATACTCAGGGTGTGTTACCTTAGGACCTTTGGCCATGAAGCATCTACCAATTCCTTCATTTGGTGAGTCAAATATGTCGTAGGAGTTGGTTGACACAAGTGCTAGACCGGCAACACCTTCATCTTGAGTATCTTCTGAATCGGAGTGATAACTTCTTTCGGAGTGGCTGTCGGAGTCGGAGCCGGATACCCATTCACCAACATGAGCTTGATGTCTTCGTCTTGTATAGCTCCTTGATGATTTTTCCTTCCTTTCCGAATCCTTGCTTCTCCGTGAGTATCTTCGTTCATAACGATCATCTCTACTCCTTCTCTCTCTTGGTGGTGATCCTTTGCTTCTTCTTTTTGGAGAATCTTCTCTTCTCTTGTAGGGAGCCGTACACTCATTGGAATAGTGTCCGGGTCTTCCACAATTGTAGCAGTTTCGCTCTCGACTAGAAGATCTTTTGTCATTGTAGGACCTTGACTTGAAGCTTCTATCTTTGCTTCTACTCTTGTAGAACTTGTTGAAGTTCTTCACCATTAAGCTCAATTCTTCATTGAAGTCTTGTTTCTCACTTGATGATGTAGGGGCTTCACATGAGGCTTTATAGGCACCACTTGATTTGTTGTGAAGTTCCTCTTTATCTTTAAGTGACATCTCATGAGCAACAATTCTTCCAATCACCTCTGTTGGCTTGAGATCTTTGTAATTGGGCATCATTTGGATCAATGTGCACACAGTATCATATTTTCCATCCAAGGCTCTTAGAATCTTCTTGATGATGAATATATCGGTCATCTCTTCACTTCCTAAGCCGGCAATCTCATTTGTGATGAGAGCAAGCCTAGAGTACATTTCAGCGACACCTTCACCATCCTTCATCTTGAACTTGTCAAGTTGGCTTTGAAGCACATCCAACTTGGATTCCTTGACGGAGTCGGTACCTTCGTGTATATCAATCAAAGTGTCCCAAATTTCCTTTGCATTCTCAAGACGGCTGATTTTGCTGAATTCTTCGGGGCATAATCCATTGAAGAGAATATCACAAGCTTGAGCATTGTATTGCAACATCTTCAACTCATCCGCGGTAGCCTCATGGTTTGGTTCTCTCCCATCAAAGAAGTCACCTTGCAAACCAACACACACAATAGCCCAAACGGCGGGGTTATGTCCAAGAATATGCATTTTCATTTTATGCTTCCAACTAGCAAAATTAGTACCATCAAAGTAAGGACCTCTACGGTGATAATTTCCCTCGCTAGACGCCATACTCTCCTAGGTTGTGAAACCAAGGCTATGACCACCAAAAGCTATGGAGATCAAAGCAAATGGAGACCAAAGCTTTGATACCACT
>NC_041386.1:283572339-283574372 GCF_002162155.2 Triticum dicoccoides
TTGTCCTTGATATATTGCCAATCAACCCATCGCATATCACAGACAATGGGCTTCTTATCTAGCAGCACTGTCTCATAAAAATCCTGCTGCTCCTTGGTGTGAAATCTGTAGTCCACGGCAGTCCTTCTCCTTGAAGCATACGGGTCTGCTTCTCTCCACTTCCTCAGCCCTGAATCTCTCCTGAGCTTCATATCCTCAGCCACAGGATGAGCATCGTTGTGGTCTGGGATCTTGGGCTTTAGCTTTCTCAGGACATTCTCTTCCTCTTCTTCTGCAACAGTCTCAGGCACTGGGGCCTTGTTCTTCTCAGCTGCAGGAATGCTCCTTGTATTCCTCTTTGGTTTTGGCTTGGAGGCAGCTTTGGGCTTAGATGCAGTAGCCCCTGACCTTATGGCATCACCCATCAGCTTGGGTGCCTTGGGTGCTGGTGCAGCTACCTCTTCTTCCTCTTCCTCTTCCATGATGGAAGCTTTTCCTAGCACTCTGGCTACGGTCTTCTTGACCCTTTTCTTCCTCTTCTTGCCTTCTGCAGCAACTGGCTCTTGGGGAGTGGGCTTCTCAGTTGAGGCTCTTGCCTTTGACATGGGCTGCTTGCCTGCTGGCCTTTTGATTTTCAGCCCTGGCTTTGTGCCTTGAGCTGGCTCAACTCTCTTGGAAGTGGCCTCTTCCTCTGCCACATAGTCCTCATCTTCGGAATCTGAAGTCCTCTTCTTCCTCTGTCTTGTGGCTGCCTTTGGCAAGTTGCTAGGGGTGCTCCTGCTGCCCTCATCTGAAGAACTTGAGGGACTAGTGCCCTCACTCATGTGCACCTTCTGCTCTGACATGTTTTGGCTATCACTTTGATCAGACATGCTGCAAACTGACTGCTGACCCTGTGAACAGATTATAGATGAGGTAGAAAGGATGAGCATCACAAAATACAGAGATTTTTGCAAAAGAATGATCCAAAAACTTAGGTTTAGTTTCCCACTGAAATCATCTCGGATCTACCGATTTTCAAACTCGGTGATACCGAAGCAGTTTTGGAACCTAAACTAGTGAACTCGGTAGGACCGAGTCACAGTTAGGTGGCACCGAGACTGCTAGGGTTTCACAGAGTTCCAAAATCGGTCACATCGATAAGTATTTCTCGGTCAGACCGAGTCTCACTTGTGCAATGGCGTAAGCCAAATCGGCGGGACCGAGTTTTTCAACTCGGTGGGTCCGAGATGGTTTCGGCGGAGACCTAAACCTAGAATTTTCGAATCAACCATAATCTATGAGCGTTTTGACTGGATAGGAGTGTTTCAATCGTGGCAAGAATCATGAAGATCACAATGTGCTAGGAATCAGATTGTAGAATAGCACAAAGATCAAGTCCATACCCTAGTTCGGCGGGGACTTGCTACAGCGGCAACGGCGGGGAAGAATTCCCGTTGACGGCGACGGAGACCAGCGACTGGAGGCGGCTGGCGGTGAGAAGACGATTCGGAGACCACGAGGGCAGAGCAGGCTATCGCGCGGGCGAAGGGGTTCGGAGAAATTTCCAAAATTTTGCCCTTGACTATATATAGCCCGACCCTGTCGGTGTGACCGAGTGGAACAACTCGGTGGCACCGAGATTCATAACTGCAAGCAGTTACTGAAACTCGGTGTGACCGAAAGGTTCAAATCGGTTGCACCGATATCGAAAACCTAGATCAACTTAATGATCTCGGTAGGACCGAAAGTGGAGTATCGGTCAGACCGAGAATCATAAAGAGGTTTTGGAAGTTTAAGTCTATGACGAATCGGGGACTCCGAGCGCTCCTCACACAGAGTGGTTCGAATCTGACTTGATCAAATTTTGTGATGCAGCATGAATAGAGTTTGAGACGAGAAAAGCATAGATAGCTAGAGGAGGTTCTTAGGCATTCTTGTCCATCCACTTGGCAAAAAGAAATAAAGCCGAACAATCAAAACAACAAGTGGATGTCCTCGAATGAGTAAAATATGCATCTAGCATGCTCACACAATAAGATGGCAAATGAAATATGTGACAAGGCATGCACAAC
>NC_041386.1:283576127-283610163 GCF_002162155.2 Triticum dicoccoides
CCTTCACCATCCTTCATCTTGAACTTGTCAAGTTGGCTTTGAAGCACATCCAACTTGGATTCCTTGACGGAGTCGGTACCTTCGTGTATATCAATCAAAGTGTCCCAAATTTCCTTTGCATTCTCAAGACGGCTGATTTTGCTGAATTCTTCGGGGCATAATCCATTGAAGAGAATATCACAAGCTTGAGCATTGTATTGCAACATCTTCAACTCATCCGCGGTAGCCTCATGGTTTGGTTCTCTCCCATCAAAGAAGTCACCTTGCAAACCAACACACACAATAGCCCAAACGGCGGGGTTATGTCCAAGAATATGCATTTTCATTTTATGCTTCCAACTAGCAAAATTAGTACCATCAAAGTAAGGACCTCTACGGTGATAATTTCCCTCGCTAGACGCCATACTCTCCTAGGTTGTGAAACCAAGGCTATGACCACCAAAAGCTATGGAGATCAAAGCAAATGGAGACCAAAGCTTTGATACCACTCGTAGGATCGAAAGTATGTCTAGAGGGGGGTGATTAGACTACTTGACCAAATAAAAACTTAACCTTTTCCCAATGTTAGTCCTTGGCAGATTTTAGCTAATTTAGGACAAGTCAAGCAATCATCACATGATTCAAGCAAGCATGCAAAGAGTATATAGGCAGCGGAAAGTAAAGCATGCAACTTGCAAGAATGTAAAGGGAAGGGTTTGGAGAATTCAAACACAATTGGAGACACGGATGTTTTTCCCGTGGTTCGGATAGGTGGTGCTATCCTACATCCACGTTGATGGAGACTTCAACCCACGAAGGGTAACGGTTGCGCGAGTCCACACAGGGCTCCACCCAAGGGTAACGGTTGCGCGAGTCCACACAGGGCTCCACCCACGAAGGGTCCATGAAGAAGCAACCACCCACAAAGGGTCCACGAAGAAGCAACCTTGTCTATCCCACCATGGCCATCGCCCACACAGGACTTGCCTCACTAGCGGTAGATCTTCATGAAGTAGGTGATCTCCTTGCCCTTACAAACTCCTTGGTTCAACTCCACAATCTTGTCGGAGGCTCCCAAGTGACACCTAGCCAATCTAGGAGACACCACTCTCCAAGAAGTAACAAATGGTGTGTAGGTAATGAACTCCTTGCTCTTTTGCTTCAAATGATAGTCTCCCCAACACTCAACTCTCTCTCATAGGATTTGGATTTAGTGGAAAGAAGATTTGAGTGGAAAGCAACTTGGGAAGGCTAGAGATCAAGATTCATATGGTAGGAATGGAATATCTTGGTCTCAACACATGAGTAGGTGGTTCTCTCTCAGAACATATGAGTTGGAATGGTGTGTGTGTTCTGATGGCTCTCTCTCCGAATGAAGAGGAGGTGGAGGGGTATATATAGCCTCCACACAAAATCCAACCATTACACACAGTTTTCCAATCTCGGTGGGACCGAATCAACAAACTTGGTCGGACCGAAAATGTAAACCTAGTGACCGTTAGAGATTTTCGGTGGGACTGACATGCAACTCGGTAGGACCGATATGGTTAGGGTTTGGGAATAACGTAATCTCGGTGATACCGATTACACAAACTCGGTAAGACCGAATTTGGTAATTAGCTAACCAGAGAGTTGGTCAGGCAAACTCAGTGGGACCGATTTGCTCTTTTGGTGAGACCGAGTGGAACTCGGTGAGACCGAAAAGTTACAAAGGGGAAACACTGAGTTTACATTGCAATCTCGGTGGGACCGATTCGCTCTTTCGGTGAGACCGAAAAGTTATGAAAGGGAAACAGAGAGTTTGCAATCCCATCTCGGTGAGACCGAGATCCTTATCAGTAGAACCGAATTGCTAGGGTTTGGCAGTGGCTAATGACAAGTGAAACTCGGTGGCGCCGGATAGGAAGAATCGGTAGGACCGAGTTTGGCTTAGGGTTTAGGTCATATGTGAATATGGGAAAGTAGTTGAGGGTTTTGGAGCATATCACTAAGCACATGAAGCAAGAGGCTCATTAAGCAACACCTCATCCCTCCTTGATAGTATTGGCTTTTCCTATGGACTCAATGTGATCTTGGATCACTAAAATATAAAATGAAGAGTCTTGAGCTTTTGAGCTTGAGCCAATCCTTTGTCCTTAGCATTTTGAGGGTTCCACTTTCACATCCATGCCATGCCAATCATTGAGCTTTCCTGAAATAATCATCTTGGAATAGCATTAGCTCAATGAGCTATATGTTGTTATGAATTACCAAAACCACCTAGGGATAGTTGCACTTTCAATCTCCCCCTTTTTGGTAATTGATGACAACATATAGATCAAAGCTTCGACAAATGATAATAAGCATGAAATATATCGTCGCTTTGAGAAGTATGTGATAAGTAAGAGCCCCCCCTAAATTTGTGCATACTTAAAATTTGCTTTGGACTGCAAATGCACAAGGAGTTAGAGTCATGGGTTACTCTTCCATGTCACATACATCTTGGTGGAGCGCTTAAAATGATAATAATGAAATACATGCACTCATCACCAAGAATAGTGAGTGATCACATAAGATAGATAAGATAATAGCATTAAGCAAGCATTAAGTGTAGCTTATGATCAAACACATGATCATCAATGTCTCACAAGCATAGTATCTCAAGCACTCAAAAGCAAACAAGTTTGAAAAACCACCAAATAAAGCAAGAGAGAAAAGCAACACTCTCTCTCTCTCTCGAAGCCTATGATCTATACATCTTCTCCCCCTTTGGCAACAAGTTACCAAAAAGTTCCTAGAAAATGCATAGCACTAGATCGACGCTCAGGCCTGATCTTCTGGTGGTGGAGTCCGGATCACTCCAAGGACGAAGGCTTCGGTAGATGCTAAAGTAGACGCTAGAGTTGGAGCTGAAGTAGATGCTGGAGCTGGTGGAACTGAGGCTGTGGCTGGTGCTGAGGTGGCGGCTCGGGTGTCAGCAACTGGCACGGCAGATGACCTCGGGCCTCGTGGCACTCTGGCAAAGGCATGAGTGGTAGTCCTGCCTCTCCTCTCCTGCATGTCCTCCTGGAGCTGCTCCACTGCAGACTGAACTTCCGTTACTTTGACATCCAAGTCATAGAACTTCTGTTCCATGATTCTCTCTAGGCTCTGCTGATTTTGAGTGAGGGTGTCCAGACTTTGCTCAATCCTCAGCGTGGATGCAATCAAGTAACCAAGCTGCTCTTGTTTGGTCTTCAAGAAGTATTCAGATGCCTCCTCTTGAGTTGGCATCTTGACAGCTTTCTCCTTCCTCTCCTTCTCCTTCTTTGTGTAAGCTTGTGCAGACGATGGCTCGTTCTCAGTCATGACAACTTGATTGTCCTCAAAATCTGGACGGATGGGCAAATGTTCTTTGTCCAATAAATATATGCCCGTGCCCATCTTGGAGTTGATGAGCTCCTGAATTTGAGGGGCATATCCGCAACTTCTCTTCTGATCTGCTGCAGTCCTCTTGATTGTTTCCACTATGAGGCTCATCACCTTGAACTTCTGAGGCACATCAAACACATTTAGCAAGTTGATAGCATGGCCTCTGATCATCTTGTGATCTCCAGACTTGGGCAGTAAGGTGTGCCTTAGTATCCAATTGATCGTAGGCAGACCTGACAAAAGATAATGCACTGAGCCAAACTTGAAAGTATCAAGTGCTTCATTTGGGATTTCCTTGTACATATTTGACATTGAGTTGTGGTCCATCTTCTTCTTGGCATATATGTCCAAGTCAACATCATGCTCCTCTGGGGCATTAATCAACTTTGCCCATTCCTCAACAGTGGATTGGTACCTCGTACCCTCAGACATCCATGTGATCCTCCCATCTGGATAAAAATGTGTCGTGGAGTAGAACTGCATTATAAGCTCCTCATTCCACTTTGTGAGCTTCTGCCCAACAAAGTCAGCTACTCCACAAGCTATGAAGCTGTCTTGCATCCAGGATAGTGCTCGTCGTTGTCCTTGATATATTGCCAATCAACCCATCGCATATCACAGACAATGGGCTTCTTATCTAGCAGCACTGTCTCATAAAAATCCTGCTGCTCCTTGGTGTGAAATCTGTAGTCCACGGCAGTCCTTCTCCTTGAAGCATACGGGTCTGCTTCTCTCCACTTCCTCAGCCCTGAATCTCTCCTGAGCTTCATATCCTCAGCCACAGGATGAGCATCGTTGTGGTCTGGGATCTTGGGCTTTAGCTTTCTCAGGACATTCTCTTCCTCTTCTTCTGCAACAGTCTCAGGCGCTGGGGCCTTGTTCTTCTCAGCTGCAGGAATGCTCCTTGTATTCCTCTTTGCTTTTGGCTTGGAGGCAGCTTTGGGCTTAGATGCAGTAGCCCCTGACCTTATGGCATCACCCATCAGCTTGGGTGCCTCGGGTGCTGGTGCAGCTACCTCTTCTTCCTCTTCCTCTTCCATGATGGAAGCTTTTCCTAGCACTCTGGCTACGGTCTTCTTGACCCTTTCCTTCCTCTTCTTGCCTTCTGCAGCAACTGGCTCTTGGGGAGTGGGCTTCTCAGTTGAGGCTCTTGCCTTTGACATGGGCTGCTTGCCTGCTGGCCTTTTGATTTTCAGCCCTGGCTTTGTGCCTTGAGCTGGCTCAACTCTCTTGGAAGTGGCCTCTTCCTCTGCCACATAGTCCTCATCTTCGGAATCTGAAGTCCTCTTCTTCCTCTGTCTTGTAGCTGCCTTTGGCAAGTTGCTAGGGGTGCTCCTGCTGCCCTCATCTGAAGAACTTGAGGGACTAGTGCCCTCACTCATGTGCACCTTCTGCTCTGACATGTTTTGGCTATCACTTTGATCAGACATGCTGCAAACTGACTGCTGACCCTGTGAACAGATTATAGATGAGGTAGAAAGGATGAGCATCACAAAATACAGAGATTTTTGCAAAAGAATGATCCAAAAACTTAGGTTTAGTTTCCCACTGAAATCATCTCGGATCTACCGATTTTCAAACTCGGTGATACCGAAGCAGTTTTGGAACCTAAACTAGTGAACTCGGTAGGACCGAGTCACAGTTAGGTGGCACCGAGACTGCTAGGGTTTCACAGAGTTCCAAAATCGGTCACATCGATAAGTAATTCTCGGTCAGACCGAGTCTCACTTGTGCAATGGCGTAAGCCAAATCGGCGGGACCGAGTTTTTCAACTCGGTGGGTCCGAGATGGTTTCGGCGGAGACCTAAACCTAGAATTTTCGAATCAACCATAATCTATGAGCGTTTTGACTGGATAGGAGTGTTTCAATCGTGGCAAGAATCATGAAGATCACAATGTGCTAGGAATCAGATTGTAGAATAGCACAAAGATCAAGTCCATACCCTAGTTCGGCGGGGACTTGCTACGGCGGCAACGGCGGGGAAGAATTCCCGTTGACGGCGATGGAGACCAGCGACTGGAGGCGGCTGGCGGTGAGAAGACGATTCGGAGACCACGAGGGCAGAGCAGGCTATCGCGCGGGCGAAGGGGTTCGGAGAAATTTCCAAAATTTTGCCCTTGACTATATATAGCCCGACCCTGTCGGTGTGACCGAGTGGAACAACTCGGTGGCACCGAGATTCATAACTGCAAGCAGTTACTGAAACTCGGTGTGACCGAAAGGTTCAAATCGGTTGCACCGATATCGAAAACCTAGATCAACTTAATGATCTCGGTAGGACCGAAAGTGGAGTATCGGTCAGACCGAGAATCATAAAGAGGTTTTGGAAGTTTAAGTCTATGACGAATCGGGGACTCCGAGCGCTCCTCACACAGAGTGGTTCGAATCTGACTTGATCAAATTTTGTGATGCAGCATGAATAGAGTTTGAGACGAGAAAAGCATAGATAGCTAGAGGAGGTTCTTAGGCATTCTTGTCCATCCACTTGGCAAAAAGAAATAAAGCCGAACAATCAAAACAACAAGTGGATGTCCTCGAATGAGTAAAATATGCATCTAGCATGCTCACACAATAAGATGGCAAATGAAATATGTGACAAGGCATGCACAACCAATTCTAGCATCTATCAAGCAATTTGCGATGACTAGGTCATCTATATATGAGTATATTGACTTAGGAGTCAAGTGAGAACACTTGATCATAGGTCATACTCATCGTTTAAGCTCAAGTGGGGTTACCACTTTTACATAAAGCATTGTTGTGTTCACATCTTTAGAGTTGCTTTAGCTCAAGTCTTAGAGTAAAGCTCCCCCTAGATGTGATATCCCCCCTAAGAGGGATGAACTAACCGTGGGTTTTGTCGATGATGACTTCATGTAGATATTGAAGATGTGGATGCTCAATGTTGATGTAGATCTCTTGGAGCTATCCATTTGAGTGAATTGCACTTTCAATACCTACATGGGTTAGTCCCACAAGGAACAAACGAGGATATCCATAGACATAGAGTGATGCACACACAAGATGATGTCCATGAAAACTTTTAGGTTACCTTGTCCCTTGTCTTACCAACAAGAGGGTTTGTGACTCCTTGAACTAGTGCAAGATGTGGAAGTTGATTGCACTTGTTCTTGCCAAAATGATAAGAGTGAAGTATGTTGGCGGAGTCACCCTCGAGAACTCTCTAGTTCTTCTTCTTTTGGATCCACACCATCTTGATGGGAATCCTTGGAGTTGTAGTCGTACTTGATGAAGTGGAACTTGAAGTAGTCTTGGGAATCCACTTGACTAAGGTCTTTGGAGTTTCTTCAAATGCATCAATTTCCTCTTGAAGCTTGTCCTTGCCTTTTTGCTTGTAGTCTTGTGGTGGAAGATCATCTTGAGCTTGTGTCCCCTTGAAAGAAGTATCATACTTCTCTTGTTGAGGAATAAACTTTGTCTTGGGGTATTGATCTTCTTCCCACTCAACTCCATTGGCATTGCACTTTCGTTCAAAACCAACACCTTGATTCTTCCGGTGCATTCCTTGCTTGCGCCCAATTTCCTCGAATTGCTTACTCCCGGCAAGGCTTTTGTACACTCCTTTCTCTATAATTCCCTTCAATAAACTATTTTCTTGCTCAAGTGTAACTTGGCTAAGAGAACATTAGTGGAATCAAGAGAACTACTAGAAGCAACAATATTGGATTTAACATGATCATTGTCACTGCTAGAGGAAGAATCTTTCTTGTTACTGGACTTGACTTGAGGCATGTAAGTGGATAAGAGTAAACGCTTGGCAATGTAAGAAGATCTTTTCTTGCGGAGATCATCATTGATTGCTTTTAAGAACTCATGCTCTTGCTCAAGATTGAGCTTCTCAAAGCGTAATTTCTCATGAGCTCTTAAAAGTTCTCGATGATCTTCGAAGATGGTTTCATGAGCTAACTTAAGAGTGTTTACTTCTTTAGTTAGGGCCTCAATCTTCTCCTTATCATTGTCATTCATTTTATCTTGATTAGCATGTTTAATTGACATTTCATCATAGTATTCATCACTAGAGTTGTCAATAAGCAAATCATCACCTAACAAGTCATCTTCATCACTATTGAAATCAACATACTCAGGGTGTGTTACCTTAGGACCTTTGGCCATGAAGCATCTACCAATTCCTTCATTTGGTGAGTCAAATATGTCGTAGGAGTTGGTTGACACAAGTGCTAGACCGACAACACCTTCATCTTGAGTATCTTCTGAATCGGAGTGATAACTTCTTTCGGAGTGGCTGTCGGAGTCGGAGCCGGATACCCATTCACCAACATGAGCTTGATGTCTTCGTCTTGTATAGCTCCTTGATGATTTTTCCTTCCTTTCCGAATCCTTGCTTCTCCATGAGTATCTTCGTTCATAACGATCATCTCTACTCCTTCTCTCTCTTGGTGGTGATCCTTTGCTTCTTCTTTTTGGAGAATCTTCTCTTCTCTTGTAGGGAGCCGTACACTCATTGGAATAGTGTCCGGGTCTTCCACAATTGTAGCAGTTTCGCTCTCGACTAGAAGATCTTTTGTCATTGTAGGACCTTGACTTGAAGCTTCTATCTTTGCTTCTACTCTTGTAGAACTTGTTGAAGTTCTTCACCATTAAGCTCAATTCTTCATTGAAGTCTTGTTTCTCACTTGATGATGTAGGGGCTTCACATGAGGCTTTATAGGCACCACTTGATTTGTTGTGAAGTTCCTCTTTATCTTTAAGTGACATCTCATGAGCAACAATTCTTCCAATCACCTCCGTTGGCTTGAGATCTTTGTAATTGGGCATCATTTGGATCAATGTGCACACAGTATCATATTTTCCATCCAAGGCTCTTAGAATCTTCTTGATGATGAATATATCGGTCATCTCTTCACTTCCTAAGCCGGCAATCTCATTTGTGATGAGAGCAAGCCTAGAGTACATTTCAGCGACACCTTCACCATCCTTCATCTTGAACTTGTCAAGTTGGCTTTGAAGCACATCCAACTTGGATTCCTTGACGGAGTCGGTACCTTCGTGTATATCAATCAAAGTGTCCCAAATTTCCTTTGCATTCTCAAGATGGCTGATTTTGTTGAATTCTTCGGGGCATAATCCATTGAAGAGAATATCACAAGCTTGAGCATTGTATTGCAACATCTTCAACTCATCCGCGGTAGCCTCATGGTTTGGTTCTCTCCCATCAAAGAAGTCACCTTGCAAACCAACACACACAATAGCCCAAACGGCGGGGTTATGTCCAAGAATATGCATTTTCATTTTATGCTTCCAACTAGCAAAATTAGTACCATCAAAGTAAGGACCTCTACGGTGATAATTTCCCTCGCTAGACGCCATACTCTCCTAGGTTGTGAAACCAAGGCTATGACCACCAAAAGCTATGGAGATCAAAGCAAATGGAGACCAAAGCTCTGATACCACTTGTAGGATCGAAAGTATGTCTAGAGGGGGGTGATTAGACTACTTGACCAAATAAAAACTTAACCTTTTCCCAATGTTAGTCCTTGGCAGATTTTAGCTAATTTAGGACAAGTCAAGCAATCATCACATGATTCAAGCAAGCATGCAAAGAGTATATAGGCAGCGGAAAGTAAAGCATGCAACTTGCAAGAATGTAAAGGGAAGGGTTTGGATAATTCAAACGCAATTGGAGACACGGATGTTTTTCCCGTGGTTCGAATAGGTGGTGCTATCCTACATCCACGTTGATGGAGACTTCAACCCACGAAGGGTAACGGTTGCGCGAGTCCACACAGGGCTCCACCCAAGGGTAACGGTTGCGCGAGTCCACACAGGGCTCCACCCACGAAGGGTCCACGAAGAAGCAACCACCCACAAAGGGTCCACGAAGAAGCAACCTTGTCTATCCCACCATGGCCATCGCCCACACAGGACTTGCCTCACTAGCGGTAGATCTTCACGAAGTAGGCGATCTCCTTGCCCTTACAAACTCCTTGGTTCAACTCCACAATCTTGTTGGAGGCTCCCAAGTGACACCTAGCCAATCTAGGAGACACCACTCTCCAAGAAGTAACAAATGGTGTGTAGGTAATGAACTCCTTGCTCTTTTGCTTAAAATGATAGTCTCCCCAACACTCAACTCTCTCTCATAGGATTTGGATTTAGTGGAAAGAAGATTTGAGTGGAAAGCAACTTGGGAAGGCTAGAGATCAAGATTCATATGGTAGGAATGGAATATCTTGGTCTCAACACATGAGTAGGTGGTTCTCTCTCAGAACATATGAGTTGGAATGGTGTGTGTGTTCTGATGGCTCTCTCTCCGAATGAAGAGGAGGTGGAGGGGTATATATAGCCTCCACACAAAATCCAACCGTTACACACAGTTTTCCAATCTCGGTGGGACCGAATCAACAAACTCGGTCGGACCGAAAATGTAAACCTAGTGACCGTTAGAGATTTTCGGTGGGACTGACATGCAACTCGGTAGGACCGATATGGTTAGGGTTTGGGCATAACGTAATCTCGGTGAGACCGATTAGACAAACTCGGTGAGACCGAATTTGGTAATTAGCTAACCAGAGAGTTGGTCAGGCAAACTCGGTGGGACCGATTTGCTCTTTCGGTGAGACCGAGTGGAACTCGGTGAGACCGAAAAGTTACAAAGGGGAAACACTGAGTTTACATTGCAATCTCGGTGGGACCGATTCGCTCTTTCGCTAAGACCGAAAAGTTACGAAAGGGAAACAGAGAGTTTGCAATCCCATCTCGGTGTGACCGAGATCCTTATCGGTAGAACCGAATTGCTAGGGTTTGGCAGTGGCTAATGACAAGTGAAACTCGGTGGCGCCAGATAGGAAGAATCGGTAGGACCGAGTTTGGCTTAGGGTTTAGGTCATATGTGGATATGGGAAAGTAGTTGAGGGTTTTGGAGCATATCACTAAGCACATGAAGCAAGAGGCTCATTAAGCAACACCTCATCCCTCCTTGATAGTATTGGATTTTCCTATGGACTCAATGTGATCTTGGATCACTAAAATATAAAATGAAGAGTCTTGAGCTTTTGAGCTTGAGCCAATCCTTTGTCCTTAGCATTTTGAGGGTTCCACTTTCACATCCATGCCATGCCAATCATTGAGCTTTCCTGAAATAATCATCTTGGAATAGCATTAGCTCAATGAGCTATATGTTGTTATGAATTACCAAAACCACCTAGGGATAGTTGCACTTTCACATAGTATCATAGAGTAGCTAGTATCATATGCAGTACTTTATTTATATTGTCATGCATGATACATAGTAGCATAACATTTATTATGATACGGTTTCATGATATGATACTTAACCCTCTCTTTCTTCATTTAATTAATTCTATGACAACTCATCAAAATTGCCTAGTTGTCATGCATGATGCTAGCTATGATACCCCCTTACTATCTGCCTAGCAAAGGTGTACAAATCATTTGTGCATCGCTTTGTGAGTTTTCATCCGTTTGTTCGAGAAGCGGGGAGAAGTTTCAAACATTTCGGCCGCGAGGTGCAGCCACTGGCGTAGGCCTAGTTGGTATTTTAATTACAGAAAATTCAGATGGAGTTCAGACATCATCAAAATCGATGTGTGCCTGTGGCGTGCTCTCATGACCCCGTGGAAAAAAATTGGTAAAGTTTGGCACAAGTTTTGATGACCGCTCCTTCCAAACCGGAGTATCTCACATGAAGGATCATGGTTTTCCAAAAGGAGACGTGTCAATTCAAACTCCTGTGGTCGGTGACTTCATCGTTTGGCCTCATAAAAATTTCCACGGTACGCAATCACCATTATACCACGGGTTTAATTTTCTGGTGCATTTCAGGTATCATAAGCTATACTTAAGACATTTTTTGAGATTGTGCATTTTGTGCATAAAAATAAAATTACAACCGGAACTGCATGTGCCGTCGAAAGGGATGATGATCGCCATTTGATCTGGGGGCATCCAACGGTGCAGACGTACGATCCGTGGGGTTTGGGTTCTGGCCAATCAGAAAGCACGACTCAGATCGTGGGCGGGGTGGCGGGGTTTGGTCGGCACACGGCTTTCATCATCAAACCATGTGCTATTTGCAAACCAGATTGCATATTTTTGTTCACACATACTCTTGTGAGATCGATTCAGTGTGCTACCTCTATGATATAATAATAATAATAATAACAACAAAAAAATAGTTTATATTCATTGCCCGAGCTGACAGCATATCAAGGTCAACATATTAACAGTTCTTACATCAACAAAAAACCGGGCATAACTCACAAATTCAATACACGCGACAGTTCTAAATTGAATGAATTAAGTTGCAGGTAGGCATAAAGACTAGTCTTATGGCTTAATTCCCATGTACATGGGGGAACTGGGATCATTAAGTTGACCCCGAATGAACTTGGTTTTTTTGATGATTTTACGCTTCTCTGTTGTACTGGTGCACGATCCCTTGGCTAGCAACTCATCAAATTCATCATACTCGTCCTGATCGGCAACATCGTCGACACCTGGTACCCTTCTCTTCACATGCATTGCTAAATGGCCGTTCTTATGCAAGGGGTCTTCCACAAAGAAAATCTGGGTAGCATCGCTGGCAAGAATGAATGGGTCCGCGTGATATGCCATCGTTGTCCTATTAACACAGGTCGTTATGTACTCATCAATCCTTACCTGACCAAGAGGGACCCATGTGCACCTTAATAATGCCACCTTAACTTTCACATAGTCAAGCTCCCAAATCTCTTCGATGGTTCCATAGTATACCCTTTTATCAGCTTCATTTACAGTCATGCATTCTATTCGAACAGAGCTGTTTTGATACGAGGTCTTCTTATCATGTTGCTCAGTGTAGAACGTGTATCAATTAATGTCATATGCTTGGTACGTCAACACTGTAGGTGATGGCTTTTATGCCAACCACGTAGCAATGTCATAGATGGATCCTTGTTCCAAACGATTCTTTAACCATTCGACGTACTTCTTAGTGTGCTCCTTCATGTCCACTTCTGATGAAGGAACCATTGGTAAGAAGCTTTGGCATATCTCCTCCAAGTGTTCTTCGGCATAAGCGATGAGAACTGGGTTGTTAAGCAGTACCGTCAAATGGGCTTTCTCTGCCAATTCTCCGGGTGCAGCCATTTGTGTGCCAGCAAGGACCGGCTTACCTTTCATCCTTCCCTCGTGGTGAGAGAGGGGCAAACCTATAGGTCTTTGTTTCATGTATTCGATGCAAAAATCAACCACCTCCTCTGTGGTATAACCTTGTAGGATTCTTGCCTCTAGATTGTTCGGTTCCGACAAAAGCACTTCAGTATTCCCATGAACCGCCCGAAGGGATACATGTTGCGAAGAAACACATGACCACACTACTTTATCTCGTCGACAAGGTGCACAGTGAGATGGACCATGACATCAAAGAATGACGGTGGGAAAAACATCTCTAGGTTGGACAATATTCTTGCAATATCATCTTGCATATTATCGAACTCTTCAGGATCTACAACTTTCTGTCATAGTTTGTTGAAGAAATCACAGAGGTCAATGAGTGTGTTTCTCATATCTTTGTCCATCAGATTCCTAATGGCCACCAGGAGGATTTGTGTGAACATTACATGGAAATGATGTGACTTCATGTGTCCCAACTTCATTTTACCCGAGCTCACATCCACGAGACTTTCGATGTTTGCGCAGTAGGAAGAGGGTGTCTTAAATAACAACAAATAGGTGAAGAACTATGTTGCTTCTTTTGTACTGAAATTGTAACTCTGGCGAGCTTTGATGAATTTGTCATCATCTTTTGCTTCACTCTTGCGTTGTGATTGATCAGCAAGCATATCGAGCCGTGAACCGTCACCATCCTTTATTTTACCTTTAATCTTAAGCAGAGTACCAATGATGCTTTCACATATGTTCTTCTCTATGTGCATGACATCGATGCAGTGACGTACACGTAGAATCTCCTAGTAAGGTAATTTCCAGAACACCGATTTCTTCTTAAACACTTGATCCTTGGGTGTTAGTTTCACCGTCAAAGGGTGGTTCTTGCCAAGCACAACATTAATTTTTTTAGCCATATTGTGGACCACCTCCCCGTCATAGGGTCTTGGGGCCACACATGCCTCTGCCATACCATCAAATTCAGCTTTCATTTTTCTATATGGGTGATTCATCCGCAAGAACCTACGATAACGCAAATACACTGTTTTGCGCGAGTTGGGAAGTCTTCTGCTAGCTGTCCTATCCATGCATGTGACACACCCTACATCTCCCCTTGTTTTCTGCCCCGATGTGTTGCCTAATGCCGTCATATCTTGAATGGTGTGCACCAGCATCGCATGTAGATCAAAAATCTCCTTTCTGTAAGCATCATAACATTTTACAGCAGGCGCATCTATCCACATTGTCAGCAGTTCTTCTACTAGTAGCTGAAAGTAAATGTCGATGTCATTTCCAGGTTGCTTCAGGCCTGTATTTTTTCTTCATACACAACCAAGGAGCTAGGTTATATATGCACAGAAGCACCGGCCATGTGCTATGATTGGTGCTCATATTGCCAAAAGGATTCATCCCATCAGTACACACCCCGAGCCTTATACTTCTAGGATCCTTGGCAAATTTTTAGAACTTGTTGTCGATTAATTCCCACTGGGCCCCATCTTTTGGTGCCTCATAAACCTATCCGCAATTCGCTCATCATAATGCCACCGCAACCTCTTTGCCTCTCTAGAGTTTGCAAATAAACGCCTCAACCTTGGAATTAAAGGCAAGTACCAAATAACCTTGAACGAAATTCCTGTCTTGATCTTGTCATCCAATTTGTATTTGTATCTTACTCTCTTGCGCTTGTATCGTGCATGATTGCATGTGGGACATGCACGAAAATCTTTGTACTCACCACGGTACAATATACAATCATTCACCCAAGCGTGTATCTTCTATACTTCAAGTTCCGATGGGCAAACAATTTTCTTCGCTTCATTCGTGCTTCTGGGGAGCACATTATCTTCCGGAAGAATATCTTTGAAAATACCTAAGATCTCTGTGAAGCCCTTGTTTGATAGACCGTTTGCCGCTTTAAATCTGAGAAGCGCCAGGGTGGCACTCAACCTGAAATATTTCTTTTTGCAACCTGGATACAATTCTTTCTTGGAGTCCGCATCAATGGTTGGCAGATCCTTGTACCCAATCATATCCTTTTCTGGGCCCTCGAAATCTGCAATCATAGCATCAAAATCTGGCATATCAAGATCGTCGTCATCTGTGTGGACGTCTTGGTTTTCCAGTGGGCGTTTCAGCTTTCCGATGTTCCATTGGTAGCTTGACGCCTCTGCCCAGATGTTAGATTCAACATCCATGTGACACTGATCGGGGTTTGGCATCTCGCTGCCCTGGGTATCTTCATCCATGACCTCCTCTTCACTGTTCTGGTCCAACGCGTATATCCATCCAGGAATCCCCTAGAGACTAAGTGCATCTGGACATCTGCAACTTCATGTGACTCTGTATTGGCACAATCAGTACATGGAGACATGATGTAATCCGCATCACCAATTATCTTCTTTGTACTTTCAGCCAAATTCATGAACTCTGTCATGCCACTGATAAAATCTGCGGGTTTCCAATTCTTCATCCATCGAGATTGTTTCATCTGCAGCAGACGAATGGTAATTAAAAACAAAACAACAACATTAATACACGGATTAACTGCTACCCAGAGATGTGTGCATAAATCACAAGGTTTTATTTTAATAATTACTGAGGGCGCTCCATGTTGTTATCCAGACGTGCAATGACAAAAATTAATGGCCAGTCAATTTACATGCAGAGTACTAGTACAACACTACACTTAGGAATTGAATACCTTAATTAAGCCACTCACGAAAAGAATACCTTAATTAATTAGCCGCGCGACGACCTCCACCCAGCAGACATACAAGCGCGATGCGGCGGCATGCCGAGACAGCAGGGTCGAGGAGCAAAGCTTAGTGCGGCTGCCACCTGAAGTTCGACTTCCACTATCCCGCCATCGACCGCGATGGATGTGCTCGAATCACGCCGCCGCCGACCTTGATGGTTGAGCTCCTCCTATCTCCCGCCGCAGACCGAGGATTGACCTCCTATGACGCCGCCACTACCCACCGACCGAGGATTGACCTCTTCTCCGGTAGCCGCTGCCTAGGCCACCGCCGCCATCTCTATATGCAGAGCGGCTATTTTTTGACGGATATCCACAGAGCGGCTGTTTACACGGTATCTCACCGTAACTCAATTATATGGACATGGTAGTACATCACATACGATTATGTAACATCAACCGTGTCTAACCTACATTGTCTTCTCACACGGTTTGGTGCAAAAATCATGTGTGACGTTGTAATACCCAACACAAACGACATGTACAAACAGTGTGCCGTATACAACATATATATAGTGCTATTAGTAGTTCCCGACCGTTAGCTTATCTCCATAGTTTCCCCATTTGCCCCAAATCCCTACATAGCCTCCAAATTCCCTCGCGTGGCGCTGACATTGGGGGAATGCGGACGAGTGGTGCTGATGGTTTCGGTGTGGCTGCTCCCGCTCGTATCCCTGTCGAGAACTTGCCTAAGGTCATGAGAAGGCAGGTGTACTACGGATCCGAATCGTCCTGTCAGGTTCCAATCTATCCTGATCTTTTTTAGCATGTCCAAAGTATAGATCCTTGCTGAATCCGTCCTGAATGACCCCCCACCCCCCAGGAAAGCGATCTGCCGCTGGATCCGGAGCTTGACTCTAGACTCCCACAACACGAGTTCGACTCTGAGTTTTGTGCCATCGAGAAGTACCAAAAGCTGAGTTGTGTGCACGAGCACACTCCCGCTCGACGTGTATCCACAGAGGGATTCGACATTGGCAGACGGTTTCTCAGTTGCCCCTTAGAGGTTAGTGCTAATTAAGTCCATAATTTTACTTCAGTTAATGCCACCGCTCGTCCAGAATACTATTTAACATTGGCAGGGATATGAGGCTTGTGCCTTTGTTAACTGGCTGGATGAAGAATGACATGGCAGGGCTCGGAGTGTTATCACCAAGCTCACAGAAGATAACGTAAAGCTGAAGAAGAAACTGGCTAATCTGGAATGTACAATCAGTACGATGAAGCAAGAAAGAATCAACCACAGGCAACAGATGAAAGCAAGAGACAAGAAGGAACTAGCATGTGTAGTTATGGTTGTCGCATTAGCCATGTTCTGTGCGCTGTTTGCAATGATGATTAGGGGTTATGTTTGACAGTATTGCTAAAGCACATCTAGATGTGCTCTAAGTAATGCACATCTAGGTCCTATGCCATTGATGTTACAGGAAGATTTGTGCACATATTTTTCTTTGTCTTTTTTTCTTTTCCTTTCTAGTTTGATTATTACTAGCTTTATCAATAATAAGAGCTCAATGTATTGCTTGCCAACTGTCCTACTCCATTGTACCGGTACCGGTGCATAATCCCAAAACTCGTTCCTTGTTTTTGTCCTGAAATCAGAAACCAGCCAAATAGCCAATAGGAGTCCTGCGCAACCCCGGGAATTTGGAGCGACTGGGCACAAATAATTGCGGTTGATTATATCAGCAGTTAGATAATACGTCAACCCCCGCTTCAATCCCTGCTTCAATTGGTAGTTCCTCTTCTCTGCATACCCCGCTTAAGTGTCCACCATCTTCATCGTCCCCGGCAGGCTGCGCTACACACTGGCACACACTCTGCAGCCATGTCGAGCGATAGCGAGGACGACAGTTCGGCCAGCAGTCTGGCGCCCGATGATAGGTCAACATCAGAATCATCCCGCTCGTCTTCCATGAGTCCGGCGTCGAGCCCAGACCTTGATTATATTCGGTTCATGGAAGGGACGCCGCCTCCGGAGTTGTCAGATGACAACCATACGGACGAGGAGCCATCGGAGAACGAAGAAGAGGACGACGATGATGAGGAGGAGGAATGGTCGAACGAGGAGGAGGAGGACGATGACAGCAACGACGATGACGACGGCGGCGGCGATGAAAAGCCAATGGTCACCGGCAAGAAGCGTCCTTGCCAAGACGATCTCGCGGGGCCATCCAAAAAAACAACACAAAGAAGAAGGACTAAATTAAGCAGACTATATATATCTCTGTTTATCCCATCAATCTCATCGTAGACAGTTAGTAATATGTATTCGACAGATATCTTCTACATTGTCGCCAACAGGTTGGTTTGTTGAACTGTGTGCCCTGACGAGCACACAATTCACAAAAAAGACCGTATGGGCTGTCTATAATGACCGCACACATTTTTGATTACCGAACTGTTTGCGGATATCACACACATCTTGTTACACCGAACCGTTTGTGTTCACCTCACTCATCGCAAATGGTTCATCGAAGTGAACTGTATGCCGTATATCGTACACACCTTGATCTGGCTACCCATTTCTGTTGTTCTATCTCATCGCAAACAGTTTGTATAGATCAACCATATGCCCCTCATCGCACACACAACTATAATTTGAACCGTGTTTGATGTATCATTCATCGCAAACGTTTTGCATCATTCCTGACGGTTTTCATACATCACCGTTTGTGATTATTGCATCGCACACAGTTGACCTCGGAAAGTGGGTTGGGCTATACTTAAAAGTTTTGCAAAGTATTATTGCTAACTTAAGCCCTAGGAACTTGTAGCTATGCTTAGCCATGCTTACAGAGAAAGGGATTGGGAATCAAGAAAGTTTTAAACGAATAAACTTGCCTTCTTTTGGGGCAACATTTTCTGAATTTTTTTGAAAAACAAAACAATATACTATTTTACTTCTACTCCCTGGGCGGAATGGTATGGACGGGAACGTCTACAAGTGATTGCGCCCAACCAGGGTCTTGTAGTGAATGCGCCCGACTGGGGTCTTACACACAGGTTTTTGGTGGGGACAGCCATCCAGGGGATTGAGATCTTCTCAGTACAGTTTGATGTAGCTTCTAGTATAGTCGCATGCTACTATGGGCTCTGGCTTAGCTTAGTACTAACGGGAAACCCTACCCGGGGACCGCCATCGGAGAGAGGACTTCGTGCCGAAGTTGCGGGCGACTTGGTTGGTATAGGGGGCTGTTACAAAAAGGCTTCGTCACAATCTCCTCCTAGTTGTGCACCCAACTGTGTAATGGTAAACGGGGTTGATTGTGTCATGTGGGGAACGTGTACGACCTCTCTAGAGGGTTAAACCTAATCGAGTAGCCGTGCCCCCGGCTACGGGCAATCTTGAGCAACTGAAGACTTGGACTAAAGAACAATCTCCCCTCTCTTTTCTAAAAATCTGTTTTAAGGGATAGGTTGAGGATTGAGCACAGTGTATGTGTTTCACTTCAACCATACACTACTGCAGGATGCTGTTAACGTGACACTACAATCAGAGGCCCTTCGAGAAACTATGTGCGATGCAATAATCGCAAACGGTGCTGTATGAAAACCATCAGAAATGATGCAAAACGTTTGCGATGAATGATACATCAAACACGATTCAAATTATAGTTGTGTGTGCGATGAGGGGCATATGGTTGATCTATACAAACTGTTTGCGATGAGATAGAACAACAGAAATGGGTAGCCAAATCAAGGTGTGTGCGATATACGGCATACAGTTCACTTCGATGAACCGTTTGTGATGAGTGAGGTGAACACAAACGATTCGGCGTAACAAGATGTGTGTGATACCCGCAAACAGTTCGGTAATCAAAAATGTGTGCGATCATTATAGACAACCCATACGGTCTTTTTTTTGTGAATTGTGTGCTCGTCAGGGCACAAGTTCAACAAACCAACCTATTGGTGACAATGTAGAAGATATCTGTGCTGTCTATATGGTTGTTCTATCTCATCCGCTTTCATATCAAATTATGATCTTTGTTAGTCTCTTACACCCACACAATCCTCTAACCTTTGTAGCCACCACTAACTTTCTCTCGTGCATGCACACGCCCTCCTCGCCCTCCCCCTCCCTCGGCATTCTATCCACCGGGCACATTCATTTTTTTCTTTAGGTCATTCTCCCAGAGTCTCCACAACTCCTTTCCGACACACACCGATCGATAAACCTCTCCAGCGATGCCTGCCTACAACATACAAACACACCTTCAATCTCCTCCTTCATGTGTCTTTTCCTCGTGTCTCTCATACGGCCAGACACACGTGTAAACTCTCGCCCCTCTTTTCATCGCTCTCACAACCGCACTCCTCCCCCTATCTAGCTAGTAGTTGGGCCTCTCACACCACCTTCTAGCTCCATTCTATCTGTCTATCCGTCTCGCTGGGCCTTATTTGCCTCTAACAAATGGACATACACCGACCGATCTCTCGCTATACATATAGCTAGCTAGGTCCTTATAACTCGTTTTTACCCACACGTCAATCGATCTACCTCATTAGTTGTGTCTCTCCCTTCCTCTGACAAACAACAATTGATCTACCGATCTAGTTAGGTTTGCTTACCAAACACATGGTTCCCCTTCGTCATCCATGGATGCGTCCCGACAGATCTATCACGCACAGGCACACACAGAAACACATCCTCACTCTTATTGATAACATTGCAGTTCCACCCTCAGTTTGTCTAGTAGGCCTCTCCCAGCATCTTCGAAAAGCAACTCCATCACCCATCCAGCACTCTACCCCTCTCCCTCCCTCTCCCTCCCTCTCTCTCTCCTCTCTCTCTCTCCCATCATATTTCCCGTCCTTCAGTTATGTATGGATGTCGACCGATCTCCCTCAAGACATAGCTGGGTCTCTCCTTCTCAACACATATACGAGTCGTTCTACCTCTATAGTTAGGCCTCTGCCTACCCTTACCACCACCCCCTCCCCCCCACACACACCGATACATCGAGCGCTCTAGTCATGTCTCCCTGCCACACACAAACTTGACGTGTGCCCTCTAACATTCCAGTAGGCCAGTCGCCCTATATCTTTGACTTGTACACACACACAATTTCGATGGCTCTCTTCATCGATCTCGCACCCACCCACTTGATCCTCTCTTCAACTCTATCGATAGCTATGACCCCTCCCTCTCTTCTCTTGGATTGCCCGACCCTCTATGTATGATATGGATAGGCCTCCATTTCACACACATTGCATGCAAAAAATTGTTTGAGATGTCATCGACACATATTCCGACAAATAATTCACGAAATCAACCCCCCACCCCACCCCCAAACAAAAAACACTCACGAACGTGGTTTGTATCTCTCACACACACCCACGTAGGTGGGGGACGTGCACGAAGAGAAGAGGTGCATGCACGGCGCATGTACTCCCGTCTCTTTCCCAACCACACCCGCGCGGGTACACGGTGGAGTTCATTTCTGTATGAAAAAGGCAGCCCACGTGGTAATTTGGCACGTGTACTGGTTGTCCACTTGGTGGAGCGAGGATCGTCTACCACGGGTGAACAAACAAATTGCGACTTGACGTGTTATGTTAAAAAAAAGAGGCAAACCATGTGGGGCCTACCTTAGAGGCAAGGCTCTATACATTGGAGTACTTTTTATGTGTCCCGTCAACTCGCAGAACGAGGAGAAGCTTGCTTAGTATGCCGTCTCCCCCGCCCATGGGCGCGGTGGCTCGCAGGATGAGGTGAAGCTTGCTTACTACGCCTTACGCCCGGTCCCTCGCCCATGCGCGCGGTGGCTCGCAGGATGAGGGGAAAAATTTACTACTCCCTCTGTTTACTCCTCGTCCCTACTACCTTGGTTATAGAGATTATATCATATTGTTTGGAATATATATGTCCTTTAGTAGATTTCAATATGAACTACTAGTACATACTCCAAACACTTATGTATATAGACGTATTTTAGAGTGTTGATTCACTCATTTTGCTCCGTATGTAGCACTCTCCCTCGCCCCTCGACCCTCGTCCACCACTGTAGCACTCTCCCTCGCCCCTCGACCCTCGCCCACGTGGTGGACGTGCAGCAATTCATTCGGTCTCATATAGCCAGAACGATATATACTGCACTACCATTATTGCTCGACTTCCCGAAGAGGCGAAGAGCCAATCGCAAGGTTAATATTTTGGAGATGCCAAGTGCAAGGTTATAGGAGAACGAGTAGTAGGTGCCGCGCCATTTATAAATAAAGTTTTTTTCTTCAGTGGCACGTATGCAATATGATAGGTTCATATGGAGAGAAAAGAAAACCGCTCCACTATATACATAGTCAGGAAAGGCCAGCCTACACGGTTGCTTGCTGGGGTTGCTCTCTTCACACTCCCTCGCACAAAACGACTGTGGCCACATCTCTAACATCCCGGCGGATCATGTCCGCTTGGGGAAGGGGTGTATGCTTAGTGTAGATGCGGTGGCCGTCGCCGACGGCGAAAACCCACTGTCGGCACGTCCCGATCAGGGGTCCTCGCCGTTCTCTCTCACAAAGCCGGTGAGGTTGCCTTCGTCCCTTGCTCATTGCCGCGACATGGGCAGTTGTCTCCTCCCGCCGCCCTCCTCAAGGTTGAGCTACGTCCCTCAGGTACAACTCCCTTTACAGCCGGCTTGCACCACTGCTCTAGCTGCCAACATCACTCCCTGTGGATATTTCTCTACTTCTTTGCCCCGCACATACCTCTACTGGCTTCTACGTACTATATTTGTGATGAGTTTATGTATCATCAACTAGACCCAGTAATCTTATTCTAATCACGCTTGTTCAATTTCTTTGCCACAAGGATGCTCATCTCGATTTTGGTGAAACTACACAAAATGATCCGATGGTTAAAAGGTTGAAAACTTCATTTATTAGGAAGCTCGAACGTTGCCAGCAAATTGAAGCCTGGTCAGGGTTCACGGTTCAAGGGCTCGGGACTGCATTGATCGTTTTTTTCTTTAGCTGCCTCTGTTCCAAAATAAGTGTCAACTTTAGTAGTAGTACAACTTTGTAATAAAGTTTGCACAAAGTTGAGAAACTTATTTTGGAACGGAGGGAGTACATATTTGCTATGATCTGTCAATCATTGAGATGCAATAGCATGCATGTTAGTCTCCTTTGTATTTGATGAAATGTTGCAATGGGCAACCTTGGACGCAAGATACATGTAACAGAAGCTGGAAGCTTCATAGCATTGTATAAATTTAACTCGCTGATAAATTACAGTACGTACTATACTAGTACTTCCTCCGTTCCTAAATATAAGTCTTTGTAGAGATTTCACCATGAACCACATGCGGAGGTATATAGATGCATTTTAAGTGTAGATTCATTCATTTTGTTCCGTATGTAGTGGAATCCGTACAAAGACTTATATCTACTAGTAATAGCTAGCCCCCACTACTAGGAATTCTCTATCCTCTCCTTGAGCCACGTCATCAAAATTGATGTAGCCGTTAGATGAAGTAAATCAGTCCATAATAGCCGTCTGATCTTGACGTTGAGAGGCTCCACACTAAGCCACATGCAAGCATGCAGAAATACCGTGCCACATGCATGTGAGTGGGTTTTAAATCACATCAACATGTCTGCATGCAAGCATGCACCGGTAGCATGCATGTAAGTGAGCTTTTAAGTCCCATTAACATGTCAAAAAGAAAAATATAATCCCATTATGCAGTAGGAGTTGGCTGATCTTTTTTCCTTACGTGGGATGATCTAAATGATGATGAGAGTTTATTTAGTTTGGCTACCACATTTGTCATGCGGTTATAGAGTTTTTTTTCTATGAAATCAATAATTTAGCGCAGAGAGATATACTGCTATTCCGCACCAACGCGCTGGGACTCATCTAGTAATATTTAGGAACAGAGGGAGTACTATGTAAAGAGTTAGGTGTCGCATGGTGATAGTGTGAGGTGGGCCATGTAATCACTGAGCCTGCGTGTTCTCACTGCTCTTGCATGCCTCTGCTGTAAGAATGGAGAAATTGTAATCTAGTAGTAGTATACCTCCTTTCGCCGAAAGCGTGGGACATCCAGCAGTCCTACCACCTCAGTAATAAAGACCAATGAGCCGTCAAATCACGTAGACCCAGCAGTAAGTTGGACGGACGAAGCAATCATCACTCTCGCGCCACTGAGAGGTCGCGTCCGCTCTGCCCGGGCATGAATGCGGTACCGATTCTTTGGAGCGGCGCTGACCGTTTCGGGCGTGAAGTGCGCGCGGGCGATTGAGGGGCTTTGGGTGGGCCAGGCTGGTCAGGAGCGGGCGTGGCAGCTGTCGGCATGTCCCTACTGGACATGCCCGGAAACGAGAGGATGCACCGACTCTCACGGCTAAAATCGTACACTACACAACATCTCTCTGTAGGAGTAGGTCGATCTGTCGCTCTCTCTAACACACACATGGTGTTAAACACACACACACACCCACACACACACACGCACACACACGCACCTTGGTCTCGTTGCACCTTCTAATGTGACTTATTACACCTAGACGGAGGGAGTAGTAAGTATACGAGATATGGTGGCACACTGACTTAAGTCGAATACAAGTGCCCAAAATTTGTGTGCATGTTATAATAAGGATTCACTTAAAATAGTACGTGAGCGAACAGAGGGATCAATTGGACAGTGTTCCCGAGCAGTAGCGAGATGTGTGAGGTAAGATACACCGCTGGCGCTTTTAATTTTTCTTATTAATTTGTTTGTTTCACCCTCTGACTGGTGGGACCCAACGTACTACATGGAGAGAGGTAAGGTGACTAAGGCTGCATTATTTCTGCACCACTGTGGATAGTCTTACCACCAAAGCCACATGACACGATTATGATTGAAATCCCAATGACTCCCACACACACAAAAAAACACGGCATGCTTGTCACACGAATGCAGGAATGTATAAAAGGTTATTTCCCTCTCGTTGAACATAACGGGAGGGTTGTGTAGCTGGTTAGCCTGTTCGCTCATCAAACTTGAGGTCTCGGGTTCGATAACTACACTTGAGCATAATTTGTGCCAGGAGGATTCTTTGACTGGTCAAAATGTTTTCTAGGGTTTGCACGCTTCACACTCTCTCTCCAGTATATATATACACGCTGGAGCCTCAGCGCTTGTAGTTGCTCTCTTCACACTCTCTCGCCCTCTCCCGCTAGAGCCTCAGCGCTTGTAATTGCTCTCTTCACACTCTCTCTCCCTCTCCAGATCTAAACAAGACTTCGTTGGCCTCTCTCTCCCCTCACTGCTGCTCAAAGAGCCGACATGATCCGTCCGCCGGGAAGGGAAGGAGGCTTAACGTTGTCGCCGTTGGCGAGGGACTACCGGCGCAGCTGTTTACTTTCCACCCAGCGGCGGCGCCGGAGGGCCTCCGACCCCTTCTTCTTCGCCGCCGTCCCGTCGCCCACCGAACCGCGCCCCAAGAACCTTAAGGTATAATTTACTTAGTCCACATGCATTGCTCTAGCTGCATGTATACCATGAATCTAGGACGTGGTTCAAAGAGGAAAGGAGTGGGGGAAAGTAGTGGGAAAAGTTGTACATAGCATGAATCTAGGACGTGGTTCAAAGAGGAAATGAAGGGGGAAAGTTGTATAGCATTAATCTAGGACGTGGTTCAAAGAGGAAAGGAATGGGGGAAAGTAGTGGGGAAAGTTGTATCGCATAAATCTAGGACGTGGTTCAAAGAGGAAAGGAAGGGGCGAAAGTACTAGTTCAAAAAGGAAAGGAATGGACAAGGCTGTAGAGTTTGAGCAGGACTAGATTTGCTGTGCTCACATAGGGAAAGGCGTCTAAAGATAACAAAACTGGGACCAACACAAATATGCTCCTTGGTTGATTGTTCTTTGTTGCAACGGACTGTGCATGACCACAGTACATCGGTAGATGCACATGGTGCTGGTGCGTCCACTGTCCCGTGCAACTCATTAGCTGTTGTTAATCTAAGGCCCTGTTTGGTTAAAAACTTCCTAGTCCGTACCTGCTGGGTTCCAGGGACTAAACATGGACTAGAGGTTATTAAATGACATGCTAAAAGACCATGTTACCCCTAGTAATGAACTAATAGAGACAAGGTGCGATGCGTGGCAGGGGCAACTGTTGGAAAAAGTCCCAAAAAGACTCCCTCGGGGTCTTCTTTCTTTAGTCCCAAATGCCCACTTTTAGTACCTAAAAGTCCCTCCTCTTTGGTTTAGATGGGACTGACACAAAGTTTTTTAGTCCCTACACCAAAATGTCCCTGTAAACAAACACCCTCTAATAATGCCACTGGAAAATTGATGCAATGCCACAGTTAAAAGCAAATTACATGTTTAACGAATTTTATTATTAATATAATCTCTATGTTAATATTAATCAATGCCATCGTTTGAGAAATGCTACTGTCTTGCTTTCTTTCCCATTTAGATAAGGTAGATGCTTCTTTTTGTTGGCTTCTGTGTCATCCACCGTTATTGACCACTAATTGTTTCCTTTGCACCTCTGTGCAAACGGGGTTATCTGCTTCACCTCGTTGCCATTGTGACCTTTTGTTGCACTACACAAAACACTTTTGTTTTAAGAGTGTTTTGTCTAGTTCAACCAAAATGTCACACCGACAACGTTGCTTGATTGCTTGATCTTAGTGGAACTACACAAGAGGAGATCTTACTTCCTATCCGTTAAGGCGAATTTGGTTCAGATCTTCTTCTTGTGAGTTGTTTGAATTCCGCATCATGAGAGGTCAGTACTGGCCTTCTTTCACATGATTCTGCAGTGTGCATTCATATGTTGTGCTACTTGTACAATAATGTTGCTTGATTTTAGTGAACTGCACAAATGGAGACAAGACTTCCAATCTGTATGTGCACCGTAATATCCCATTGAGGTAAGATAAGGATATTTCACAACTGCTGGCCTATATTTTTCCACTTTCATCAGAAAATTAAGTTTAGTACTATACTTGTGATCCCTAATTGACATGCCAAAAAATCTTACATTGAAGGCGAAGCTTGTTTGTTATTGAACCAAGTGATGAAGGGGAAGAACAAGGGGAAGAAAAACAAAAATCAACTCCCGGTGCTGTAATGAAGCACTGGAACTGTGATGAGACAAGTAATGATATAGTTTTGCATCTTAATTTATTGCTATGGCTGGAACGAGCAATTGTTTTGCCACTGATTTGATGCCACTCTTAATGTAATATGTAATTATATCTACTTGTGCAAATAGGGATCTTCTTTGAAGATACCATATATTTTAGTGGAACTGCACAAGAAGATGGTGGAAACATTAAACTAATCGAGGAGTATATAGTAAGCATGGCCACCACCGTACATAGCAACAGATGGTTCTGGAGAATTGCTTCATTTGTATGCTCTACACAATAAGCCTCCTGACAAAGGTTGGTACTCGCCCACTAATTTCATCCATATGATTGAGCTTTGTCATCTCTATTGGTGTTGTGCTACTGTTTAGATACTGTCATGAAAAAGTGGTATTGTCCTTGAGAAGTGCTTCATCTGTGATGTTTTAAATATTTCCTTTCCTTTTTTTCGAGCAAACAGTGATGCTAGCATTTAGTAGTCCTCCTGTCTTTGCACAACAGGATCATCTTCCTCCGAAGAAGAATATGGAGTATGTGAAGTGACTAGTTCCGATTATGCCAGGATGAAGAAGCCCTGTCTATCTTATCATCAGAAGGAGCAGTTGAAGGATGGTTACATCACTCCCCACAAGACCAAACTAACTTCAGCTCAGAAGGACTGACAAAATCTCCATTTTTTGCTGTGACAAATGTCCGAACTGATGGCAAACCCTTCCCATTCCACAATCGTAGGCATTTGATATTTTGGAATGGGACAACCTTGTCAAATTTTGCTCATTGATTTCAGCAAGACATGCGTTTGATATTTTTGAATGGACGCCCTTTGCTGTCAGCAGCGTCGATCAATTTTTTTCTTTATTCTTTAGTTGTGAAGTAAATATTGCCTCTGACATGTGAGTCGCTGAGATGCATAATCATCGATTGTTTTGAATGTTCTCTATGAATTGCCAGGCCCGTGTGTTTGATTGCAATTTACAAAAACGCTAAAAAGCTGCTCAAACTCTTTGTACTCCTTTTGTTCCTTTTTACTTCACACATTGTGAAAGTGCATACTTTTTTGTATAAGATTGGTCAAAGTAGAGATACTTTGACTGCATACAAAACTTGTATGCAGACTAGAAAGGACCGGAGGGAGTACATGTGAAACTGCTGCAAACAAGGTGATCACCCTGGGAATAATGCTAGTACGTATTGTTTTGCATGTTCATCCAATGCCAGTGATACAGGAATTCGAACTAATCGAAATAAATTCATTCATACACGGTCGGATTTCACATAAACACGCTAGATTTCATTACATTTCATACATTATTCAACTAAAAAGGGGTGCGCTGGAGGTATAATTAATTAACCGAAGCTACCCACCTGTGTCCTGCTGAGACGAACAGAAGCTTCAGTGACTTAACTGCAGGTGCAGTTGCGTAACTGACATGTGGCCTGTTGGGCCCACGTGTCAGTCAACCAACTGCACCGCCAATTAAGTAGAAGCAGCATTATTCTCCAGCAGAACTCCTCGAGTCCACGTCGCCGCCAAGAAGCTAACCGACCGTCAATGGTCAACCCGCCTAGCTTGGCTTCAACAGGAGGGTAGCAGCGGTGGCCTTACTTGGACCCGAGCAGCGGCGACCTACCATGTTCTACTCTTCCTCGTTTTCTGTGTGGCGCGGCCTCGTTGGCAGCGGGGCGGGGCCTCGGCGGAGCCGGCGATGTCCTCTGTCTCGTTGCCGGCGGGCAGCGCCTCAGCGGAGCGGTGGAAATCCTCCCCCGCGTTGCCGGCAGGGTGAGGCCTCGGCTGAGCCGGCGATGTCCTCTGCCTCGTTGTTGGTGGGGCGGGGCCTCGGCGGAGCCGACGGTGTACTCTACCTCATTGTTGGCGCCGCGGGGCCTCGATGGAGCAGGGCCTCATCGACGCCAACGGAGCGGGGACTCGTCGGAGCCGGCATTGTCCTCTGCCTCGTCCTCGGTCTCGCCAAACAGCGCCTCGCCCGCTTCATCGCCCTCTTTGCTAGCCTCTTTGTAGGCGGTCGCAGCCTCCGCCACCCGCATGCGGTACCGCCAGCGCTCGAGGTGGCCCTTGCGGGCGGAGCGGTACGAGTCGAGAAGCGCCCCCTGCTCCGCCCGCTCCGCGACGATCTGCTCCTCCGCCTGCAGGTGCTCCTGGAGGAGATGCTGGTTGTAGGCAGCGTCGGCCTGCGCCTCCCGGAACTGCTCCTGACACATCTACCTCACACTGTCCATATATTGGGAACGGGCCTCGCCGATGGTCATGGTGCAATGCACCCGCGAGGATGGCGCAGAGGAGGGGGTTGGCACCGGATCATTGACTACCATGTTCTCCATTGGGACGTCGTCATCCTCCGGCTGCCTGCCGGCCAGCCGGTCGGCAGTAATGGCTGCCATCTCCTTGTGGTCAGTCGTCCGCCCGTCCTGAAGAGCGCTGGAGCGCGAGGAAGCCATGGTGGGCAGTAGTGGTGTGGACAGGAGAAAGGGAACGGATGCGGATGACTGCGACTATGGCCGGCGCAGCAGTTTATATAGCAATGGTGGGCGGGCGGAGGGACGGACGTGTGGCACCGGAGTAGCCGCCTCGGCAACCGCGTATCATTAATGTGGACGGCAGATGGATGGACGGACGACACTTGTGTCGTTTGAAGGTGGAGAAATCGCTTGCATCGGGAAGCGGGGCGGGCGGCGCTGACTGTTTCGGGCGGAAAGCGCGCATGGGCGAGGATATGACTTTACTTGGAGAGGATGACAATGGGGACCCACCAGGTCCATAGCCTCACGTACACAAGTGCCTCCTTATTATATATATATGTATAAAACTATACTCCCTCCATCTAGGTGAATAAGTCGTATTAGAAGGTGCATCACGACTTAGGTGCAAGCAGATTGGTGGAAAAGAAGAATATTTCTCTCTTCTAAACACAACATTTAATCACAGCAGTTAAGAGGATGCCTTATTAGCTACCCATGCAGGCCATCGTAATTCATAGCATGCAAAGCGCTTTTATTTCTTGCCTAATAACCGCATGGACATGCTGCATGCATTGGTCCTTGCCCGAGCAAAAAAAAGGGAGGAAAGGGGTTTCCACGGGAGACAACGAGGCAGAGGTGGAAGCGCTTGCTAGAGTAATTTATTTTGCTTCCCCCTGGTTTCCTGACATCACGGTCCCACACCATTGTCAACCTATGTAGTAGTCAATAAACGAGAGAATTGCACAAGAAGCGGTCGACAGCTGGGACCAAGCAGCTCGAGCAGTATTTGTGTTTTTGAGGTGTGAGCACTGCAGAGTTTTTCGATGTTTAGCCCAGATATTAATTTTTCTCCTTTGAACAACAACGAAAACATTGCTGCAGGTATTAACTGGGCGGGCTGTGGCCCGTCTAACCCAGGCCAGATATCCAACCCAGATATTATTTTTTTTCAAGTTGAAAATGGCTAGCCCAGCTATACTTTTTTTAGGAATACCCAGGCAAGGTCAAGTTGTTATTCTCCGCCCCGCTGGGCTGCAAATCTTTCCTAGGAGGGATGCATTAGGCTTAACAAGAAAATGGGCTTTAAGAAATAATAAATGGGATGTAATTATAAAAAACTGGGTAGTAACTATAAAAAATGCACCAAACACGTGATTACTTTATAAAATATTATTTTTGGATATTGAAAATTTTAATTTTATTAATTGTTGCGAGCGCAATGTTTCGTTGGATTTTTACGTAATATAAATTTATATTGAAATTGTATTTAATCTGACTAGAAATTCCGGGATAAAAATATTTCGGATCCCATCAAAATGTGGGAAATTTTATTGAATTCTGTTTTGAACGGTTGGTTGAAATGGGCTGTACTTTTAACAAACTGTAAATGGGATGTAGTAAATTCCATTAGAATTCAAAAATGTGCTACACATTCTTACAAATCTCAAATGGGCTCTAAGTTCTCTGCCACACACTTCTGGCCTTACTAAGTTGACGCGTCCCCTAAAAAACAGAGTTGACGCGTATGCAAGGCTTTGTCAACTTATAGTCAACACACGGTTCTAGCAGCAGTGGTCGTTGGATGTCCATCCAACGGATGCCGTGCTTCTTCTTAAATCTCGGATATTCTAGCTTCACCCGCCCAAAAAATGATTCCTCCCCTGACATCTAGGGTGCACCGTTTCGGAAGCTGACCTGTGGGCCTACTAAGTTGACGTACCAAGGGCTTTGTCAACTTAGTCAATGTAAACGATTATAGCTGCAGTGGCCGTACGATGTCCATCCAACGACCGTAGTGCTTCTTCAACCTCTGGTCTTCTTGCTCTAGCCGCCCAAAGCAGCGCCGGTCGTGCCGCCTACTCCTGCCTCCCGTGGCCGGCTGTGCTGCCGCGGAGGCCTCACCGCCCCTACTATTGCCACCGCTGGCCAGGCCCTGCAGCGACGGCAGCCTCACACTGCAGCCGAACGAGTGAACCCTCATACTCCTCTCCGCGTGGGCATCCACTGCCGCGTCTTCACCGGCTCCGCGTCGTCCCCTTCCTAGGCCTCGCCGTCGTCCACCGCCCTGGTGCTCTCGGCGCGGCGTGGTCAACATGGTCAAGGAACGACTTCCATCGGACATGGACTGTATGTGAAGAGGTTGACAGCTGGGTCCATGACGGCTGCAAGGAAGTGCCTCCTTATTACGTAGAAAATAATGATTCCTCCACCTGACAACAGGGACCCACCGGACGGGCCACCAGTATTTTGTGAAAAAAATCGTTTCCCCCTGACTGCTGGGACCCACCGGACGGGCCACCGTATTTCGCACAAAAAATGTTCCCCCCACTGTCAGCTCGGACCCACCGGAAGTGCCTCCTTATTACGCACAAAAAAATGAATACTCCCCCGGCTAGCTGGGACCCACCTTGCTGGGAGGCTGACTTGTGGGCCTACTAAGTTGACGGGGACGAAGGGCTTTGTCAACTTAGTCAATATGAACGATTCTAGCTCCAGTGACCATACAATGTCCATCCAACGGCCGTAGTGCTTCTTAAACCTCTGGTCTTCTTGTTCCAGCTGCCCAAAGCAGCGCCGGTCATGCCGCATGCTCCTGCCTCCCGTGGCCGGCTGTGCTTCCGCAGAGGCCTCACCGCCCCTACTATTCCCACCGCTGGCTAGGCCCTGCAGCAACGGCAGCCTCACACCGCAGCCGAACCAATGAACCCTCGTAGTCCTCTCCGCGCGGGCTTCCACTGCCATGTCGTCCCCTTCCTAGGCCTCCCCGTCGTCCACCGCCGTAGCACTCTCCGCGCGGCGTGGTCAACGTGGTCAAGGAATGACTTCCATCGGAAGAGTACTGTACGTGGACAGGCTGACAGCTGGGTCCATGGCCATAGCCCAGTTTTTTTTGTGATTTGCCAAGTAAGTCGCTTTGTCAGGACTGTTGGGCTGCAAATCTTTCAAGACGAGGAGAGCTTTCATTCGGCTGGCCGAGAAAATGGCCCATCAGTAATGAGAAATGGGTTGTACATTTTTAAAACACATCAAACCAGCAATTAGTTTCAAATATCTTTTTTTTTTCATTTCAAGATTTTAAATTACATTAATTTTTATGCGTGGAGAGTTTGTTGGATTTTATATTGATATACATTTATTTTTAAAATCAGTTTGAATGTGAGTCAAAATTTCAGGATTAAAAACAGTTCGGACCGCACCGAAATATGCAAAATTTCGTATAATTTTTTAACCATTGCCACAATATGGGCTGTAATGCTAACAAAAAGAATATGGGCTCCAAAAAAAACCTTAAGAATTAGCAAATGGGCTGTAAATTATTAGAAATAATGGCAGATGGGTTGTATGCTATTTTCCACAGATTTGTGGCTTTCCTAAAAAAAGGTTGACGCACAAGCACTGACTGTTGGATGTCCATCCAACGGCCGTCGTGCTTCTTCAATCTCTGCTCTTCCTGCTCTAGCCACTCAAACAAGCGCCAGCGGGACTGCCTGCTCCCTCCTCCTCATGGCCGGCTGTGCTGCCGCGCAGGCCTCATTGCCTGACCGTACTCCCATCGCTGGCCTAGCCATCCCACTACTCACCCACACCTGCTGTTATTCTCCGGCGACGGCAGACGAACAAGTAAACCCTCGTACAGTCATACTCCCCTCCGCGTGGGAAACAACTATCGAGTCTTCCCTGCCTCCATGTCGTCCCCTTCCTAGGCCTTGCCGTCGTCCACCGGCCTAGTGCTCTCGGTGCGGCGCGGTCAACGTGGTCAAGGAACAACTTCCGTCGGACGTGGACTGTACGTGGAGAGGCTGACAGCTGGGTCCACGGCCACAGCAAGGAAGTGCCTCCTTATTACGCGGAAAATAATGATTCCTCCACCTGACAGCTGGGACCCACCGGACGGGCCACTGTATTTTGCGAAAAAAAATGTTTCCCCCTGACTGCTGGGACCCACCAGCTACATCTTCGCACGCAAGGAAGTGCGTCCGGGTAAAAAAAATGATTCGCCCCCTGACTGCTGGGACCCACCAGCTACATCTTCGCAGGAAAGGAAGTGCCTGACAGTCGGGACCCACCTGGTCGAAGCGTATGTAGAATTGTCATTCTGGTCGCGAACGTGTGCGTACATACTGGTCGATGTAGAGGCGCGCACGTGTCGTAGTAGAGGCGCGCACATAGCATGTACACGTACGTACAACGTCTAGGGTGCAAGAAAGAAAATACGGCCACGTATGTGTACATATGGGCGGGGTCTCGAACGCCTACTCGCGCATACGTACAGCCAGGGCTCGTGTACATGGCTGGGCCGGAACGGAGAAACAGTGTCGTTGTTGTGTTCATGGGGAGGCAACGGAATGCGTCGTGTTCATGGGGAGGCAACGGAATGCGTCGTGTTCATGGGGAGGCAACGGAATACGTCGTGTTCAACCGGGAGGCAACGGAACGCGTGGGAGCCAACCGGCTGGGTCGGAACAGAATGTGTGGTCGTGTTCATCAGGAGGGCTTGGACGGAACAGGCGATGGAAACGAGGCCTGGTGTGCCGCAAAATGGAGGAAACGGCCTTGTGTTCGACCAGACACATTCGAAACAGGATCCTGTTCATCAGGAGGGGTCTGGCATACCGCAGAACGGAGGAAATGGACCTCCTATGGTCGAAACGGGGGTCTTGTTGATAGGGAGGGGTGTGGCGTACCGCAAAACGGATGAAACGGACTTGAGTTGGAGCGCTACGGTCGAAACGGGGGTCCTGTTCATCGGGAGTGGTGTGGCGTACCGCAAAACGGGACTCCACGAGATACTATTCATCTCCACCGTCGACCCCCTCCAGCCTCCACGAGCTACTGTTCATCCACCGTCGACCTCCTCCAGCCTCCACCTGTGACTGTTCATCCACGGGCTCCTGTTCATCCAGCCTCCACCACGCTACTCCACTGGCTACTGTTCAACCAGCCCTCTCCACGGGCTCCTATTCAACCACCCCTCCACGGGCTACTGTTCATCCTGCCCTCCACCATCTACTGTTCATTCTGCCATCCACAGGGTGGTCCTGTTCATCCAACCCTCCACGGGGTCCTGTTCATCCAGAGGTAACACCACGGGGTCCTGTTCATCCACCCCCACCGGGAACTGTTCATCCAACCCCCCCCCCCAACGCTCACTGTTCATCCAGAGGAAGCATCGATCGGCTTCAGTTAGCAGC
>NC_041386.1:283610655-283616855 GCF_002162155.2 Triticum dicoccoides
TCATCCACCCCCACCGGGAACTGTTCATCCAACCCCCCCCCCAACGCTCACTGTTCATCCAGAGGAAGCATCGATCGGCTTCAGTTAGCAGCAGTAGCGAAGGAATCGCTCGATCGGGTTCAGTTAACAGCCATTGATCGATCGCTCGGGTTCAGTAACGCGTAGCCTGCAGTGCAATCGCTTGGGTTCAGTTAGAGCCCAACGCCTCGCTCGGGTTCAGTTAGAGCCAACGCCTCACACACACGCGCGTACGTGTACGAGAGAAACGCGCATCGCTCGGCCCCCAACCTCCCACCGTAACCGGGAACTCCCCGAAATTTTCCTCGCCCTCGCTTCTACCATGGTTTTTTCCGTCATGGACGGCCCAAAGAATGTCATGCAGCTGCATCTCCGGCCCGCCCAGGACGAAAAGCCCATTTTCTGTCATGATTTTTTGTCATAGAAGTAGGAGCCCACCACATCTATGATGATACCGGGTTTTGTCACAATTATCGTCATAGAAGTGTCATATGTATGACATAATTTTTTTTGTTCGGCCCAAAATGTCACGGATGTGTATTTTTTTGTAGTGGGTATACCGGGATGTGCAATGACTCATGAGTGACATGTATGAAAGAATTATGAATGGTGGCTTTGCCACAAATACGATGTCAACTACATGATCATGCAAGGCAATATGACAATGATGATGCGTGTCATAATAAATAGAACAGTGGAAAGTTGCATGGCAATATATCTCGGAATGGCTATGGAAATGCCATAATAGGCAGGTATGGTGGATGTTTTGAGGAAGATATAAGGAGGTTTATGTGTGATAGAGCGTATCGTATCACGGGGTTTGGATGCACTGGCGAAGTTTGCACCATCTCTCAAGGTGAGAAAGGGCAATGCACAGTACCGAAGAGTCTAGCAATGATGGAAGGGTGAGAGTGCGTATAATCCATGGAATCAACATTAGTCATAAAGAACTCACATACTTATTGCAAAAATCTAGAAGTCATCAAAAACCAAGTATTACACACATGCTCCTAGGGGGATAGATTGGTAGGAAAAGACCATCGCTCGTCCCCGACCGCCACTCATAAGGAAGACAATCAAATAACACCTCATGTGTCAAATTTGTTACACAATGTTTACCATACGTGCATGCTACGGGACTTGCAAACTTCATCACAAGTATGTCTCAAATTCACAACTACTCAACTAGCACAACTTTGATATCACAATCTCCATATCTCAAACAATCATCAAGTATCAAACTTTTCTTAGTATTCAATGCACTTATATGAAAGCTTATTATTATGCCTAAAAGAAAATTGCCATGTTGTTCTAAAGACTCTCAAAATAATATAAGTGAAGCATGAGAGTTCATCTATTTCTTCAAAATAAAACCACTGTCGTGCTCTAAAAAGATATAAGTGAAGCACTAGAGCAAACGACAAACTACTCCAAAAGATATAAGCAAAGATCAATGAGTAGTCGAATAATTATGCAACTATGTGAAGACTCTCTAACATTTAAGAATTTCAAATCTTGGTATTTTATTCAAACAGCAAGCAAAACAAAAGAAAATAAAATGACGCTCCAAGCAAAACACATATCATGTGGTGAATAAAAATATAGCTCCAAGTAAAGTTACCGATGAACGAAGACGAAAGAGGGGATGCCTTCCGGGGCATACCCAAGCTTAGGCTCTTGGTTGTCCTTTAATATTACCTTGGTGTGCCTTGGGCATCCCCAAGCTTAGGCTCTTGCCACTCCTTGTTCCATAGTCCATCGAATCTTTACCCAAAACTTGAAAACTTCACAACACAAAACTTAACAGAAAACTCGTAAGCTCCGTTAGTATAAAAAAATAAATCACCATGTAGGTAATGTTGTGAACTCAATATAAATTCATATTGGTGTAATATATCCTGTATTCCAACTTATCTATGGTTCATACCCTCTGATACTACTCATAAATTCATCAAAATAAGCAAACAACACATAGAAAACAGAATCTGTCAAAAACAGAACAGTCTGTAGTAATCTGGATCAAATGTATACTTCTGGAACCCCAAGAATTCTAAAATAAATTTCGGGACGTGAGTAATTTATCTATTAATCATCTTCAAAAAGAATCAACTAAGTATCACTCTCCAGTAAAACATAGCAGCAAATCTCGTGAGCGCTAAAGTTTCTGTTTTTTACAGCAAGATCGCAAAGACTTTCCCCAAGTCTTCCCAAAGGTTCTACTTGGCACAAAAACTAATTAAAACATAAAAACTCAATCATAACAGAGGCTAGATAAATTATTTATTACTAAACAGGAACAAAAATCAAGGAACAAAAAAAAATTGGGTTGCCTCCCAACAAGCGCTATCGTTTAACGCCCCTAGCTAGGTATGATGATTTCAATGATGCTCACGTAAAAGATAAGAATTGAAACATAAAGAGAGCATCATGAAGAATATGATGAGCACCTTTAAGTCTAACCCACTTCCTATGCATATGGATTTTTTGAGCAAACCACTTGTGGGAACAAGAATCAACTTGCATAGGAGGGTAAAGCAAGCAAAACTTCAAAACTTTAAGCGCGTAGAGAGGAAACTTGATATTATTGCAATTCCTACAAGCATATATTCCTCCCTCATAATAATTTTCAGTAGGATCATGAATAAATTCAACAATATAACCATCACATAAAGCATTCTTTTCATGATCTACAAGCATAGAAAATTTACTACTCTCCACATAGGCAAAATTCTTCTCATTCGCAATAGTGGGAGTATCATAAGAAACTCGAATACTACAAATTGTTTCCACATTAAAAGAGTAATATTCAGGAAAAGGGTAATCATAATCATAAAAGGTTTCAATATAATCATCACTACTTTCTATAGCGTATGTTTCATCACAATAATCATCATAAGTAGCAACTTTGTTCTCATCATAATCAATTGAAACCTCTTCCAAGATAGTGGAATCACCACTAAATAAAGTCATGACCTCTCCAAATCCACTTTCATAATTATCACAATAAGATTCAACATCCTCCAAAATAGTGGGATCATTACTTCCTAAAGTAGACACTCTTCCAAACCCACTTTCATCAATATAATCATCATAAGTAGGAGGCATGCTATCATCATAATAAATTTGCATATCAAAACTAGGGAGACTACAAATATCATCTTCATTAAACATAGCATCCCCAAGCTTGGGACAAACATTAATTGCAGCAAATATATTTTCAAACTTGTCATTCTCATCAAACATAGCATCCCCAAGATTGGGCCTTTTCATATCATAAGCATAATCACTATCATCATTAATAGTATGGATATAGCACCAATAGTATAACAATTATCATCATCACAATGAGTAATAGGAGCAACATCATTTGGGAGGGATACCTTTTCACCTTTTCTTCTCCATCTTTTCTTTTTCTTCTTCACATCATGTGTGGGTTTAATCCTCTTTTTGGAGCTCCTTATTAATGAGATTGGTGAATAGAAGGCTCCTCCTCGTTACCTCATTCATCATAAGAAATAATAGGAGAATATTGGGAAATCTCTTCCCTTTGATTAGTATTCTCTTCATCTTCTATTTGTTTTGTTGTCTTTATGTAATTGGCAATATAAGGATTTTCAATGCAACTCACCGCACAATACACATAAATTTCCTCTAGATCAAAATCAAGAAATCTATCAAGATTAAATTTTGGAATACCCTCAGTTATACGTATCATTTCTTCATACCCCAAAAGAAGACTAAGCTCCTTATGGTGCTCAAGGGTAATCAAGTTATCACAATTTTTGGACACAATTCGATCATGAAACAAATAGCATTGGAGCTTTAAATGACCATGTTCATTGCAAATTTCACAAGGATGGCGATGAATATTGAATCTTTGAGCACAATCATCTAGCCTTTCTTGCAACCATTTAGTTTCCAAATACTTATGCCTCTTGCAAAATCTATCTTCTCTATTTGGTGTGTGCTTCCAAGCCTATGTATTCCACAAAAGTTGACATGCTTATAAGAGACAGTTTCATCATGACTAGTGCAATCATCATTAGTACTATGGATATTCAAAGAGTTCATACTAATAACATTGCAATCATGCTCATCATTCAAAGATTTAGTGCCAAACATTCTAATGCATTCTTCTTCTAACACTTTGCCACAATTATCGAAATCCTTATTTTCATGAAAGGCATTAAAAAGATGAAGCATATGAGGTACCCTTAATTCCATTTTTTTGTAGTTTTCTTTTATAAACTAAACTAATAATAAAACAAAAAACAAAAAGATTCGATTGCAAGATCTAAAAATATACCTTAAAGCGCTAACCTCCCCGGCAACGGCGCCAGAAAAGAGCTTGATGTCTACTACACAACCTTCTTCGTGTAGACGTTGTTGGGCCTCCAAGTGCAGAGGTTTGTAGGACAGTAGCAAATTTCCCTCAAGTGGATGACCTAAGGTTTATCAATCCGTGGGAGGCGTAGGATGAAGATGGTCTCTCTCAAGCAACCCTGCAACCAAATAACAAAGAGTCTCTTGTGTCCCCAACACACCCAATACAATGGTAAATTGTATAGGTGCACTAGTTCGGCGAAGAGATGGTGATACAAGTGCAATACGGATAGTAGATAAAGGTTTTTGTAATCTGAAAATATAAAAACAGCAAGGTAGCAAGTGGTAAAAGTGAGCACAAACGGTATTGCAATGCTAGGAAACAAGGCCTAGGGTTCATACTTTCACTAGTGCGAGTTCTCTCAACAATAATAACATAATTGGATCATTTAACTATCCCTCAACATGAAACAAAGAGTCACTGCAAAGTCACTAATAGCGGAGAACAAACGAAGAGATTATTGTAGGGTACGAAACCACCTCAAAGTTATCCTATCTGATCGATCTATTCAAGAGTCCGTAGTAAAATAACATGAAGCTATTCTTTCCGTTCAATCTATCATAGAGTTCATACTAGAATAACACCTTAAGACACAAATCAACCAAAACGCTAATGTCACCTGGATACTCCAATGTCACCTCAAGTATCCGTGGGTATGATTATATGATATGCACCACACAATCTCAGATTCATCTATTCAACCAACACAAAGAACTTCAAAGAGTGCCCCAAAGTTTCTATCGGAGATTCAAGACGAAAACGTGTGCCAACCCCGATGCATAAGTTCACGAGGTCACGGAACTCGCAAGTTGATCACAAAAACATACATCAAGTGGATCACGTGATATCCCATTGTCACCATAGATAAGCACATGCAAGACATACATCAAGTGTTCTCAAATCCTTAAAGACCCAATCTGATAAGACAACTTCAAAGGGAAAACTCAATTCATCACAAGAGAGTAGAGGGGGAGAAACATCATAAGATCCAACTATAATAGCAAAGCTCGCGATACATCAAGATCGTACCACCTCAAGAACACAAGAGAGAGAGAGAGATCAAACACATAGCTACTGGTACATACCCTCAGCCCCGAGGGTGAACTACTCCCTCCACGTCATGGAGAGCACCGGGATGATGAAGCTGGCCATCGGCGAGGGATTGTAACATCCCAAATTTTCAATTTGGAATGTTATCCAATAGATCATCATTGCATATCATATTTTATTGCATTTTGGTTGATCCCAGAAATTTGACACAACTCAAGGACCCTCGGAGAGAGTTGGGGATTTCGTTATTTTCATATTTGAGTTTTCTCAAATTTTGAAAATAGGATCATTTGATTTTATTTATTTTATCTTCAATTATTTCTACTATAAAAATTTTGAGGGAGCGAATAAAATGACTTTCCCAAAATAAAGAAATATTGAGGATTTAATAAAAAATCAAATAAGCTTTTATTTTGGTTTTATTTGCTATTTTATTTGAATTTAGAAAAAATTGCACGTTTTCAAAAACTGCATTTAGGGCCAAGAAAATGTTCATCCTGTTCTAAATATTTTATTTAGACGGTGAAAATTTGTTTTGGCATTTTTCGATTTTTATTTATTTCTTCAGAACTTTTTTAGTCACAGCGATATTGTTTTTTTTCAAAAGAGCCCCGCGCGCCGACTTGGCCGAAGGCCCAGCCGTCGTCGCCTCCCGCAAGACCGGATCGGGACCGGAGTCCCGATCGCCGCCGCCGCCGTGTCCGGGGAGGACACGCCTCCCGAGGCTGCCCCCTTCCCCAAGTTGACC
>NC_041386.1:283617184-283625342 GCF_002162155.2 Triticum dicoccoides
CCCACTGCCGCCCGGAGCCGCCGCCCCGCACCACCTGCCGCCGCCCGGAGCCCCACCGGAGCTTTGCCGGAGCCCGAGCCGAGGTAGCCGCCGCCGCCGGTTTTCTCAGAAAAACCGTTTCGGTTTTTTTAAGAAAACCCTAGTTTTGGTTTTTTATAGATCGGTTTTCCCCCGGTTTATTTATTTAGCGAGCGTTCGCTTGTTCGCTCGTTTTACCGAACGCGTTCATCGTTTAGTTCCAGTTAACGAACGTTCGTTCGTTAACCTGTTTGTCGTTTTTTCATTTTCTCAGATTAAATCCGCGATTTTTGTGATCGCGTTTCCTGATCCGATGTTCGTTTTAGTTTAACTTTTCGCTCGTTTATCGGAATCAGGCGATTCCAGCGCCTGGAGTTTCGTCTCAAAACCCTCTTTCCGTTTAACCAACTCAAAAAAGTTTTTGCCTAGATTAGCATACGGAGTTGTTTCTTTTGCCGTTTGTCTTTCGTTGCTTCGTTCGATTTGATTCTTTTTGCCAACCGGAGTTCTTAAGTTGAACTTTCTGGTTAGATCTTTTATTTGAATTTTACCTGTGCATTAGATGAGTACTTATTGTATGCTTGTTTGTTTGTAATAGAGAACCCGGAGTGCGCCGCTTGCTACTTCGAATCACTAGGTTTCACGGATCATCAGCAAGGCAAGTAACACTTTGATCATACTTCCTATTACCCAGTTTTTATTGCATTAGATCAACCCTCACACATTGCATGATTATGATCTAACTAAATTGTGGGTTGGGAAGTAGATGAGGTAGTACCTATTACCTGTTATTATCAAACCTTTGGGAGTTACTTCTATGTTTGCTTTTATGCCATGCTATGCTAGTAGACGTGGATTGGGTGAGTGAAATCCATGAAAAATGTGAGATTGATAATTTAATGGTTTATTTTAGGTGGCAACTTAAATACACATCTGGGTGGATTGAGGCACCTGGGTGTTCCAGCGATTGCCTGTTTTTCTTTTGGACCGCCACCCAGGCTCAAAGGGATCATGAGATTATTCATACTAGAAACTTCCGTGTGGAGCCACAAGCTACTATGGGCTCTAGCATAGTTGACTAAGTCGTGCGAACTCTTACAGGGGTAGACGAGTAGATGTAGGGGATGTAGGTGGTACGGTCTACCCGTTCGTAAGGTGCTAACACTTCTGAAAGACTATGTCTCGGTCATCCGTTTCTCAAACACCATGTAGTGCGAGAATCCTAACGGAGGAGATCAAGTCTTGTGGGGAAAAGTTCGCAAACCTCTGCAGAGTGTATAAACTAATCATGGTTAGCCGTGTCCCCGATTATGGACATCTTGAGTATCTAGTACTTGGATTATCATGTGAATCTCATCATGTTACTCTAAATAATTTTGTTGGGTTTTAATGATGATGTTTAATTGGGATTGAGAGCGTGTCTACACTCTCAGTGTTTAATAACTACCATGATAGTTAAATAAAATTTATTCCTTTGCAGTAGGGAAAAATTGGCTTTACGCAAAACTGTAACCATAGAGCTTTCCACCAGCCAAATATGCATATGGAATAGCGTTATTCTTTTTATTGCTCTCTATGTGTTACATTGCCATCATATTCCATGTGCTGACCCGTTTTCGGGCTGCAACGTTCATGTTGCAGACTTTTCAGACGACGAGTAAGGTACCTTTTAGGTCGTGGTTCTATACTCAGTGATGCCGTTGGAGTTGATGGACTCACTTATCTTCCAAGCCTTCCGCTACTATCGTTTTTAGATGGCCTTAAGCCATATTTATTGTAATAAGTTCTCTTTCAAGACACTCGATGTAATAAGTGTGTGATTGCTACTCTGTTATAAATCCCTCAAGTATTGTGTGGTGTCAGCATTACTGATCTAGGGATGACACCTGAGCACAGAGATTGGACCGTTTGAGGTTTGGTCGCTACAAGACGGTATCAAAGCACACGCTGACTGTAGGACACGACCACTAAGATAAAGCCCTAGATCACTACTCACTCTTCTCATTCTGACTCCTCATCTTTTCTTCTCTTTTAGGATGGCGGATGCAAGGAACAAGTTCACACAACCGGATGAAGATACACCCTTTGGACGTCACCTGAAGGAAGTCACTAAGTACCTGGACATCGGAGTACCAAGCCTCATTGGAACCTACAACGCCACATTACCTAAAGAGGAGCGCTGGATGATTCAAGTTCAAGTTCCAGGAAGGACGTTCATGCCAGTCACTGAGCCCATAGAGTTTTCCTTTGATGCACCAACCTAGAGTCTAGGAAAGAGCATGGCAGCTCACATCGCCATGGGACGCATTGGAGAAGTTTACCGCAATGATCTCAAGGATACTATCTACCAGATTTGTGGGCGCCGAGATGAGCACTGGGAAATGACCAGCACCAGGAAGGATAGATCAATTGCAGCTTTTATCCAGGAGTTAAACCAGCACATTCGACGTCAGGAGAACCAGATGTGCGCCGTCATGATAGATCTGAAGAAGGAAAGGACTAGAATCAAGGAACTGGAGGAAGAACTCAAGGCTACACGTGAAGATTATGAAGAGGAAATCGAAGTACTAGTGGAGAAGAATGACGATCTGATCAAGAAGATTGGAATATTTATGGGAGGCCCTACACCAGTAGAAGAAGACGAAGAACCCAAGGAGATTCGCCCGGAAGACTACATCATCATCGACGACACAGAGTCGGATCCAGATGATAGCGATGATGACTATGTTGATGAAGCTGGAGCAGATATCATGGAGTCTGCAACCGAAGAATATTTCTAGTAGACCACCCTATTTGTAGTAGTAGTCCACCATGTAAATATAGTAGTCCGAGCACTTCTGCGATAGTTAGACCGATTGTATGCCCTTGTTTGATTGAATGAAGTAAATTGTTTATTTTGCCTCATGTGCATATGGGTAGTGTTTTCTCTCTAGACCCCCTCTATTCTTAATCTCATCTTTTCTAAACCCATCAGATGCCTCCGAGACATGACCCCGGATTTACCTTCCCACCGGAGCTCACCCAGTTGATCTAGCAGTAGAACACGTTGATGCAGTTGCTAGTCCAAAACCAGAATCAAGGGAACAACAACAACAACCCACCACCACCACCACCACCTGTTGATCACTTAGCCCGTTTTCTTAGGCTGAATCCGCTGGTGTTTTCCAGTAGCACCGAGCCGATAGTTGCAGATGATTGGCTCCGCAATACAGCAAGGGAGTTGGCCACGGCAGGATGCATAGATGCGGAAATGGTGAAGTTTGCCGCACATCAGCTTGAAGGACCCGCAACATCATGGTGGGAGAATTTCATAGCCACTTTCCCTGTTGACACTGTCACATGGGACCAGTTCCAGCAGGCTTTCCATACTGCCCATGTTTCAGCATGAGCTATGGCCATGAAGAAGCGAGAGTTTCGCAACTTGCGCCAAGGAGGACAGACAGTTGGCCAGTATGTGGAGGATTTTAGTAAGCTAGCACGTTATGCCCCAGATGACGTCGCTACGGATGCAGCTAAGTAGGAGAAGTTTCTGGAAGGACTAAATGATGAGTTGAGCATGCAGTTGATGGTAGCAACCTTCAATAACTACCAGGAGTTGGTAGACCGTGCTCTCATGATTGAAGGGAAGCAGCAGCAGATTGAGAACCGCAAGAGGAAGTATGGACAAGGGAAGTACAATTCTGGAGCTCAGCAGAAACCATGTTTTACACCTAGACCGGGAGGACATTTTCAGCATACCCATGGAGGAGGTAGCTCACACAATCACAATGGCCCGAAGAATGGTAATGGGAATGGAGGAAGCAACAGCCAGAACCGTACCAACCCATCAACCCCAGCCAAGAGAGACCTGAGCCAAGTCACTTGCTTTAAGTGCCAGAAGACCGGACATTATGCCAATGAATGTCCTGAATCCCAGAATGGAAATGGAAATGGAAGCTCTGGGAAGAAGTTGAACCCTTTCAACAGGGGACAGGTGAACCACGTAAATGTGGAGGAGGTTGAAGCCCAGCCCGATGCAGTAATAGGTAAGTTTTTGGTTAAGTCATTTACTGCACTCGTTCTTTTTGATACTGGTGCATCGCATTCATACATATCAAGGGGATTTGTGGATAAGTATAAACTGCCAACCCAAGCCCTTAGGTCACCCATGTTAGTAACCTCACCTGGAGCAGAGTATATGGCTAGTCTATGGTGTGATCGGTTACCATTAAGGATTGGTAACTACGTATTTCCCTCAGACCTAATAGTCTTGGAGTCTCAAGGATTGGATGTGATATTAGGCATGGATTGGTTATCCAAGTATGAAGGGAACATTGAATGTGCCAGTAAGTCAATTTTGCTTACCACCCCAGAAGGGAGAAGGATCAAGTATGTATCCCGGCATGTGCCGAAAAGGACTCAAGTAAATTGCTTAACAGGAGTTGTGCGGGAGGAAGTACCAGTAGTGAAGGATTTCCGTGATGTATTTCCAGAGGAGTTGCCAGGCATGCCACCGGATAGAGATATTGAGTTTTTGATTGAGCTTTTGCCAGGCACAGGGCCAATATCTAAGAGACCATATAGAATGCCCGCAAAGGATTTGGTGGAGATTAAGAAGCAGATTAAGGAGTTATTGGATAAAGGATATATCCGCCCAAGTTCTTCGCCTTGGGGATCGCCAGTACTTCTAGTGGAGAAGAAGGATGGATCGTTAAGGATGGTTGTTGATTATCGAGGATTGAATGAAGTAACCATCAAGAACAAGTACCAACTACCAATGATCAATGATCTGTTTGATCGATTGCAAGGAGCTAAGGTATTTTCCAAAATCGATCTGCGATAAGGATACCATCAGTTGAAGATTCGAGAACAGGATATACCTAAGACGGCTTTTACCACTAGGTATGGGCTGTACGAGTATACCGTTATGTCATTTGGTCTGACTAACGCACCTGCATATTTTATGAACATGATGAACAAAGTGTTTATGGAGTTTTTGGATAAGTTTGTCGTAGTGTTCATTGATGATATCCTAGTTTACTCGAAGGATGAAGAGGAGCATAAGGAGCATTTGTGTTTGGTACTTGGTAAGCTCAGAGAACATCAGTTATATGCCAAGTTTAGCAAGTGTGAGTTTTGGTTGAAGGAAGTTGGATTCCTCGGACACATTATATCTGGAGAAGGTATAGCAGTAGATCCCACCAAGGTTGACACTGTGACAAATTGGGAAGCGCCAACAACAGTTGGAGAGATCCGGAGTTTTCTTGGACTTGCAGGATACTACCGGAGATTCATTGAAAATTTCTCGAAGATTGGGAAGCCTATGACGGAGTTGTTCAAGAAGGATACCAAGTTCATATGGACTGAGGAAAGTGAGGCTAGTTTCTAGGAGTTGAAGAAACGCTTGGTTACATCACCAGTGTTGATTTTTCCAGATCAGACCAAGGACTATGAGGTGTATTGCGACGCTTCACGTCGAGGACTTGGAGCAGTGCTTATGCAAGAAGGAGGAGTTGTCTCATATGCCATACGACAACTTAAGCCTCATGAGTTGAATTATGCTACACATGATTTGGAGTTAGCAGCCGTAGTGCATGCATTGAAGACTTGGAGACACTTTCTCATTGGAAACCATTGTGAAGTGTATACGGATCACAAGAGCTTGAAGTATATTTTCACGCAGAAGGAGTTGAATCTCAGACAAAAGAGATGGTTGGAACTCATCAAGGATTATGATATGAGATTGTATTATCACCCTGGAAAGGCTAACGTAGTAGCTGATGCGTTGAGCCATAAAAGTCATGTCAACACCTTAATGACGGGAGATTTACCAAGGGAGTTAGCCAAAAATCTTCGTGAGCTATGTTTGGAGATAGTTCCGAGAGGCTATGTAGCAGCAATGGAGATTCAGTCTACTTTGATGGATAAGATCAGAGAAGCTCAAAAGGCTGATAAGGAGATCGCTTCTATTAAGGAGAAAATAAGCAAAGGAAAAGCTAAAGGATTTCGTGAGGATGAGCACGATACTTTATGGTTTGAAGACCGTGTTTATGTGCCCAACGACCCGGAGATCAGGAAGTTGATTCTGCAAGAGGCCCATGATTCACCATATTCGATTCAGCCAGGAAATACCAAGATGTATTTGGATTTGAAGGATATTTTCTGGTGAACCGGAATGAAGAAGGATATTGCAGAGTATGTAGCAGTTTGTGATGTATGTCAGAGAGTAAAGGAGAGCATCAGAAGCCAGCAGGATTGCTACAGCCATTGTCGATACCTGAATGGAAGTGGGATAAGCTAGGCATGGATTTTATTACAGTATTGCCCAGGACTCGTTCAGGCTATGACTCGATTTGGGTTGTAGTCGATCGTTTGTCAAAGGTAGCTCATTTTATTCCAGTGAAGACTACCTATACTAGTGCCAAGTTGGCAAAGATATACATGACCAAAATCATATGTCTGCATGGAGTTCCAAGGAGCATTGTATCAGATAGAGGAACCCAATTTACCTCAAAGTTCTGGAATCAGTTACACGAAACTTTGGGTACCAGGCTAGAATTCAATACATCTTTCCATCCACAGATAGATGGACAGACCAAGAGAGTCAATCAGATTTTGGAGGATATGCTGAGATCTTGTGCGCTAGATTATGGATCTAGCTGGGACGAGAATTTTCCATACGCAGAGTTCTCCTATAACAACAGTTATCAATCCAGTTTGAAGATGGCCCCTTTTGAAGCCTTGTACGGAAGGAGGTGCAGGACCCCGTTGTCGTGGGATGAAGTTGGAGACCGTCAGTTGTTTGGACCAAATCTGATTAAGGAGTCTGAACATAAAGTAAAATTGATTTGCGATAGGCTCAAGGTAGCCCAGTCCAGGCAGAATAGGTATGTAGATTCAAAACGCAAGGAGACAGTTTACGAAGTCGGAGACCGAGTTTATCTTCGAGTATCTCCACTTCGAGGAGTTAAGCGCTTTGGAGTTAAGGGAAAGTTAGCGCCACGTTTTGTAGGCCCATACAAAGTTTTGGAGCGTATGGGAGAAGTAGCCTACAAGTTGGAGTTACCCGAAGGATTATCAGGAGTTCACGACGTGTTCCACGTTTCCCAGTTGAAGAAGTGCCACGCCGAGATGGCTGATATACCACTGAGAGACACAGTACCGCTGGAAGCGATTCAGTTGGACAGTGATTTGACCTATGAGGAGAAACCAGTCAAGATTCTTGAATATGCCAGCCGAGTCACCCGCATCAAGGTTATAAAGTTTTGCAAAGTTCCGTGGAGCCACCACACGGAGGATGAAGCCACCTGGGAGCGAGAGTAAGATTTACTGAAGGACCACCCTCACCTATTTTCTAGCCAACCCGAATCTCGAGGGCGAGATTCATTTTAAGGGGGGTAGGTTTGTAACATCCCAAATTTTCAATTTGGAATGTTATACAATAGATCATCATTGCATATCATATTTTATTGCATTTTGGTTGATCCTAGAAATTTCACGCAACTCAAGGACCCTCGGAGAGAGTTGGGGATTTCGTTATTTTCATATTTGAGTTTTCTCAAAATTTGAAAATAGGATCATTTGATTTTATTTATTTTATCTTCAATTATTTCTACTATAAAAAATTTGAGAGAGGGAATAAAAGGACTTTCCCAAAATAAAGAAATATTGAGGATTTAATAAAAAATCAAATAAGATTTTATTTTGGTTTTATTTGCTATTTTATTTGAATTTAGGTAAAATTGCACGTTTTCAAAAACTGCATTTAGGGCCAAGAAAATGTTCATCCTGTTCTAAATATTTTATTTAGACAGTGAAAATTCGTTTTGGCATTTTTAGATTTTTATTTATTTCTTTAGAATTTTTTTTAGTCACAGCGATATTGTTTTTTTTAAAAAAAGAGCCCCGCGCGCCGACTAGGCCGAAGGCCCAGCCGAGCCGGCCCAGCCGCCGCCGCCTCCCGCAAGACCGGATCGGGACCGGAGTCCCGATCGCCGCAGCCGCCGTGTCCGGGGAGGACATGCCTCCCGAGGCCGCCCCCTTCCCCAAGTTGGCCGCCCCCCTTTATAACCTGCCGCAGCCCCCCTGGAGCCCACACCGCCGTCGCCTCCCCACGCCACCCGCACCGCCTGCCGCCGCACGCCGCAGCCGCCGCCCGTGC